>NC_091811.1:53834375-54141562 GCF_041296235.1 Equus asinus
AGGAAGAAAATCAGGCAAGAGAATTCTCTCTTACTTAGTGGAATGTCAGCCTTTTTTTCTATTTAGGCCTTCAGTTGGTTGGATGAGGCCCACGTTTATTAGAGCGGGCAATCTACTTTACTCAGTCTCCAAATTTGAGGGTTCATCTAATCTGAAAACATCCTCACAGAAATACCCAGAATAATTTTGACCATCTGGGCACTTTGTGGCCCAGTCAAGTTGATACATACAATTAACCATCACACTAATGTTGGGTAATGGTATTAGAAACCAAGATCTGGGTGCAAGATATGCTTGTTGCTATTGAGGTGTCATGGTTTCTAGGCACCATTAAGTGATAGAACAAAAATTTCTATGTGTATATTTTAGCCTCTGTATGTACACACATATATAAATATTCCCATATGGAACCACCTGTATCTATATCAAACCAAAACGTAAGTTCATGCTGATGTCTACAACTCTAATTCATTACCGTAGGGATCATTTTAGCTTTCTCCTTTGCTTATCTGTCACCTCACATACCAACAGTGATAAACTTGGCTCCAACCATCTGCCAGCTGTTTGCTTAATTTTTCAATCTCAGTATATGTGTAGAGTGGCTTCAGAATTCTGAGGCCATCTCCCCAGGGAAACAACCTGATCAGCTAGAGTGCAGTGTTATTAACGTACAGGTCCTTTTGTATTTAGTCTTACAGATTTCACTCATTTCCAAAGTTACTTGGGTCAGCCTTTTAACTCTCCACTCCCTTCAGTGAGCTTGTTTCCTGCATTTGTAATACAGATAGATTATTTTTTTTCCCATTCTGGGATCCTTCAACCTCCTAATTTTTTTTTTTAAATTTCAAACATTAAGGTTCACTCTGTGCTACAAATTCTATGAGTTTTGACAAATGCAGTGTCATGAATTCACCATTACAGTATCATACGGAAGAGTTTCACCACTCTAAAAAATCCCCTTGTGTTTCACTTATGTAACCTTGCAAAGGTCTTTTGCCTTTCTGTATAAACTTTAGAATCAACTTGTTGATATCTATAAAAGAGCTTGATGAAATTTCAATGAGATGGTATTGAATTTATATATCAATCTGGGAAGAATTGACATCTTAACAATATTGAATCTTCCAACCCATGAATATGGAATATCTCTTCATATATTTACGCTTTTGATTTCTCTCATCAGTACTTTATAATTTTCCATATATAGACTGTCTAAGTATTCTGCTAGATTTATGTGTAAATATTTAATCTTTTGGTGCTATTGTAAATGGGATTGTTTTTTAATTTCAACTTTTAGTTCTTCATTGCTAGCATATAAGAAAGAAATTGACTTTTTAAAAAATTATTTTATTGAGGTAATATTGACTTATAACATTGTATAAATTTCAGGTGTGCATTATTATGTATCACTTTCTGTAGAGGCTGCATCGTGGTCACCACCAATAGTCTAGCTTTTATCCATCACCGTACATATGTGCCCTTTACCGCTTTCAGCCTCCCCGCCAACCGTCTTGCCCTCTGGTAACCACTAATCTGTTCGTATCTATGTGCAACTGACTTTTGTTTAATAATCTTTTATCCTGCCACATTGCTATACTGGCTTTTTCATTCCAGGAGGTTTTTGATGACATCTTTTAGATTTTCTACATAGACTATCATATCATCTGAGAATAAATAGCAGTTTTATTTCTTCCTTTCTAATCTGTATAACTTTCTTGCTTTCTCTTATCTTATTGCGCTACTTAGCACTTCCAGCACAAGGTTGAATAAAAGTGGAGGGAGAGCACATGCTTGTCTTGTTCTCAGTCTCAGAAGAAAAGGGTCCAGTCTCTCACCAGTCAGTGTGATATTAGCTATAGGATTTCTTTCTGCATGTTCTTTATTAAAATGAGGAAGTAGCCCTGTGTTTGTCGTTTGCTGAGAGTTTTTTATAAATCGCAAATGGATGTTGGATTATGTTGTACACATTTTCTGCATTAATTAGTATAATCATATGATTTTTCTTCTTGAGTCTTTTGATATGATGGATTGCATTGATTGATTTGGAATGTAGAACCAGCCATGCGTGTCTGGAATAAATTTCACTCGGTTGTGGCGGATAATTCTCTTTATACATTGTAGGATTCAGTTTGATGATATTTTGCTGAGCATTTTCCTGTGTACGTTCCTAAGAGGTATTGGACTCCACATGTCCTTTCTTAAATGTCTTTATCCGGTTTTGGTGTTAGAATAATGCTGATTTCACAGAATGAGTTAGAAAGTGTTCCTTTTGTTTCTATTTTCTAAAAAGAGTTTGTCAAGAATTGGTCCCATTTCTTTCTTAAATGTTTGGTAAAATTAACAAATGAAAATATCTGGAGTTGGTGCTTTCTTTTTTGGAAGGTCATATATTACTGATTCAATTTCTTTGATAGAGATATAGGGCTATTCTGATGATCTGTTTCTCCTAGTGTAAGTTTTGGTAGTTTTGTGTCTTTCCAACTTGACCCATTTCATCTAACTTATCAGGTTTGTCAGCATAGAGTTATTTGTAGTTTTCCCTTATTATAGTTATAATGTCTATGCACTGTAAGATTTTAATTTAACTTATATCCATATATACATACATTGTTTTTAACCTCATTTTTGTGTATTTCTATATCCTAGATAATTTTCCTTGTCAGTGACTTGACTTTCAATTATTACTCATGGACACACATTAGTATGTGTGGTGAGTGGGCTAAGACTTCGGACAATACTCATCACACGTCCGTCTGCTCTTGGGGAAATTCTGGGCACAAAGTGAAGAGGGGCCAAGGTGAGAGGCTGCCCACGTTCCTGGGGGGATGCTTAGAGGTGAACACAGCAGGATACTGATGCAGCAGGATCCAGAAACACCTTCTGTAAATCAATTCATGAACATTTCTCTTGTGAGGTGAGAGCCTGGGGAAGAGACGCATGGAGAAAACGGACTGGAAACAGTGGCTGGCCCTCAGGAAGCAGAAATGGACAGACCATCCTTGCACGGTATCCCGAGTTTTCCGTTACTCATGCATAGAAGTCAAAGTGGGCCAGGGCGCACCTGAGAGACGATGTGGGACCATCTCTTCGCAGCAACAGGGACTCTGCCTCTCTGAGTCACTGTGAGAGGATTACGGTGTGAGAAGGAAGACATTTCCATTCCTATTTTTCCTTCACACTTCGAGAAATCAGCATCTGAGCTTTGTGCCTGGGTCTTTGGATCGTTAATTTGACCATGTCTAGTGTTCCCATATTTCCATCTTATCAAGATTATTGGGATTCACAGACACCCTCAGCATTTGTACAGTTTCCTCAGGATACATCTCTGGGAGTATGACGTCAGCCCAGGAGTGTGCACAAGTTAATTGCTCTGGACACATGTTGTCAGGCAAGTTTCGTGGTGATGAGGGTGATTGTAAGTACAAATCAAATATGTTATTCTCTTGTAAATGTTCTTTTACTCTAATTGGACAGTAATATGTTTCTCTGGGCTTTATGGGTGACCACTGGGGCAGGACAAGAAACAGCCTTAGAGACCAAGTCTGAGAGACTAAGGTGCTAGTGCCTGGAACTGTCAGAAAACAGATTTTGCGATGAAGATGGACTAGAACCCTCATACTCCATTTGCCACATTTTCATGGAACCTGATCTGGGAGGAATCCTGAACATCAGGATGCCAACTGATGTTTGTTGAAGCTGTCTACAGGAGGGGAGTGAGCGCGTGGGGAGTGGGAATACCCTTCATTCAGGAAACAGCATTCCTCAGATGAAAGGCTCAAGACCCACTGGCAACCAAGTAAGGCAATATGAAACTGCATTATATTATAAATCTGCTTTATTTAGCAATTACAAGTGAGGAAAGAGCAGAGGAAACATCACAGGGAGACAGGCCCTGTACATCACAGAACTAGCCACTTGTGCTTTCATGACCACAGTGAGGGAGGAACTCAACACTTGGAAGACGGGGACTCCCTGGGCCAGTGGGAGCCAGGGGCAGTGGCCCAGCTCTGGAGCAGCACCCAGGCAGTGACCTTCTGATGGTGAGCAGTGGGAGCTCAGGAGGAGCAGGTGTAGGCAGAGAGGAGGAAGGAGGGTGCTCAGCAACTTCAGTTCTAACTGAAGGAGTAAGAGACGTAGGAAGCAGGAGAGAAGAAGCAGCGTGAGGAGGGGACAGTGCAGCTGGAGAAGGGGCCTGAGACAGCGTGGGACCGAGAGCCGGCGCCAGAAGTTCAGTGCTGGTAGCTCTTCCTGCTGGAGGTTGAGGTGGTGGTGTATTTGATGGTGGAACTGCCGCCCCCAGTGGAACTGAAGCCACCTCCAATGCCTCTGCCACTGCCGGAACTGAAGCCACCTCCAATGCCACTGCCATAGGAGTAGCTGCTGCCTCCACCCAGGCCTACACCACCGCCAACACTACTGGAGCCGCCATAGCCGCCGGAGACGGTGGACTGCACCACGGCTGTGGACGGGAGAGGGACAAGGACACACAAGACTCGGTGAGCTCATTCTGGCAGCCTGAGTCCAGTCAGAAGAATACAAAGGCAAGGGAGGGAGGCAAGGAAAAGTACTTACAGATGTTGACTTGTCCAACGCCTTCCCCACTCAGCCTAGGAGGAAGGAAAGACAGAGGGCATGAGACCTCAGAGAGCCACCGCTGGACCAGTGAAGGAAGCCTTGGTGTTGAGCATAGTCAGTGGGGAAAATGCCTTTAAATAGTTCTCCGAGAGTAGCAATTATGGCCACCACTAGAGTGCCTTAACCTTGCTCACTGCCTGGACATCCTGGAGATGGACCCAGATGTTTAGAAGGTTGTGTGAATTACCCACCTGCACTCCTCGCCCTCCAGCAGCTTCCTGTAGGTGGCGATCTCCACGTCCAGGGCCAGCTTGACATTCATCAGCTCCTGGTACTCCTTCAGCAGCCGGGCCATGTCTTGCTTGGCCTTCTGCAGGGCATCCTCCAGACCAGCCAGCTTATTCTTGGCATCCTTGAGGGCCATTTCTCCACGCTGCTCAGCATCAGCAATGGCAGTCTGCAGGTTGGCGCACTACAGGGGGAACAGGCAGAATGAACTTGCAATGTAGGCTTCCAGAGGAGACTTACCGTGGTTCTTCTTTCCTGTTAAGGAATAGTCCTAGAGCCCAGAGTTCATGAATCTTTTTGTCCGGTCTTTGTCCATTCTGTAAACCTATCTAGTCTGGGAGCCACTTGAGAAAACCTATGCCTCTGTGTTAACCAGCCTGCATGACGATGTGAGTGGCGACTGGTGGAAATTACCACAGCAGACATGAGACTAGGGGACATTGGAAGAAATGGACTCACTGGTTTGTTTTGAATGTGACAGTTTTAGATAATTTCCTATGGATGCCAGACTAGCTTATACAAAATTATAAACATCCTCAGTGAGGTGATGAGTTTCATACCAAACTATCGAGAACTTGCCTTCCTTCCACCTCACATTGTCAGGCAACACTGACCTTCATCTTGTGTGTGTTAGCCCTACTTTCCTTATCACGATGAATCTTGAGCAGATTTGCAACATTCTTCCTCAGTTTCTGGCCTGCTCTTTTCTTTCCCAATTTGCTTCTTGTATTACCAAATTGACCATCTTATTGGGCAATCTCCTTTCAATGCCTCTAGACTATATTTTTACATCTCTGATCAGTCGGGATTGGTCCGGTCACGTGACTTCATCTTTCGCTAGTCTTTGCAGCCATCTCTCCTAACCTGTGGGAACTCATTAAGGAGGAGCTGCGTGCCCTCTGCTCCCTGCAGTTCCCTCAGTGCCCAGGAATTTCCCAGTGATGGTGAGAGTGCCTGCTGGTCTACTAAGGAGACGATGATGCTTTTCTTCCCCACAGTTCCCCAGCGTACCTGCTTCTTGACGTGGTCGATCTCAGATCTCAGCCTCTGGATCATGCGGTTGATCTCAGAAATCTCCTGCTTGGTGTTGCGCAGGTCGTCACCGTGTCTGCCCGCTGTGACCTGCAGCTCCTCGTACTGCAGTCCAGAGGGAGAGAAGGCGGTGTATATGGGCTTTAACACACTAAAGGTGACTTTCACTTCTGAATCAGACATTCATTAAACTTGGGCTTAATGCCTTCTCTACCAGGGATTTTAGGAAGAGTTGACATTATAAGATCATTGGATCCTGTACACCAATCTCAGGCCATCTTTGTTATGGGACCACTGCCTGTCTAGTTCTCTTTGGGACCAGCAAGGGTCTGTACTTTGTTTCTGAGCCAGCATCAGAGTGAAGGTAAAGTAGAGATCACTATCTCTTTCTCTATGGTAGCTTTTTTCCTGCATCTGGTTTGACTTACAAGACTTGGACATAAATTCTATAAATGTCTACTCTATGAGTGAAGGGAACACATCCTGTGAGAGGACTCCAGCTTCCTTGAAGTCGATTTCCCCATCGAGCCTGTAGCCTGTTTGGTCTTGAGAGAGGGGGCAGAGGGGTTCCTCAGCAGCTGCCAACTCACTGCTCACCTTGCTCTGGTACCAGGACTCAGCCTCAGCCCGGCTCCTCTGAGCGATCTCCTCATATTGGGCTTTGACTTCGGCGATGATGCTGTCCAGATCCAGGCTACGGTTGTTGTCCATGGAGAGGACCACAGAAGTGTCTGAGATGTGGGTTTGCATCTGAGCCAGTTCCTGCGGAACACGAGATCGTCAGATCATCTCTTCCTGTGACATTTACAGAGGGACCCAACCCAAGGTCTTGCACCCTTTGCAGAGCCCCACAGGGTAAATCCAAGGGGGTGGAGATGCTTACTGCGTCATAGAAGGCTCTCAAGAAGTTGATCTCATCTGTGAGGCTGTCTACCTTGGCTTGTAGTTCAACCTTATTCATGTAGGCAGCATCCACATCCTATGGAATAAGCCAACAGTTGAGTCAGCTGAGCTCTCCTTCCCAGTCTGCCCATCTTTTAGTCTCCCTACTATTCTCCTGTCTGATGTGGGCAGGGACCCCGTGTCCTCTCTTTCTGCAAACAAACATGAGCACCTGACCTCAAGCAGCTCACCTTCTTCAGAGTGACAAATTCATTCTCTGCTGTCGTGCGCTTGTTGATTTCTTCTTCATATCTAGAATTAGAAAGGGATGAGGCGTAATTGAGCTGGTGGTGAAGATGATACTGAAACAACAGCCTAGAATCTGAACTTTCCATACAATGGATACACCCAAATTGAGCTTTCCTGCCAGTGAGCCTAAAGGATGATTTTTTGAGTCCTTAAATATTTTCCTCTTTACTCTCCTCATCCACCTATATGGCCCATTTGCCCTCTGGGGTGTGCTTTTGGGCAATAACTGTGTTTTTCATGTCCATGGACATGTTTTTCTAGGATTCATGCCCACACCTGACCTGGTCACCCAGTAGTCTTGAACTGTGCGCCTCAGGAAACTGAGCCCATGTCCCTCCTGGAACTCACTTATTCTTGAAGTCCTCCACCAGGTCCTGCATGCCCCTGAGCTCCGAGTCCAGGCGGCTTCTCTCCCCGAGGATACTGTCCAGCTGTCTCCTGAGGTTGTTGATGTACTGCTCGAACAGAGGCTCCAGGTTCTGCCTCACGGTCTTGGTGCCCTGCTCCTGGAGCAGGGTCCACTTGGTGTCCAGGACCTTGTTCTGCTGTTCCAGGAAGCGCACCTGGAGGAAGACAAGGTGGTTATTTGCCAGACAAAGGAAGGAAGCAAGAGATGTGAGTTATCAGGTCCCCAAGCAGGCCTGGTGGTCACCGCGATGCTGGGCCTCTACAGAGCATGTACAGAGGCTCAGGCTGACAGGTCGTGTGCCCCACATCGTTTCCTTGCCCCCCACAGATCTCACTGATGAAACCTACACCTGAATCTACTCCTTGCCCTCCAACTTATGGAAGCTACAGTGCCCTTCAACATCTCATCTCTCTCTCTTATTGAGTGCCATCACAAATCTAGTTAAATCACAAATTTAATTAAAAATATTTTCCTGATATAATATGAAATTTTTTTAAGAGAGTTCCTTAGTTAAAGGGATGTCAAATCTTTAGAATCTAATGATTTTAAATTCCTTTCTACTTAATGAGTGGATTCCAATCTAACTCTCCATTTAGCGCCCTAGTGTCTTCTAAATAAACTTCCTCAATGGCCATATTCTGGTTCTACTAGTTTAGTATTTCTATGGATTTATCAATGCTTCTGAGTTCTTTTCTTCTAATCCAGCAAGAAAGTATTTTCTTTTTGTTTTTCTTTCCCTCTTGTCTAGAGCTCTAGCCAGTTTTCCATTGTAATTTTCTTAAGTTGTGGAGCCTATCCGTGCCCTTCAACATTTCTTCTCTCTCTCTTAAAAAGTACAATTAGAATCTAGTTAAACTCACCAAGATGGTTAAAAGTAGTATTTCCCTCTTATATTAGTCAAAGTTTCTTTTCTTTTCTTTTCTTTTTGAGGAAGATTCGCCCTGAGCCAACATCTGCTGCCAATCCTCCTCTTTTTGCTGAGGAAGACTGTCCTGAGCTAACATCCATGCCCATCTTCCTCTACTTTATACATGGGGCACCTGCCACAGCATGGTGTGCCAAACGGTGCCATGTCTGCACCCGGGATCCGAACTGGGGAACCCCGGGGTGCTGAAGCGGAACGTGCGCACTTAACGGCTGCACCACCGGGCTGGCCCCTCAGTTTCTTTAACATAGTACCTTAGTTAAAGGGATGTCAAACCTTTAGAATCTAACGATTAAATTCCTATCCACTTAATGAGTGGATTCCAATCTAACTTCCCGTTTAGTGCCTGAATCTAAAACAAACTCCCTTAATGGTCATATTCTGATTCTACTAGTTTAGTATTTCGATGGACATATGAATGCTTCTGAGTTCTTTTTTTCTAATCCACCAAGAAATTCTTTTCTTTTTGTTTTCTTTCCCTCTTATCCCTCTTGTCCAGAGCTCTAGCCAGTTTTCCATAGAATGTTCTTTTTAACCTCTTAGATTCTTCAGAAGCTAAAGCCAGCCCATTGCATTCTCTCATTTCCCCATATCTGCTTCAAGGTTATCAAAAATTGAGAATTCTTCCTAGGCAGGAATGAGGGACGTTTAAAGGCTCAGTATCTCTAGATGATGTCCATCACCTCCTGCCTGTGCTCAACATGGAGCCCACCTGGCATCCCAGGGGACAGCTAGCCTGGATCCCCTTACCCCTCTCCCCTCGTCTCCTCCTGGTAGGACATTCATGGTTCTCTAGTTTGGGGACTCTGAAATCCTCCTGGAGGGTGGGTCCTCCCGGCTCACCTTGTCGATGAAGGAGGCGAACTTGTTGTTGAGGGTCTTGATCTGCTCCCGCTCCTCAGTTCTCACCCGCTGGATGGTGGGGTCGATTTGCAGGTTCAGAGGAGTGAGGAGGCTCTGGTTGACGGTGACCTCTTGGATGCCTCCAGGAGGGCACACAGGGAAGCCAGAGCCACCATAGCCACCAACAAAGCCAGCGCCACCACCGAGCCCAAAGCCAGCACCAGCTGCACCGCCGAAACCAAATCCACTCCCGGCTCCACCTCCAAAGCCAAAGCCACCTCCAACTCTGCCACCATATCCGCCACTGATGGCACAGCTGCCCCCTCCGATGGAGATCCTCTTGGAGCCCCCCAGGTTATAGAGGCTGCGGCTGCCGAAGCCAGCTCCTCCACACACTCCACCGAGCCCGCCACTGCCCCTGGAGCGGGACACGGAGATGCTGCTGAAGCCAGAGCGGCCGGCCCCAGGGAGTCTGGCTGAGCCGGCGCTGAAGCCGCGGTGGGTGATGGTTTGGCTCTTCCTGATAGATTTGCTAGACATGGTTCCTGAAGATGAGAAGGCTTTAGAAAGCGCGAGAGGCTGGAGGGTAGAGCTGAGGGGAGCAGATGTGTGAGCTGAGCTTCCCGGCAGCCGTTTATATAGGGTGAAAATGGGCTGGGCTCAGTGCTGGAAGGTGAGCTTGCACATTGGGAAGGGCTGGGCTTTACAAACAGTGAGATCACATCTGGATTGTTAGGAAAGTTATGAAATACGAAGATTGCATTTTTGGCTTCCTTCAGTCAGGGAAAATTTCTCCTGCCTTCCAGCCTTTGCTTGATGTCTGTACAATAATCCTATTGTCCATTCACTGAGCTCGGAGTTAGTCACCGTCTATAACAGAGGTTCCACATGTCATTCTTGTGTGTCAGAAGGGACGAAGTGCTCTCCTGTCTACCTGTTGTTCCATCCAGCAGAGATGCTGCAGATGGAAGTACTGGACGGCATGTGCCTTGACAGAAAGATTCTCATCCTCTTCATTATGTATGAAGATTACTTATGACTTTTTTTTCCTAAAATTTCACACAGCTCGAGAAGCAGAATAACAACATAATGGGCCGCTGTGTACCTATCACCCAGCTTCACAATCTCTCACGGTCAAACTCATATCCTCCACAGTCCCACCCAATTCCCTACCAAGTCTGCATTATTTCAATGCAAATCCGGAGATCACATAATTTCTGTAGTAGAGAGTTCTATACTGAAGTCTAAATGACAGACTCTTAGAAAATATAACCGAATGCCATTTTTATGTCTTAAAAATTTATGTTCATTAAATCAACAAATGTCTATTTAATCTTCAAATTTGCTGTTGGCCTTATTTATCTTTTAGATTTCAGTTTTCCAACTCAGAATCCAAATAAGCTCCATACATGTTGTATTTTGGTGACCTATCTTTAAAATCATTTAAATCATTAGATGTCCCTTCATTTTTTTCATTGCAATTTATTTTTTATAAAAACCAGGTTATGTGGCTGCCCTGGTGGCGCGGTGGTTAAGTTTGAGTGCTTCACTTTGGCGGCCCTTGGTTCACAGGTTTGGATCCTGGGCACAGACCTAGTACTGCTCGTCATGCCACACTGTGGTGGCAGCATCCCACATAAAACAGAGGAAGATTGGCAACAGATGTTAGCTCAGGGCCAATCTTCCTCACAAAAAGAAAAACAAAAACAAAACCAGATTATTTGTCCTGTGCTGCTTTTCATTCTGTGGAGTTTTCTAATTGTGTACTCTCAGTGAGTCATAACACGCTACTGTGTCCTTCACATCCCTGTGTACTGAGAGCTCAACTAGAAGCTTACGAAGCTATATATTTAAACTTTCCAGATGCAGATGGAGAGGAATGCTTATTTATATATTGAATATTGTTACTTACACACTGATCTATACTTTAAAAAGTTAAATAAGTAACACGTGTTTAAGAAACAAAATACACACTGAAGGTCCTTCCCAAGCCACCCAATTCACGCGTATGGAGGCGAGCAGAGTCCAGTTCCATGCGCATCCTCCTCAAATCACTTGGATATATTTCAGGGTTTTTCCTGAGGCAGGTGTGTGTGTGTGTTATATAAAATTTACATACATATATAGAATATTTTTTACATATATGTGTATAGTTTACTTGTATATATATATATGTCACACACATATATTCTCTCTTCCCACTACACTTGTGTTGTATCTGCTTTCTCCCCATATCTGTTTCTCTTGGTCTCTTCCACGCTGTGACTGCTCTTTCATGATTGCCGCTGTCCTCCACCTGCACCTGTGGGCCCGTTATTGCACACTCAGCAATGTGGCTTCCTCTTTGTGCTGTTTTCAATTTGGCCTTCATTTCTATGGTGGCTTTATTTTTGTTCTCTGCTCCTTTTCTGGGCTCTACAAGTTAACGTTTTTACCTTTCATTGTCTCAGTACATTACCCCTTTCTTCCCTCATTTTATCATGGTGCGTATCTCATTGAAGTTTTTGGTACTATTTTGTCGAGTCTTTTTCTGTTGAGTGTTTATTTTTTATTTTTTTGAGGAAGATTAGCCCTGAGCTAACTACTGCCAATCCTCCTCTTTTTTCTGAAGAAGACTGGCCCTGAGCTAACATCCATGCCCATCTTCTTCTACTTTATATGTGGGACGCCTACCACAGCATGGCTTTTACCAAGTGGTGCCATGTCCGCACCTGGGATCAGAACTGGCAAACCCCAGGACAACGAGAAGTGGAATGTGTGAACTTAATCACTGCGCCACCAGGCCAGCCCCCTGTTGAGTGTTTGTTATATGCCTTTTGTTTCTCCGATTCCCTGCATTTGTGTGTGTGTGTGTGTGTGTGAGGAAAATTGGCCCTGAGCTAACATTTGTAGCCAATCTTCCTCCTTTGGCTTGAGGAAGATTGTTGCTGAGCTAACATCTGTCCCAATCTTCCTCCATTTTGTGTGCAGGATGCTGCCACAACATGGCTTGACAAGCAGTGCGTAGGTCTGTGCCTGGGATCCGAACCTGAGAACCCCGGGCTGTTGAACAGAGTGCATGAACTTGACCACTATGCCACCAGGCTGCCTACATTTTTTAATGTAAAATATCTTTTGTGGGTCCTGCAATGGTTCCTTTGTGACTCGTGCTCATCCTTGAATAAAGTGAGCAACTTCTGGGCCTGCCATTTGAAGAAAGTATTCTGGAGGAGGAGCCAAGGCCATATCCAGGCTAACAGGATTCTCCGTATGACACAGGGCTGTGTGAATAATTCTTTTACTCTTCAACTCAGCTAAACCAACAAAGATTGCTGCCTAGTGGCTCACAGTTCAGCTCAGCTTTCTTTGCTTCACTAACAAAATGCTGACATTGGCCTTGACTCTGATTTGTTATTTAACCCTGCCTTCACTGTTTCTAGAAACTTCATGACAAATGGGGTCCTGCCTCCAGCCCACACACCCAGCTCTGACTGGTGCAAACAAGTGATTCTTGGATTTGTGCCTGAGGACCTGTCCTTTCCGCTGACTGGTGGGAGTTCCATGAGTCAGCAGAGGCCAGTGTGGTGACTCTCAGTGTCAGCTTTGTGTGGTGCTCCTTGTGGTCGCCATGTTGTTTGGTTTGATTTGTCTGTGAGAATGTTCTTCCCTGGGTTCTTCTGAGATCTGCAGCTGAGGGCAAACACCTAACCATTGTGTTAGTATGTCTCTGTTTCTGTGAGAATATCCCTCTAGTTTTTTGGTTTGGGGATTGAAGATCTGTTTATTTTGGTGGTTGAGAGTGGAGTTTACCTTTGTTTCTTGTCTTCTTGTCACGTTTAGGTAATTTCTGAGAAGAGGGAAATGCCTCCTTTTCCTCCGTTAGGTTATATTCAGAACTTTCCTGTCTGTATATTTATATTAAAATATCATATTAATTAAAATATTAACCGAGTAACTTAAATTAGAAATATTATTTTTTCCTCTCTCACATTTTATGAAACAATTTCATTCAATGCAGCTGTCATTGTTCTCAGGGCCTCGCCCCTTCTTAGAGCCGTATTGTGTGTCACCTGAAAGATTTCTGCGGCACGTTGTCTTTACCATGCTGTAGATTTACATTCACCAGAAGTGTAATCCGGAAATACATCTGTGCTCTCCTCAGCATAAAAATCGACTTTACTGCTTAAACAAAATGTGTATCATTGAAACTTTCAAATAGATGCAGTGAAAGACAAGAGTATATAAACCACCATTTACCGATCACCCCTGAAATGATTATCAATATTTTCTGATAATTGTTTCTTCTAATTTCCCTGCTTTTCACATCTAAATCCTCTATTTCTTTGTTGAAGCATCTTAAAGGGAGTCCAGACATGAAGTCATTTCATAGTAAATATTTGCATGCTTGTCTAAGTAATAATGAGTTTTTAATCTAAGTGCAGAACTACATTATATCTATCATAATCAACAACCATTTCCTAATGAAATTAAAAACCAGCTATGTTCAAATTTCTGTGATTATCTCTAAGATGTCTTTTTCCTGTTTTTTCTTGAGGCAACATCCTAACTAGGTCACACAGTGCATGTCACTGCTGTGTCTCTTCAGGTTCGTTATTCTTAACAGCTTCCTTCCTATTTTTTCATACCATTGATTTGTGGAGAAGATGTTTTTTCTATAGAATGGCTGTGTTCTGGATTTGGCTCATTGGTTCCTCTTGGTGCCACATAACTTCTTCTATGCCCGGTTTTCCTGCGTACTAGTGGATGTATTAGAGTTGACCGGACTTAGTTCCGTTGTTTCAGGCAAGAGTGCCTACTAGCTGGTGCTCTGTACTCCCTATTGCATCGTATCATGAGGTACATAATGCTAGTTGCCCAGTGTTTAGTGATGTTAAGACTGACCAGGGAATTTCTGTGATTTCTGCCCTATCCCTCCATTAAACAGTACATAGTAAAAGTTCATCTAAGATTTTAGTATCCATTGATAAATTTCCAGATGGATTGTTTCATTAGGGATTGCAAAATGGCAACTTTCTGATTTTACCATCCTGTGTCTGTGTTTATTGGCTCAGAGTTGTCTATGAAGAAAGACTTCTCATCGTTTACTTTTTAGGTAACCTAATATTTAATTCCTACAAGACAATCAGAATAAGTGCTTGATCCTTTCCCTTTATTTGCCACTTTTCAACGTAATGGATTGGGACTCTAGCAATTTCTGAAGGTAATCAGGAAGTGTTTTGTTTGGTTATTTCTTTTGTGTTTTGTTTTTGGTATAATTATAAATTCATAGTTTTTTAAAAAATACTTTAGATATGTTTCAGTCCATTGCCGCCATTAATCCTTTTGATGCTTAAATTGTCCCATTTTAGGCCAAGGGAGCTCTTCAGATTGACTTCTGTGTCCCCTGGATGGGCCCCTGTTCGCTTTGAAAGCTTCTCTGTTTCTGGGACGAGATGTCTCAAGCGTACCTTGTCCTTATCGTGGAGCAGACATGGAATCAGCTGTAGCTCCGAGCAGCTCTGGGTCCTTTTAATGGGAACTGATATTCCTAAACTAGAATTTGGATGCTAGACTGCTCATTGTTATTGGGTTGTCTTTGCTTTGAAGTGTTTTCAGGGGACAGAGCTAGGAAAAAGTCAACATATATTTAAAAAAACCAAATCAGAAGTTTATACTGATATTTCCAATTCAAATAGAAGATGACAGGCTGATTTTTTTACCTGTATTTATTTTTTCTCACACTGAAAAGCTTGGCTCCGAATGACACAAGCCTGTTACTTATTTGCTTTATCTTGGAACATACCTATGATAGTATCAAAACATCAATACCAACATTACTGTTAAAAATAGGTCTACTGAATGCAGTTTATGATTTCTTTGAGGCTACTTTAATTCTAGGATATATCCTACTAGGGATGTAAATTAAATCAAGTATTTTAAAGTCACTTAAAATAACATTTTTCTCTGTACGGTTTCAGTACCAGTTGACCTAGAGCTTATTTCATCTGTTTTCCATTTGGGGGATGGCTTTCTTGTTCCTTTTGATTTTCAAAAAATTTTGTAAAGCCCTTATGTGGTTCCAAAGTAAAAAAAAAACAACAACAAGTTCCATTCGCAGAAGACTTACTGCCTTCCGCTTCTCCTGCCTTCTCCCTGGCTCCCCCCCGCCAGCCCCAGCCTGACAGGGAATCATTCTTATTAGGTCTGGCTTATCCTTACAATCCTTACTTTTAAAAACATATAAGCAAACACGTCTCTATATGTTTATATTCCTCCTTCTTGCTGACTCAAAATTAAATGTTCTATAAATGCTGTTTTCTGCCACTGGCTTTTGTCATTAAAATAAAAATATATATATTTTTAGAAAAATACTAAATAAATAAATACACATGTTACTGCTTTTCAGAGTGCTCTTTAGAAGGTGTGTCTACTATTCACCTACTTGATGGACATTTATTGAGGGTCTCTATATGCCAGTATGGTTTTCGGTATGGCTGAAGATGAAGACCCCATGCTTCGGAGTTTACGTTCCGGGGTGGGGTGAAATTGTCAATTAACTGATGAATATACAAAAAATGTGGTGAGTGACAAGTACGCCCTAACTCAATGAGTGTGTAGTCTGACAAAGTCAGATTTATTGACTCATTGTAGTGAGGGAGATCACAGACAGAGGAACTGCAGGTGTATCTGCAAACACAGGGAAAGGCAGAGTCATTAGAGGATTTGGGGAAGGGAGGAGTCTAGGCAAAATTTAAAAGAAGCCTTGTTTTGATGGTTCAAAGCAAAGTGCTGTGTGAAAAGGTCAGTCAACGCCAGGGTACGTGCACAGTGGACTCATGGTCCTGTTTCTTTGGAAACAGGAAAGTTAAGCTAGATGTGGATGTCCAGAGACTTTTTATCTGAAGCTCTGTGCCTGGCTTGGAAATTGAGATTGCCTCTCTGTGTCAAAGGGACTTAGGTCCGCCAGGTCCTGGTAGGGTGTTTCATTTCTTACTGATATAATTTCAAGCAGTAAAATTTCTGAGCCCACGTTTTTAGACAATAAAGTTTGTCGGTGACTAAGAGAGCAGCTGTCATTCAAAGAAGGTGGTTTCATAGAACTTTGCAGCCGCAACTTACCTTCAGGAAAAAATTGTTTTCTGTTAACTTCACAGCTGGCTTTATCTCTGTTTGTTATTCCAGTGTGATGTATGGCAGGGCATTGTTACACAGTCCGGGGTTTTGGTTTTTAACTTTCTTCAAGTGCTACGAAGAAAAATTAGGCAAAGGGAATGGAGATTTAGAAAAAGGGGATGGAGGAAAATGTTCATGAGCATCCAGATAAATTCTAGGCTGGAGATTAAAACAGAAATGGGAAGTAAGGTCCTCTGTTATTACAATTGATGGAGAAGAGTTTCTTAAGTGAGAGGAGCACAGATACAGATGACCGTGGCCTTAGAGTAGGGGCTGCTACAGGAGCATGAGGAGATTGGGGACAGTAAGAGTGTTGGGGGAAACGGTGCCTCCGAGTGGGCTCCCCTCTAATCCTAAAGAGGGTGGTTTTTCTGCCCCACCCCCACTTGCTAGTGCCAAAGGGAGAGGCTGCTAGACAAAGTCACAGGTCTTGGTTCTCGGCTCTAGACAGGTTTCGGTGAAACAGCTCAACCTCAGTCAGAGCTCAGACTCTGTTTGGTTTGGAGAAGATGGAGTGTGGCACTCGGAAGGGGAGAGCTCCTGCTTCCTGATCATCAGCTAGAGTCCCTGCTGTGTCACCTAGGGTCCCAGGAGGAAGCAGAATGCTCTCCAAAGAAGACTGATTAAGGGACTACTAGAGAAGTCAAAGGAAGAAACAAGGGCTGTCAGGTCTCCAAAAACACACACAGAGAACACATGCTCGAGAGGTGAGGAGAGGAAGAGATGAGAAAGGAAATGGTGCCCCTGGAGTCCAGTAAGTGACAGCGTTGAGGAGAAGGGACTGCCCCACAGGAGTCATGGTCAAAGAGGGATACAGCTACTACCAGAGGTGGACACCTTTGTCCTCCCATCTTTGGATCTACTGCCAGCTTTTCTTAAGGCCACAACAATGAAGAGTTAGCTGGCAAGGAAGTCCATGGGGATTGCCCCCTGGGGCGCGGAGCAGGGCAGGGAAGAGCAGCCTGCTCTCAGCACGTCTTTGAAGCATTTCCTCCCTGACTGTGATGATCCTGCTGCTCCCACTGTGAGATGTGATTCCATGCATTGGGGTGTGCTTAGGATTCTAGCCAATGTGTCTAGAATGTACACTGGATGGCTCACAAGTGGTCATGCTGGATCACAGAAGATTCAGGCAAGGTGGACTTTGGACATGGCTTCTAACTAGCAATAAATTCTTCTACTTGAGGGTGTTATTTAAAAGGTGTATTTCCTGTCTTTTCCAGATACACAGACTCAGTACTGGAGAAGGCAATTGGCTAGCCTCCTTAGGTGTCCAAGCCAGTATCCAACCACCATTGGTACAGAGCACTCCTTCCTTGCCTCAAAAACAAGTTTTTTTGCTGTTGCAAAAGAAATCTGCTCCTTCCATTCAGTCTTCAGTGGGCAAAGGAATGCAACCCAATGTTTCACCCTCATGGGCCTTGGGTCTAGAGACTGACTCTTCTCTCCCTTTGTCTCAAAAAGTGTAACCATCTCTAATCTCAGATGTCCTATAATTATGACATCATCAGGAAAACTCTTTTTTCCGTTCTTTTGAAATAACTTTTTCGTGATGAATGTAACACATGCTCAACATTAAAAAATTCAGAAAGTCATGCAATTTAAAACAAATACGGGCTACTTGGGTCTACAGCAACTTGAGACAACCAGTATTATTGTTTTAGCACTTGTCCTTCAATTATTTCTCTCTCTCTCTCTCAGTTGTTTTATAATTTTGTTTACAAAATTAGTGTTAGTTAAACACACAGATGTCACCTTGAGCCCCACACCTTAAGCGCTTTTTGTAATAAACTTTTTATTTTAGAATTGTTTTAGATTTACAAAAAAATGTGAAGACAGCACAGAGGTCCTCTACACTCTGCACATCCAGTTTCTCCTATTATGAATTCTTCACTTTAGTGTGGTACACCTGTCACAATTAAGGAACCAATATAAATATATTATTACCGACTGGTCCATACCTCATTCCGATTTCCTTAGCTTTCACCCAGGGGCCTTTTTTGTGTTCCAGGACCTCATCCAGGATGTTACATTACATTTGGTCATCATGCCTCCTTAGACTCCTCTTGGTTGAGACAGTTTGTCTGGCTTTCCTTGTTTTGAGCACCTTGAAAGTTTTGACGAACCGTGGCCAGGTATTTTGTAAATGTCCACAATTGGGCTTTCTCTGACGTTTTCTCAGGATTAGACTGGAGTTATGGGGTTTTGAAAGGAAGACCACAGAGGAAATGTGCCCTTCTCATCACATCATATGAAGGGTACATGCTATCAACATGACTTATCGCTGTTGATGTTAACCTTGATCAACCGGCTGAGGGAGTGTTTGTCAGATTTCAATACCGTAAGGTTATTCTCCACCCCCTTTTCACACTGTACTCTTTGGAAGGAAGTCATTACACACAGCCCACAGTTAAGGGGAGGAGTTTTTCTCTACCTCTCGAGGAGGGGTGCACCTATGTAAATAGTTGGGAATTCTTCTGCATGAGAGTTGTCTTTCTTCCCTCATTAATTTATTTATTGACTTATTTATTCATATGAATATAGGCTCATAAATATTTATTTTATACTTTGGGTTATATTCCAATTCTTTCTCCTTTCCTTCCTTCCTTCCAGGCTCAAATTGTTCGAGTTTGGCCATTGGGAGCTCTCTCAGTGGGCTTTCTGACGATTTCCTTCTTTTTTGGCACTGAAAGCTGCTCTAGGATCATATGTTCCCATCGCAGTCCTAAATCGCTCATTTCTCCAAGGAGCCTTTTTCATTTCTCATAGTGTTAGTCAGGGTTCTCCAGAGAAATAGAACCAAGAGAAGACAGATGCATATATAGCATATATATATTTGTTTATGTATTTATTATAGATTTATTATATATAATTTACATAATTCTACAGTGTGTAATGTAAATTTATTATATATAACACGTAATTGTATTTAATAAATCAACAAACAATTGTATATATGCTATATATAATCATGAGCCAATTCCTTATAGGAAACGTTTTTTCACATATATATGTCAGAAATTTTGTTTATATATACATATATGCACACACACAAACAAACACAAAAAGAGATTTATTATAACGAATTTGATCATGTGATTTGGAGGCTGGCAAGTGCAAAATCTGCAGGACTGACATCCCAGATCAAGTCCGAGGACCAGCAGGCTTTTGCAGAGCTGGGAAGTGCCAGCGTCCCAGTCGGAAGAGAGTCTGGCGAGAGGATTCTGTCTTTTAGTGGAGGGTCAGCGTTTTTGTTCTGTTTAGACTTCCAATTGATCAGATGAGGCCCACCTATATCATGATGGACAACCTACTTTACTCACGCTACCAATTTAAATGTTAATCTTATCTAAAAAACATCCCCACAGAAACACCCAGAATAATTTTTAACTAAATACCTGGGCACCTTCCCAGTCAAGTTGATACATAAAATTAATCATCACACTAATATTGGGTAATGGTATTTGAAACCAAGATTGGGCTGTAAGATGTGCTCATTGCCATTCAGGTGTCATTGTTTCTAGGCACCATTAGGTAATAGAGCAAAAATATATGTGTCTATTCCAGCCCCTGTATACACACACATATATGAATATTACCATATGGAACCACCTGTATCTATATCAAACCAAAACATAAGTTCATGCTGACGTCTACAACTCTAATTCATTACTGTAAGGATCATTTTAGCTTCTCTTTTGCTTATCTGTCACCTCACACACCAACAGTGATAAACCTGGCTCCAACCATCTGCCAGCCTTTTACTTAATTTTTCAATCTCAGTATATGTGTATAGTGGCTTCAGAATTATGAGACCATCTCCCCATGGGAAACAACCTTGTCAGCTAGAGTGCAGTGTTAATGTACAGGCCTTTTAGTCTTATAGACTCCACTCATTTCCAGAGCTACTTAGGTCAGCCTTTTAACCCCTATCCACTTCAGTGAGGTCGTTTCATACATTTGTAATACAGATAGATTCTTTTCTTTACATTCTATATTTCTTTTTCTTTTTAAAGATTGGCACCTGAGCTAACAACTGTAGCCAATCTTCTTCTTTTTTTTTTTTCCTGCTTTTTTCTCCCCAAATCCCCCCAGCACATAGTTACATATTTTAGTCGTGGGTCCTTCTAGTTGTGGTCTGGGGGACACCACCTCAACATGGCCTAACGAGTGGTGCTATGTACGCGCCAAGGATCCGAACCCTGGGCCGCCGAAGCGGAGCACGCACTTAACCACTCGGCCACGGGGCCGGCCCCTCCATTCTACGTTTCCATACTGGGTTCTCTCAACCACAAAAATTTTTTAAAATTTTCAAATGATAAAGTTTACTCTGTGCTACAAAATTCTATGACTTTTGATAAATGCAGTGTCATGAATTCACCATTACAGTATCACACAGAAGAGCTTCACCAACCTGAGAAAATCCCCCTGTGCATCACTTATGTAACCTTGCAGAGGTCTTTCGCCTTTCTGTACAAACTTCACAATCAACTTGTTGGTATCTATGAAAGAACTTGCTGAAATTTCAATTGAGATGGTGTTGAATCTATATATCAATTTGGGAAGAATTGACATCTTAGTGATATTGAACCTTCCAACCCGTGAATATGAACTATCTATTCACATATTTACACCTTTGATTTCTTTCATCAGTATTTTATAATTTTCCACTTATAAATTCTCTATGTATTTTGTTAGATTTATGTGTAAGTATTTCATCTTTTGCTTTTATTATAAATGGTGCTGTGTTCTTCATTGCTGGTATTTCAGTTCCTCAACTGCTGGAAAACAGTTGACCTTTGCATAGTAATCTTACATCCTGTGACTTTGCTGTACTGGATTGTTCATTCCAGGGAGTTTTGGAAAGCATCTTTCAGATTTTCAACAGTGACTATCATGTCATCTGAGAATAAAGACGGTTGTATTTCTTCCTTTCTAAATCTAGTATAACTTTCTTGCTTTCTCTCATCTTATTGCAATACTTAGGACTTGCAGCACAATGTTGAATAAAAGCGGAGGGAGAGCACATGCTTGTCTTGTTCTCAGTCTCAGAAGAAAGGGGTCCAGTCTCTCACCGGTAGGTGTGATGTAAGCTATAGGATTTTTTTTGGCATGTTCTTCATTGAGATGAGAGAGTTGCTATCTATTTCTTGTTTACTGAGAGTTTTTAAAAAAATTATGAGTGGATGTTGGATTATAATATTTTTTTTCTGCATTAATTAATATTATCATATTTTTTTTCTCTTGAGTCTTCTGATATGGTGGATTGCATTGACTGACTTGGAATGTCGAACCTGCCTTATGTATCTGGAATAAATCTCACTTGATTGTGGTATATAATTTCTTTTTACATTGTAGGATTTAATTTGATGCTATTTTGTTGAGCAATTCCTGTCTATGTTCATAAGAGGTATTGGACTGCAGACTTCCTTTCCTCAATGTCTTTGTCTAGTTTTGGTGCTGGAGTGATGCTGACCTAGAATAAGTTAGAAAGTGTTCCTCCTGCTTCTATTTTCTGGAAGAGATTGGCAAGAATTAGCATCATTTCTTTTTTAAATGTTTGGTAGAAAAATCAATGAAAATATCTGGGCTTCGTGCTTCCTTTTTTGGAAGGTCATATTTTACTGATTCAATTTCTTTAACTGAGATACAGGGCTATTCTGAGTATCTATTTCTCCTAGTGTAAGTTGTGCTAGTTTTGTGTCTTTCTAATTTGACCCATTTCATCTAAATTATCAAATTTGTCAGCATAGAGTTGTTTACAGTTTTCCTTTATTAAAGTTTTAATATCCATGTACTATAAGATTGCAATTTAACTTAAATCTATATACAGTCACGCGCCACATAACAGCCCTTTGGTCAAAAATGAACCATGCATCTGACGGTGATTAGTACCATATAGTCTAGGTGTGTATAGGCTATATTACCTAGGTTTGCGTAGACACAATCTGTGATTTTCGCACAACAACGAAATCGCCTAACGATGCGTTTCTCGGAATGTACTCCCATCGTTAAGTGCTGCACGACTGTGTGTATACACTGTTCTAATCCCCTTTTGGTGTGTTGCTATGTCCTAGATAATTTTCCTAGTCAGTTACTTGACTTTCGATTATCACTCGTGGGCACACATTAGTATGTGTGGTGAGTGGGCTTAGACTGCAGACACCACTCATCACACATCCGTCTGCTCTTGGGGGAATTCTGGGCACAAAGTGAAGAGGGGCCAAGGTGAGAGGCTGCCCACGTTCCTGGGGGGATGCTTAGAGGTGAACACAGCAGGATACTGATGCAGCAGGATCCAGAAACACCTTCTGTAAATCAATTCATGAACATTTCTCTTGTGAGGTGAGAGCCTGGGGAAGAGACGCATGGAGAAAACGGACTGGAAACAGTGGCTGGCCCTCAGGAAGCAGAAATGGACAGACCATCCTTGCACGGTATCCCGAGTTTTCCGTTACTCATGCATAGAAGTCAAAGTGGGCCAGGGCGCACCTGAGAGACGATGTGGGACCGTCTCTTCGCAGCAACAGGGACTCTGCCTCTCTGAGTCACTGTGAGAGGATTACGGTGTGAGAAGGAAGACATTTCCATTCCTATTTTTCCTTCACACTTCGAGAAATCAGCATCTGAGCTTTGTGCCTGGGTCTTTGGATCGTTAATTTGACCATGTCTAGTGTTCCCATATTTCCATCTTATCAAGATTATTGGGATTCACAGACACCCTCAGCATTTGTACAGTTTCCTCAGGATACATCTCTGGGAGTATAACGTCAGCCCAGGAGTGTGCACAAGTTAATTGCTCTGGACACATGTTGTCAGGCAAGTTTCTTACTCATGAAAGTGATTGTAAGAATAAATCAAATATCTTAATCTCTTGTAAATGTTCTTTTACTCTAATTGGACAGTAATATGTTTCTCTGGGCTTTATGGGTGACCACTGGGGTAGGAGGAGAAATAGTCTTAGAGACCAAGTCTGAGAGACTAATTTGCTAGTGCCTGGAACTGCCAGAAAACAGACTTTGCAATGATGATAGACAACATCCTTCCCACTCCACTAGCCAAAAAGACTGACGGAAACTGATCTGGGAAAAATCCTTAACGTCAGGATGCCAAACTGCTTTTCATTGAAGCTATCTACAGGAGGCGAGTGAGCGCGTGGGGAGTGGGAATACCCTTCATTCAGGAAACAGTGTTTCTCAGATGAAAAGCTCAAGAGCCACTGGAGACAAATCAAGGCAATAAAACGTTGCATTATATAACAAATCTGCTTTTATTTAGCAATGAGAAGAGAGCAGAGGGCAGAGGAAACATCACAGGGAGACAGGCCCTGTACATCACAGAACTAGCCACTTGTGCTTTCATGACCACAGTGAGGGAGGAACTCAACACTTGGAAGACGGGGACTCCCTGGGCCAGTGGGAGCCAGGGGCAGTTGGCCAGCTCTGGAGCAGCACCCAGGCAGTGACCTTCTGATGGTGAGCAGTGGGAGCTCAGGAGGAGCAGGTGTAGGCAGAGAGGAGGAAGGAGGGTGCGCAGCAACTTCAGTTCTAACTGAAGGAGTAAGAGACGTAGGAAACAGGAGAGAAGAAGCAGCGTGAGGAGGGGACACTGCAGCTGGAGAAGGGGCCTGAGACAGCGTGGGACCGAGAGCCGGCGCCAGAAGTTCAGTGCTGGTAGCTCTTCCTGCTGGAGGTTGAGGTGGTGGTGTATTTGATGGTGGAACTGCCGCCCCCAGTGGAACTGAAGCCACCTCCAATGCCTCTGCCACTGCCGGAACTGAAGCCACCTCCAATGCCTCTGCCACTGCCAGAACTGAAGCCACCTCCAATGCCACTGCCATAGGAGTAGCCGCTGCCTCCGCCCAGGCCTACGCCACCGCCAACACTGCTGGAGCCGCCATAGCCGCCGGAGACGGTGGACTGCACCACGGCTGTGGACGGGAGAGGGACAAGGACACACAAGACTCGGTGAGCTCATTCTGCCAGCCTGAGTCCAGTCAGAAGAATACAAGGGCAAGGGAGGGAGGCAAGGAAAAGTACTTACAGATGTTGACTTGTCCAACGCCTTCCCCACTCAGCCTAGGAGGAAGGAAAGACAGAGGGCATGAGACCTCAGAGAGCCACCGCTGGACCAGTGAAGGAAGCCTTGGTGTTGAGCATAGTCAGTGGGGAAAATGCCTTTAAATAGTTCTCCGAGAGTAGCAATTATGGCCACCACTAGAGTGCCTTAAACTTGCTGACTGCCTGGACATCCTGGAGATGGCCCAGATGTTTAGAAGGTTGTGTGAATTACCCACCTGCACTCCTCGCCCTCCAGCAGCTTCCTGTAGGTGGCGATCTCCACGTCCAGGGCCAGCTTGACATTCATCAGCTCCTGGTACTCCTTCAGCAGCCGGGCCATGTCTTGCTTGGCCTTCTGCAGGGCATCCTCCAGACCAGCCAGCTTATTCTTGGCATCCTGGAGGGCCATTTCTCCACGCTGCTCAGCATCAGCAATGGCAGTCTGCAGGTTGGCGCACTACAGGGGGAACAGGCAGAACGAACTTACAATGTAGGCTTCCAGAGGAGACAAAGCTTGGTTCTTGTTTTCCATTAAGGTAGAGTTCCAGAACCCAGAATTCATGACTCTTTTTGTCCAGTTTGTCGATTCTGCAAACATGGTCTAGTCTGGGAGCCACTTGAGAAAACCTATGCCTCTGTGTTAACCAGCCTGCACGAGGATATGAGTGGTGACTGGTGGAAGTTACCACAGCAGACATAAGACCAGGGGACATTGGAAGAAATGGACTCACTGGTTTGTTTTGAATGTGGCAGTTTTAGTTAATCTCATATGGATGCCGGACTAGCTTATACAAAATTATAAACATCCTCAGTGAGGTGATGAGTTTCACATCAAACTGTTGAGACCTTGCCTTCCTACCACCTCACAGTTATGAGTAACACTCATCTTCATCCTGTGTCTTTACTTGACTTTCTTTAATTGAATGTTGAGCAGATCTGCAACATTCTTCCTCACTTACTGGCCTGCCCTTTTCTTTCCCGACTTGCTTCTTGTATTCCCAAATCTACTATCCTTATTAGGCAATCTCCTTTCAATGCTTTCAGACTATATTTTTACAACTCTGATCAGTCAGGATTGGTCCGGTCACGTGACTGTATCTTTCTCTAGTCTTTGCAGCCATCTCTCCTAACCTGTGGGAACTCATTAAGGAGGAGCTGCGTGCCCTCTGCTCCCTGCAGTTCCCTCAGTGCCCAGGAATTTCCCAGTGATGGTGAGAGTGCCTGCTGGTCTACTAAGGAGACGATGATGCTTTTCTTCCCCACAGTCCCCCAGCGTACCTGCTTCTTGACGTGGTCGATCTCAGATCTCAGCCTCTGGATCATGCGGTTGATCTCAGAAATCTCCTGCTTGGTGTTGCGCAGGTCGTCACCGTGTCTGCCCGCTGTGACCTGCAGCTCCTCGTACTGCAGTCCAGAGGGAGAGAAGGCGGTGTATATGGGCTTTAACACGCTAAAGGTGACTTTCACTTCTGAATCAGACATTCATTAAACTTGGGCTTAATGCCTTCTCTACCAGGGATTTTAGGAAGAGTTGACATTATAAGATCATTGGATCCTGTACACCAATCTCAGGCCATCTTTGTTATGGGACCACTGCCTGTCTAGTTCTCTTTGGGACCAGCAAGGGTCTGTACTTTGTTTCTGAGCCAGCATCAGAGTGAAGGTAAAGTAGAGATCACTATCTCTTTCTCTATGGTAGCTTTTTTCCTGCATCTGGTTTGACTTACAAGACTTGGACATAAATTCTATAAATGTCTACTCTATGAGTGAAGGGAACACATCCTGTGAGAGGACTCCAGCTTCCTTGAAGTCGATTTCCCCATCGAGCCTGTAGCCTGGTTGGTCTTGAGAGAGGGGGCAGAGGGGTTCCTCAGCAGCTGCCAACTCACTGCTCACCTTGCTCTGGTACCAGGACTCAGCCTCAGCCCGGCTCCTCTGAGCGATCTCCTCATATTGGGCTTTGACTTCGGCGATGATGCTGTCCAGATCCAGGCTACGGTTGTTGTCCATGGAGAGGACCACAGAAGTGTCTGAGATGTGGGTTTGCATCTGAGCCAGTTCCTGCGGAACACGAGATCGTCAGATCATCTCTTCCTGTGACATTTACAGAGGGACCCAACCCAAGGTCTTGCACCCTTTGCAGAGCCCCACAGGGTAAATCCAAGGGGGTGGAGATGCTTACTGCGTCATAGAAGGCTCTCAAGAAGTTGATCTCATCTGTGAGGCTGTCTACCTTGGCTTGTAGTTCAACCTTATTCATGTAGGCAGCATCCACATCCTATGGAATAAGCCAACAGTTGAGTCAGCTGAGCTCTCCTTCCCAGTCTGCCCATCTTTTAGTCTCCCTACTATTCTCCTGTCTGATGTGGGCAGGGACCCCGTGTCCTCTCTTTCTGCAAACAAACATGAGCGCCTGACCTCAAGCAGCTCACCTTCTTCAGAGTGACAAATTCATTCTCTGCTGTCGTGCGCTTGTTGATTTCTTCTTCATATCTAGAATTAGAAAGGGATGAGGCGTAATTGAGCTGGTGGTGAAGATGATACTGAAACAACAGCCTAGAATCTGAACTTTCCATACAATGGATACACCCAAATTGAGCTTTCCTGCCAGTGAGCCTAAAGGATGATTTTTTGAGTCCTTAAATATTTTCCTCTTTACTCTCCTCATCCACCTATATGGCCCATTGGCCCTCTGGGGTTTGCTTTTGGGCAATAACTGTGTTTTTCATGTCCATGGACATGTTTTTCTAGGATTCATGCCCACACCTGACCTGGTCACCCAGTAGTCTTGAACTGTGCGCCTCAGGAAACTGAGCCCATGTCCCTCCTGGAACTCACTTATTCTTGAAGTCCTCCACCAGGTCCTGCATGCCCCTGAGCTCCGAGTCCAGGCGGCTTCTCTCCCCGAGGATACTGTCCAGCTGTCTCCTGAGGTTGTTGATGTACTGCTCGAACAGAGGCTCCAGGTTCTGCCTCACGGTCTTGGTGCCCTGCTCCTGGAGCAGGGTCCACTTGGTGTCCAGGACCTTGTTCTGCTGTTCCAGGAAGCGCACCTGGAGGAAGACAAGATGGTTATTTGCCAGACAAAGGAAGGAAGCAAGAGATGTGAGTTATCAGGTCCCCAAGCAGGCCTGGTGGTCACCGCGATGCTGGGCCTCTACAGAGCATGTACAGAGGCTCAGGCTGACAGGTCTGCTCCCACATCGTTTCCTTGCCCCCCACAGATCTCACTGATGAAACCTACCCCTGAATCTACTCCTCACCCTCTGAGCTATGGAGCCTATCCGTGCCCTTCAATATTCCTCTCTCTCTCTTATTGAGTGCCATCACAAATCTAGTTAAATCACAAATTCAATTAAAAATAGTATTTCCCTGATATATCTCAAAGTTTCTATTTAGTTAGGATCTAATTTAATGAGATATCAACTATTTAGAATCTAATGATTAAATTCTAGACTAATTAATGATTAGATTCCTATCTGACTTCCCATTTAAGCATGAATTGCCTCAAAGACTTCCTCGTTTAATCATCATTCTCTGTTTCTAAAATAAAATTAATATTTCTATGGATATGCAAACGTTTTTGAGTCTTTTTTTTAACCCAGCCATAATATCCTTCTTTCCTTTTTTCTTTCATTCTTTCTCCCCACTCAGAGTTCTACAGCAGTTTCCACCGGAATTTTCTTTTTAATCTTTAGATTCTTCAGAAGGTAAAGCCAGCCCATTGCATTCTCTCATTTCCCCATATCTGCTTCAAGGTTATCAAAAGTTGAGAATTCTTCCTAGGCAGGAATGAGGGACATTTAAGGCTCAGTATCTCTAGATGATGTCCATCACCTCCTGCCTGTGCTCAACATGGAGCCCACCTGGCATCCCAGGGGACAGCTAGCCCGGGTCCCCTTACCCCTCTCCCCTCGTCTCCCCCTGTAGGACGTTTGTGGTTCTCTAGTTTGGGGACTCTGAAATCCTCCTGGAGGGCGGGTCCTCCCGGCTCACCTTGTCGATGAAGGAGGCGAACTTGTTGTTGAGGGTCTTGATCTGCTCCCGCTCCTCAGTTCTCACCCGCTGGATGGTGGGGTCGATTTGCAGGTTCAGAGGAGTGAGGAGGCTCTGGTTGACGGTGACCTCTTGGATGCCTCCAGGAGGGCACACAGGGAAGCCAGAGCCACCATAGCCACCAACAAAGCCAGCGCCACCACCGAGCCCAAAGCCAGCACCAGCTCCACCGCCGAAACCAAATCCACTCCCGGCTCCACCTCCAAAGCCAAAGCCACCTCCAACTCTGCCACCATATCCGCCACTGATGGCACAGCTGCCCCCTCCGATGGAGATCCTCTTGGAGCCCCCCAGGTTATAGAGGCTGCGGCTGCCGAAGCCAGCTCCTCCACACACTCCACCGAGCCCGCCACTGCCCCTGGAGCGGGACACGGAGATGCTGCTGAAGCCAGAGCGGCCGGCCCCAGGGAGTCTGGCTGAGCCGGCGCTGAAGCCGCGGTGGGTGATGGTTTGGCTCTTCCTGATAGATTTGCTAGACATGGTTCCTGAAGATGAGAAGGCTTTAGAAAGCGCGAGAGGCTGGAGGGCAGCGCTGAGGGGAGCAGATGTGTGAGCTGAGCTTCCCGGCAGCCGGCAGCCGTTTATATAGGATGAAAATGGGCTGGGCTCAGTGCTGGAAGGTGAGCTTGCAGATTGGGAAGGGCTGAGCTTTACAAACAGTGAGATCACCCCAGCCTCTAGATAGGTATGAAATATGAAGATTGCCTCTTTGGCTTCCTGTAGTCATGGAGAAATTCTTCTGCCTTCCAGCCTTAACTTGATCCCAACACAATAAGTTTGGATATGAATTCACTGAAGTCATGAGTTAGTCATGTTCTCAAACAAAGGAGACAAGGAACTGATCTGCAATAATTGCCCCTTCTTTCTGCTTACTCAGACACTCCTCTGTGTGCCCCCTTCCCACACAGGTTTTCTCTTCCACCAGCACCACCCTTCCCATCAGGGAGGGACTGTCTTCAAGACTTATAGGCATTTGCCCAATGGGCTGAGCAAGAAGTGGCCTGCTGTGTTGTTTCCACCATGTTCGAACCTGTCCCTCAGGAGCCTCTGGCTGTCCTTCCTGGTGGCCTGGCCATGGGAATGGGGGCTCCTTGGTGACATAAGCCTCCATTGAAAGGCAAGAGTGACAAAGGAGTTGTGTTCTAATGGTGTAAGGGCAACATATGCTCTTTATATTGTGTGATAACCTGTTCGATTGTCAGTTTCCTGAGAGGGCAGGCGACACCAGCCAAGGCCACTCTGCACAGAGACCCAAGTTCTGCACGCAGTTTCTGTTCATTTCTGCACTTCCCTCCAGTTTGCTTTCCCACTGAGCTGATGATCATGCAAACTTTTCTTTCCAACTGGGATTCATAGACACCTTTTTCTCTGCTGTTTAAGAATATTCACTTAGGGCTTAACTTAAAGGATCAAAATGAAGAGAATAAAACTCATTAAGGAATTCACTAAATTTTTATTCCCACAGATTTTGACATTTCCTAAGAATCGAGAATCACACATCTTAATGGGGCGTGTACAGAAAGTTGAGGGGCTTATAGAAGCAGTGAATCATAAAGATGTGCCCTTACAAGTGTGATGATGTCACAAGTAAATTCCAAATTTATATTTCTAATCTAGGCACTTGAAATCTCAAATCCCTACACTCCTCCTTAGAGAGAGGGAAGACTGTCCAGTGAGCGTGGTGTTTGGTTTACAGGGGAAGAAGTTTCATTTTTTCCAGTCCATACATTAAGTACTCAGCATGAAGACCGTTTAGAGCAATTGTAGGCATGTTGTTCTATGAGAACATCTGGTGAAATGGGTGTCAGAGGAGGAAAGACAAACCCCACATGGCAATGAGCCTGAGGGAAGCTCTTGTTACTATTTTATAAGCGGTCCCATCTCTCCAATGTTTTGGAGGACACAGCATCCAAGAGGGCAGGGCTTTCCTTGCCCAAAGGAGGTGCTAACTCAGCGTCTGGCAGGAAAGAGAGACGTCCTCAGGACAACAGAAGCAGCTCCCCTCTCTCCACCCCAGTTGCACAATAACCACAATAGCAAAGAAATGTGTTTCCACCCAGTTCTGGGAAAGAAGTTCTTCTGCCCATGCCAGGGTGTCCTGACCCACTCTGCTGTCTTGGGATAGAGGCTTTAGACTTAGCATGGATGATGCCAGGAGGGGTAGGAAGGGCTGGCAAATCAAGTGAGAGCAGCATGCAACTGCCCAATGTCCAATGTCTATGTCAATGTCCAATGTCTATGTCAATGTCCAACATCTATGGTGGCTTTCATACTACAATGGTGGAGTTGAGCAGTTGCAACAAAGTGTATGGCTCACAAAGCCTAGAAGATTTACTATTTGGCCCTTTAAAGAATAAGCTTCCTAACTTTTTAGCAAAAAGGAGACAGGGCTCTGGAGACAGTGCTCAGGCTCATAACTAGGCTCCCATATGCCTTTATGCAAATTATTCATTTTACAGCTGTAACCTGGAGGTAAAAATAGTACCTACCTCACAGTGTTGTGGGACTACATGAAATAAGTAACGTAAAAACCTTAGCATTGTGCCTGTTCATAAGTTCTCAGTGAAGATGAGCTAAAATCATTATTGTAGTGGAAATATGAAGCAGCTTGGTGTGTTCATGGACCCACAAGAGGCTTCAAGAATTGGAACACAGGTGCAGTTTGTGTGTGTGTAGATGGTGGCAGAATGAAAGAAAATGATACCAACATTGCAGGTTTGTGCCACATCAGTAAGGACCTAGAAACCACACGTAGGGGTTGCCCTTGCTCCTGGAGGCCATGCAGAGCCGCTGCAGGCAAAAGAGCCACAGGATCAGAAGGATGATGAGCAAGCTTGCTGGCACTCAGAGCAGCAGGACGGGGAAGAGCTTCGCTCCGGGGCGGGTGCAGCTCCTTGCCCAAGTGGCCGGAAGGAAACTGTGGTGGGAGGCAGGGAGGATCCGAGTCCTCGGAGGGAGCCCAGCAGGCTGTTCTCGCCCTCCTGTGGTGTCAGACTCCACTGTGTCACTCTCTGCTGGGTCCTTGTCTGTCCTCTGGGCTGTGCACACAGCGACAGGCTCCTATCAGCCAGCATAGGTGGCCGGATCAGTACCTCTTTTAGTACTGATTTCATATCTTTTCCAGGGTGGGAGCAGATTCGTCCCAGAACGAAGTGTACAATTCATTTGCAGCAGGAAACTCACATTCAACATTTAGCCTATCAGAGGATGCCTTAACTTCAACATGTCACTCAATCCCAAGCTTGGCATGGCCATCTGATAGCACCAGCAATATAGTGTATCACGGTTAGTTTCCTGACACCAGTATTTCTCCTATTGGTAGATTTATAAAACATTCTCCAATATATATATACATATATAATATCTAATTCTCTAATATATTATATATAGTATATCATTCTCTAATATATATACATTCTCATATATATGTATATATACTCTCTATTATATATAAAGACACATATTTTCTATTTCTCTAAATTCCTGTCACCACCGGCCAGGGAATGATGCCCTGGGAACCACTTCCAGTGACCCTGACCATGAGTGAGGTCAGCTGAGAGGGCTCCTAAGAAACGGAGGCGTTAGAGAAGATGACTCTGCGGCAGGTGCATTTCTGGTTCCATGCTCTCCCAACCCCACTGCCCTTAAAAGGACAAGTGTGTACCTGATTCATTTGCCCTTGACAATCTATATCTTTCTTTGTCTGGGCGTGGGGAGGGGCCCGGTGCTCCCTAAGCCTCTGCAGACTGCCGCCTCGGCCTGGTTGTACTCCTTTCCTCCTCCAGAGTCCGGCACTCTGCCCTGTCCCCCTGCTTGGGCGCCCAGGAGAGGGTTGTGTTTATAGGTAGTGGGGACCCACCGGATGGCTAGAAGATTGACTTCTCAGGTGAAATCTCCTCAGGGCTCCCGAAACAGGCCCCGGGGTGGAGCCCAGGGGAGTTATGTTTTCCCACAGGAGCAGGGTGGAGAAAGCCAGGCCTTCATAATAAGATTGGAACAAAGGATGACAATTCAGGCAGCTATGCGAGAGAAACCGAAGCGGGCAGTGTGAGTAACGCCAGCGGCAGGCGGGCTCCTCCCCTCAGGCAGCTGAGCCCGGCCTCGCCTTCCTGCCAGCAGAGCCCCCATCCTGTGCGGAGCTGTCTCTGGTTGCCATGGAAGGAGGAAGGCATTTGTTCTAGGGCCCAGGGGTTCACCTGCAGTTCCAGCATTTTTCCCTGCACGGGGGAAGGCAGGCGGGGACCCCTGAAACCTGAACCCATGGGAAGTCCGCCTCGGAGGATTTGCCTTGTCCTTCTGCCTCCCCTGGTGGGGCTGGCAGATAAGAATGAGGGATAAGCTATTGTCATCATCCGTCAAAACTTCAGACTCAGTGCCTAATCCTGCAAGTCCCAGCACAGGATGATGCTGTTCAGAGGGAATCCCGCAGACCCAGTCCCGTCCCTGGGGAGCACCCATCGAAAGACAAACACGAGCCGCCATATGTGTAGACAACGTAGAGAGGGGAACCAAAGTTGGCGTGCAAAGTGCAGCCTTCTGTGATATACAGACTGGTTCCGAAAGTCTTGAAACTTTCCGGATAGTATGATTTAGCAATGAGGCCGTTTCTGAACATGCAGTAAGCACGAGATTGCAGAGCTTCCGTTGTATTTCTCAATTTTCACACACGCCGTCCACCCACTTTTTGCAGAGCACACAGTGATCGGGTCGTGTATCTGGATGTGATACCCGAGTGTCCATTTATACCTATCCACAGCGGCAGGAAGTTTCTGCTCACGTCATTTCCTACTGGGACGGGGATCTTCCTCAGGTCGATTGTGGGGTCCAGAGGTCACTGAAAGAGCATCTCCCACTGTGCTCAGTGAGACGCTCCCGTCAAAGCACTGACCTGCCTCCGGATCTGTGGTCCCACATGCCCAGATGTCACTCCATGTGACATGTGGTGGGGATAAGTCAAGAACCTCATATTTGTCCCACCTCTTCCTCGTAGTCTGGAGGAGAGGAAGAAACGCACTGTGGCAGCCATTTCAACCAACAAAAGTCGTAGGAACGAAGGGTCTGGGATGAGTCGGGGCGCAGTCTCTAGTGTACAGGATCGATGCACGTGCCTGGAGGGACACAAACTGAGTGTTTGTACAATTATTTGAAAAGACTCTGTTAGTTCCCTTCTGTTGATCTGGGTACATGCGCTTATAAAGCCTAGTTACTGAGTAATACATTTTTGAAAGTATTCATTTCTTTCTGACTCACCCGTGCATACCAGTATTGGGTAGGTAGGTGCACTTGGGTGTTTAGGTAACTGATAAGGATATCCCTGGGCTGGGGACTGAAGGGCACATTCAGATGGACGGGACAGCCCTCGGCTTTGCTACCAACACAGGGAATCTAGCTGGAGGAGGGGCAGCAACGTGTGTCTCACGACGGAGGCTCTTTGATGCTCTGAGGGAAGAAGTGATGTTGGAGGTGAAAAGAAGTGCTTTAGAGAAGCTGAGAGGACGGGAAGAGAGCGAGCCGAGCAGGGCTGGTGTAGATGAGGCTGGGGATGAGCAGGGCAACGGGGGTGGATGAGGGAACGAGGGCCGGGTCCTCCTCCCGTCATGTGTCCGAGGTCCTTGATAAGAACAGGGGTGGAAGAGAGCCAAACCGGGGCTCCAGAGGGGCCAATAAAATCTCCAAGGAGAGTCCCCATGGGCCTGGCTTTTTCCTCCATGCCTCCCTCACGTCCCTGCCTCCCTCTCTTCCTGCCTCCTTGGAGCTTCTGTTTTCTACCTCCTCACCACGGCAGGGGCCACCTCACTACACTGTGTCACTAAAAAAACAATTTTTCTAAGTGTAGTTGGGTAAAAACACTCCAACAATCCTCTAAAGAGGTCGCCCCGTACCTGACTTAAATTATGTGCTGGGTCAGGGGAGACGCAGCCTTAAGGAATGATGTCTGACTTCTTCTGCCTTCTGCTTAAATTCCCTTTGCTTCAGGAAAGGGAAAATATCCGGTCATTGTGAATGTACTGGGTAATTCTCCCCAATTCAGGGTGATTTGGAGTAATTCCTCCCCAAAAAGTTCATCTGGAAATCATCTGACTCTTAGAGTATGAATATCCTAGAGAGCGAGCACGCCTCAGACGGTCTCCTCTCAGGTTTCTCAGCATTTCATGGCTGCTTCCGTCTGTCCATCCGTTATAATCTCACTTGAAGCCTAGGGCTGGGATTACTGATGAATCATCGATACTCTGGCACAAGTCTGTGGAAGTGGCAAAGGAGGCCTCAGGAGATCTTGTAACAGGCTCTTCACACCAGCCCTGATATCAGTTCCCCCACATTGAGCCCAGCGTATATGGGGTTAAAACTAAAACCCACCACCCCCTTTCCCGCTTCTCTATCTCCACTCATGTAAATACCTGTTTCTTTAAAGTTTGACTTGTTGAGCTTTACAACTAAATGGGAGTTACAAATTGTTAAAAGGCCAGGTGGCTTGGAGTTGGAGGCACAGTAAAGTTTAGCTGATCATGTGTCCTTGAAGTTTGCCAGGAAAGCCGCTGTCTCAAGAATATCAAGGAGCGGAGTCTTCCAGACCTCAACTCCTTGATTCGCGCCGCTCCCCACCCCCTCCCCCCCCCCTGCCACCCCGTCCCCGGCCTCGATGCAGGCTGGTGGGAAAGTGCTGACCTGCACAAGCTCCATGCTCCCCCTCCCCTACCTAAAACCCCAAATAAAAATCCCTACCCTTTCCTCATCGGGAAGCCAGCAATTTTTGAGGTGTGAGCCCTTGCTCTGCTCCCTGTGCCTGGCATAGTAAAAAACTTTCTTCTTCCACTCAAGACTCTGTTCTCGTTATTTGGATTGGCATCGGGTTCAGGGACCAAACTTTCGGTTACAATCTGATAAATTTAACTTCTGATTTTCCTCTGCCCTTCTCTCAGCCCCTTCCAGGAAACAGCCTGGAGTTTTCCAAATAGGAAGGGAAGGACACCCGATGCGGCTAGGAAAGTGTGCACCCTGCGGCGGGAACTGTTGATCGGCTAATCTAGATTCCATGCCAATTCCCTTCTTTCTTTCCCATCTCCACTGGAGAAACTTGAAAAGTGAAATAGTCTTTCTCTTTTTTTTAAAAAAAATTGTTTTTTGAGATATAATTTACATACAGTGAAATGCACAGATCTTAAGTGTAGAGTTCAACCAATTTTGACAAATTCATGCCCTTCTAGAACCCACACATTATCAGGATATAGAACATTTCCATTGCTCCAGAAAATTCCTCTGTGCCCTTTCCCCATAATCCCTCTGCCCCAAGCCATCACTGTTTGATTTTTCCAGTTTGGATTCATTTGTTTATTTTAGGATTTTATATAAATGGAATCATGCAACATCTATTTTTAAAGTACGTATATATCTATATTTGTGTGTGCGTCTGGCTTTTTTTGCTTGGCAAAATGTTTTTGAGATTCATCCAGATTGTGTGAATATTGGTAGTTCATTCTTTATTTTATTGCCGAGTGATGTGCCATCATATGAATATACCAGTTTCTTTATTCATCCAGACTGATGGGTTCCTAAAATATTTCCAGTTTGGGGTTACCATCCCCAAAACAGTGATGAACATACTTGTGAATCTTTATGAGGACGTATGTTTTCATTTTGCTTAAATAAATATCTAGGAATAGAATTACCGCCTCAAGAGTAAACGTGTGGCCAGCCCAGCCAGGCACATCTCGCCTGTCCATAATCAGAGCCACGATAAATTCCATTTCAGACACACACGTACACATGCACACGCACAGACACACGCACACGAGCAAATGTATGTTAGTTTTCCAAAATGGTTGTTCTATTTTTAAAAACAGGCTTTAACTTTTAGAGCAGTTTTAGGTTCACGGCAAAACTGAGCTGAAAGTACAGAGATTCCCAGTATACGCCCCGACGTTGCCTACACACATAGCCTCCTCCACCATCAACGTCCCGCGCCAGAGTGGGACATTTGTTGCAATCAGGGGATCCCTACTGGTAGAACATCACGTGCAGGTTTTTGTGTGGACGTAAGTTTTCAGCTCATTTGGGTAAATACTAAGGAGTGTGATTGCTGGATTGTATGCTAAGAGTAGGTTTAGTTCCGTAAGAAACTGCCAAACTGTTTCCAACATGGCTGTATCATTTGCATTCCTGCCAACAACGAATGAGATTTCTTGTTGCTCCTCAGCCTCCCCAGCCTTTGGTGTCGTCAGAGCTTTAGCATTCCATCGTTCTAATGGATGAGTAGTGATAGCTCACTGTTTTAACTTGCATTTCTCTAATGACACATGAATTGGAGCATCTTTTCAGATGCTTATTTGCCATCTGTCTATCTTCTTTGGTGAGGTGTCTCTTAAGGTCTTTGGCGCATTTCTAATTGGGTTGTTTTTTGTTGTTGAGTTTTAAGAGCTCTTAATATTTTGGATAACAGTCATTTTATTGAATATGTCTTTTGAAAATATTTTCTCTCAGTCTCTGGCTTGGCTTCTCATTCTCTTCACAGTGTCTGTGGCAGAGCAGAAGTTTTTAATTTTAATGAAGTCCAACTTATCAGTGATTTCCTTCATGAATCATGCCTTTGGTGTTCTATCTAAAAAGTCACTGCCAAACCCAAGGTCATCTAGATTTTCTCCTATGTTATCTTCTAGGCATTTTATAGTTTTGTATTTTACGTTTAGGTCTGATGATGTGTTTTCAGTAGTCTTTGTGACGGGTGTAAGGTCTGTGTTTAGATTAGTTTTTTGCAAGTCCAGTTGTTCTGGTACTATTTGTTAAAAAGGCTATCTTTTTTCAATTGTATTGCTTTTGTTCATTTGTCAACGACCAGTTGACTAAATTTGTGTGGGTCTACTTCTGGGCTCTCTATTCTGTTCCATTGACCTATTTGTCTACTCTTTCACCAATATCACACTATCTTAATTACCAAAGCTTTACAGTAAGTCTTGAGGTTGGATAGCTTCAGTCATACAACTTTGTTCTTCTCCAATATTGTGTTGGCTATTCTGGGTCTTTTGCTTCTGCATATAAACTTTAGAATCAGTTTGTTGATATTCACAAAGTAACTGACTGTGTTTTTGATTGAGATTGCATTGATCTACAGATTAATTTGGGAAGAACTGACATCTTGACAATATTGAGTCTTCCTATTCATGAATACAGAATGTCTCTTCACTATTTAGTTCTTCTTGATTTTGATCATGAGAGTTTTGTAGTTTTCCTCTTATAGATCTGGTAAATATTTTGTTGATTTATACCTAAGTATTTCACTTTGGGGAGTGCTCTTGTAAGTGGTGTGGGGTTTTTAATTTCAAATTCCAATTGCTGATATGCAGCAAAGCAATAGACTTTTATATATTAACTTTTTATCCTACCATCTTGCTATAATCACTTCTTAGTTCCAGAAGTACTTTTCATCAATTCTTTTGTATTTTCTGCAGACAATCAAGTCATCGGCAAACAAAGATCATCTCATTTCTTTCTTCCCAATTTGTATACCTTTTCTTTTCTTGTCTTACTGCTTTAGCTAGGAATTGCAGTACAATATTGAACAGGTGTGGTGAGGGGGGACATCCTTGCCTTGTTCCTGACTTTAGCAGGAAAGCTTCTAGTCTCACCATTAAGTATGATGTTAACCGTAGGTTTTATGTAGGTGCTCATTATTAAGTAGAGGAAGTTCCCCTCTATTCCTAGTTTGTCGAGAGCTTTTATCATGAATGAGTGTTGGATTCTGTCAAATACTTTTTCTGCATCTATCGATATAATCACGTGATTTTTCTTCTATAGTTTGCTGATGTGATGGATTATATTAATTGAGTTTTGGATGTTGAACCAGCCTTACATACCTGGGATAAATCCCACTTGATCATGGTGCATAATTCTTTTCATACATTGATGGATTTGACTTGATAATGTTTTGCTGAGGATTTTTGTGTTTATGTTCATGAGAGAGATTGGTCTATAGTTTTCCTTTCTCGTAATGTCTGGTTTCGGTATTAGGGCAATGCTGGCCTCAGAGAATGAATTAGGAAGTATTCTCTTTGCTTCTATCTTCTGGAAGAAATTGTAGAAAACTGATATAATTTCTGCCTTAAATGTTACACAGAATTCACCAGTGAACTCATCTGGGCCTGATGCTTTCTCTTTTGGAAGGTTATTAATTATCAATTCAATTTTTAAATAGATATAGGCTTATTGAGATAGTCTATTTCTTCTTGTGTGAATTTTGGAAGATTTTGTCTTTCAAGGAAATGATCCATTTCATCTAGGTTATCAAATTTGTGGGCATAGAGATTTTCATAGTATTTCTTTAATATCTTCTCAAGGTCCATGGGATTTATAGTGATGTCCACTCATTCATTTCCAATATTAGTAATTCGTGTCTTTTCTCTCTTTCTTTTCTTAGTTATCCTGGCTACAGGCTTACTGATTTTATTAATCTTCTCAGAGAAATAGCTTTTGGGTTCACTGATTTTTTTCTATTAATTTCTTGTTTTCATTTCATTGATTTCTGCTCTCATTTTTTATTATTTCTTTTCTTTTGCTCACTTTGGATTTAATTTGCCCTTCTTTTTCCAGTTTCCAAAAGAGGACGCTTAATTTATTGATTTTAGATCTTCTTTTCTAATATAGGCATTCAGTGATATAAATTTCTTTCTAAGCACTGTTTTTGCTGCATCCCACAAATTTTGATAAGTTGTATTTTCATTCAGTTCAAAATATTTTAAAATTTCTCCTGAGATTTCTTCTTTGACACACGTGTTCTTTAGAAGTATCTTTTTTAATCTCCTCATATTTTCGGACATTTTTCTTCTTTCAGTTATTCATTTCTGATTTACTTCCATTGTGGTCTGAGAACATAGATTGTATGATTTCTATTCTTTCTATCCTGGTGAATGTTCCATGTAAGCTTGAGAAGAATGTGTATTATATTGTCGTTGGATGAAGCGTTCTGTAGACGTCAATTATATCCAGTTGATTGATGGTGCTGTTGAGTTCAACCATGTCCTTACTGATTTTCTGCTTGCTAGATCTGCCCATTACTGATAGAAGGATGTTGAAGTCTCCAGCTATAATAGTAGAGTCATCTATTTCTCCTTGCAATTCTATCAGCTTTTGCCTCATGTATTTTGATGCTCTGTTGTTAGGTGCAGACACATTAAAGATTGTTATATCTTCTTGGAGAATTGATCCCTTTAGCATTAGGTGATGACCCTCTTTATCCCTGATCATTTTCCTTGCTCTGAAGTCTACTCTTTCTAAAATTAATACAACTACTCCAGCCTTCTTTCAATTGGTGTTAGTGTGGTAGGCGTCTTTCTCCATCCTTTTACTTTTAATCTGTACATGTATGTCTTCATATTTAAAGTGGGTTTCTTGTAGGCAACCTGTAGTTGGGTCTTGTATTTTGATCCTTTCTGATAATCTTTGTCTTTTAATTGGTGTATTTAGATCATTGACATTTAAAATGATTTTTGATATAGTTTGATTAATATCTACCATATTTGTTACTGTTTTCTAGTCATTACCTCTGTTCTTTTTTCCTATTTTTGTCTTCCACTCTTTGTCTAACTTTGGTAGTTTTAAGTGAGCATTTTATATGATTCCATTTTCTCTCCTTTCTTAGCATGTTAATTATAGCATGTCTTTTTACTTCTTTTAGTGGTTGCCCTGGAGTTGCAGTATGCATTTACAACTCATCCAAGTCTACCTTCAGATCGGACTGTCCCACTTCACGAGTAGTCCAAGTGCCTTATAATAACCAAGTTTTCCAAATTCCTCCCTCCCATTCCTTGTATCATTGCCATTGTTCATTTTACTTATACATAAGCTGTAAACATCGAATACATTGTTGCTGTTATTATTTTGAACAAATATCTGTTGGATCAATTCAGAAGAAGGAAAAGGAAAGTTTTTACTTTACTTTCACTTATTCCTTCTTTAATGCTCCTCCTTTCTTTAAATAGATCTGAGTTTTTGATCTATATCATTTTCTTTCCCTATGAAAAACTTCTTTGAACGTTTCTTGCAAGGCAGGACTACTGGTAACAAATTCCTTCAATTTTTATTTGTCTAAGGAAGTCTTTATTTCTCTTTCATTTTTGAATGATAATTTTGCAGATACAGAATTCTAGGTTGGTGTTTTTTGCCTCTCACCATTTTAAATATTTTACTCCATTCTCGTCTTGCCTGCATGGTTTCTGAGGAGACGTCAGGTGTAATTCTTATCTTTGCTCCTCTATAGGTAAGCTGTTTTTTCCTCAGGCTTTTTTCAAGACTTTTTTTCTTTATCTTTGATTTTTTTCAGTTTGAATCTGCCTAGATATCTTCTTTGCTGTTGTTTTTTTTTGTGTTTTTTTTTTTTTAATCATTTATCCTGTTTGGTGTTCTCTGAGCTTCCTGGATCTGTGGTTTGGTGTCTGACAATAACTTTGGGAAATTTTAAATCCTTACAGCCTCCAATATTACTTCTGTTCCCTTCTCTCTTTCCTCTTCTGGTGTTCCCATTACACATGTGTTATACCTTTTGTATCTGTCCCACAGTCCTTGGATATTGTACCCTGGTTTTTTTTTTTTTCAGTCTTTTCTCTCTTTGTCTTTCATTTTTGGAAATTTCTGTTGACATATCCTCAAGCTCAGAGATTCTTTCCTCAGCTGTGCCTCATCTACTGAGAACATCAAAGGCGTTCTCCACTTCTGTTATAATGTTTTTGGTCTCTAATATTTATTTTTTATTCTTTCTTAGAATTTCCATCTCTCTGCTTACATGATCCATGTGTTCTTGCATTCTGTCTACTTTTTGGATTAGTGTCCTACACATACCAGTCATAGTTGTTTTAAATTCCTAGGCTGATAATTCCAACATCCCCACTATAGTTGTGTCTGATGCTGGTGCTTTCTCTGTGTCTTCAAACAGTTTTTTCCTCCTTTGAATATGCCTTGTAATTTTTTGTTGGAAGATAAGCATGATGCACTGGGTAAAGGAGCTGTGTTGATAGGCCTTTAGTGATGTGGTGTTTAGGTGTGGGGGAAAGAAAGCATCCTACAGTCCCGTGATAAGGTCTTGCTCTTTTAGGGAGCCTGTACTCCTGAACTGTGAAATTGGCATGTACTTGTCAGGTTATTTTCCCCCCTTTAGTGGGACAAGATGGCTAAAGGGGGTTGGAGTTGGGTATTTCTCTTCCCCCAAGTTGATTAGGCTGTGACAAAACCCGGAGAGTTTAGGCTCTGACAAAGTAGTTTCTTTTGAGGGCAAGCCTTGTTAAGACTGCCCTGATGCATTTCAAAATGGTTACTTTTCTCCTCCCTCTGCCAGAAGCACAAAGTGATTTTTGCCTGGTTTTCACTGGGTAGAGCTTCTGGAGGAAAAACTCACAAAAGTGTGGGCATCTCATTAAGACTGGGTCTCATTGGAGTTTTTAACTCCCAAGCTTATCTGTACTAAGCCTCCAACACTTTGTCAATTACGATTCAGCATTTTCTACCCCAGTATTAGTTTAAAAATAATAAAACCTCAAACAGTGTTGGTTAGAGGCTTTGTTTAGAAGTGCTGTTAGTAAAAAGATGAGATTGAAAGATGGTCCATGTTGACAGATGACCCTCAGACGAGCATGGAGGTGGTTCTGGCTGGAAACATTCTCCTTTTGTGATAGGCTATGCAAACACCATTTTCAGTATAAACTTTATGCAAATTTTGACAAGCAAAACTAGATGTTGGAGATTCATTCAAATCTTCCCAGATATCAGTGTCAGGGTTAAAATTTTGATTTTTAGACAGAAATGGATTCTCTACCATTTAGGCCATGCATACACAAGCTTATTCTAGAAAGTGGCTAATCAGGCATTCCATACCAGGTCTTATCTGCATGCAAAAGAATAAAAAGCAAGAAAACAATCCATAAGAACAACAATAACCAACTCAGTTGTAATTAATACTTTGCTAATTTGAAGCCATGGCAGAGACCCTCTGCCCTGGGTCACAAATCAAGTTGCTGTCTAGACTTATTCCATGGTTGTCCACAGGTAGGCCATAGTCGTCCTCTGAGGAAGTCACTAGGCAGCAGCTTTGGAGCTGGGGGAAGACCTTTGAGGATTAGTGACCTCCCTGTCTTCTGTTATGCAGCTTTAGAATTTGAGATCAAGGGCATGGTGGAAGCAGAGCTTAGGCCCTGCCATGCTGTACAAAGTCCCAAAAGCTGATGGAGAAACTCTCAATGAGCCAGGCTCAGACTCTGGTTCTCCCTCCCCACAGGACAAGCTCCACGACCGCAGGCTACCCACAGGCCTCCCTCTGCACCCTTGAGTGGAGGCCAGACGAGTACCCAGTTCTGTAGAGGCCAACTAGATGCCAGCAGCCTTGATACTCAGGGCAGGCATTTCTGTCCCCATCACTTATCAATAGGGCTGACCAGAAAAAATAGAAGATGCCTAGTTAAATTTGAATCTCACATAAACACTTAAAAAATTATTATTTAGTATGTCCTAAATATTGCCTGGAACATACTGACATTAAATTTGTAATTTAATTGACCTTAAACTTGATAAATTTGTTATTTATCTATAATTCAAATTGAACTGTGAATCTTGTATTTTTATTTGCTAAATCTCACAACCTTGCCTATGAAGCAGATCTGCCCGCGTATGGAGCTACAGACAGGGCACTGGTGGTGGCTGCCGTTCCAGATCCCTATTGTAAGTGGCAGACAATAGGCAAGGACGAACTTAACACCCTCTCCTCCAAGTCACCCCCTCGTTGAGGAACCCATAGGTTACTTAGAAGTATTTTGTTTAATTTCCAAAAAATTAGGATTTCTGAGATATTTTATTGTTTTTATTTCTAATTTAATATACGGTGGCCATAGGACATAGTCTGTATAATTTCAACCTTTTGAAATTGGCTCAGTATGTGGTCTATCCTTGTGAATATCCCACGTATACTTGAGAAGAATGTTGTTGTGGGTAATGTTTTGTAGTTCTTTGTATATTCTGTGTGCAATTTCTTTGAGGCATATATGTATTGTAAATATCTTTTCATGGGTCGTGGCTTGCTGTTTTGCTCTCTTCATGTTGCTTTATGAACAGATGTTTATGCTGTTTTTAAGGTAAGCAATTTTTTATGGTGTTTAAGGAATTTTGCCCACCCTCAGATCACAATGATATATTCTATTTTATTATAAACATATTATTGTTTTACTTTCTACATATAGGACTATAATACAGCTGAAACTGATTTTGGTGAATGGTGTGAATTAGGACTTGTGATACATTTTTTTCCCATACGGAGAGTCAACTGACCTTGTACCATTTTTTGTGCAAAGCCATTCTTTCCCTATTGCACTGTGATGGTATCATTGTTGTAAATCTAGTGAAGATATATGTGGTTTGTTTCTAAATTCTATATATTGTTACATTGGTCCATTTTTCAGTTATTTCCCTAATACTACACTCTCTTAATAAATATATCTTCCTAATAAGTCTCGGTACCTGGAACTATAAGACCTTTGTTCTTTTTCAAGATCGTTTTGACTATTTTAGATCTTTCTCATTTCTATACAAATTTTAGAATAGGTTTATCAATTTCCATAAAATACCTTCTGAAATTTGATTGGAATTGCTTTGAATCTATAGTTCAGTTGGGGGAAATTAACACGTTTACAATATTAAGTTTTGAAATCCGTGAAGATGGCGTGTACCTCTGTTTATTAGGTTTCTTTAGTTGTTTTCAATAAGCTTCATAGTTTTCTGTGCATAACTCTTGCATATCTTTGGCTACATTTATTCTCATATACATATTTTTGACGCTACTGGAAATGGTATCTTTTACATTTCATTTTCTAATTGCTTTCTGCTAGTATATGGAAATACAATTCTAGTGACCTTGATAAATTCACTTATTAATTCTAACAGTTTGGAGAATCTTTGGTTTTTCTGCATACATAATCATATCTTATGTGAGTAACTGCAGTTTTCTTTCTTTCTTTCTAATCCTTAAGATGTTTATTTCTTTGTCTTGTCTTATTGCACTGGCTATGATCTCCAATATAGTGTTGAATAACTGTGGTGATTATAGTGATCCTTGCCTCCTTCCTGATCTCAGTGAGAAACTTTTGATCATTCAGTATTAAGTATAATATTTGCCATCTGTTTGGGGGATGACCATTTGATTTCTCTCCTTTTATTCTGTTAATGTATATTATATGATTGATCTTTTTGAATATTAAACCACCCTCACAGTAATGATGTTTGACAGTTGACAGCTTCTAAGCCCCATCCTTCCCTCTTCTCCTTTACCTGCATCTAAGGAAACTGATAAGTAAGACTGGGTGGTCCCTCCTTTGTAACAGGTGGGAACTTCAAACCATGTGCAGGAATCCTCAGCCTGGTCCCATTCCTAACCACTTAAAAAACCCCACTCCAGTCTCCTCTCCCTTCTCTTTCAAGCCATATTTGGACCAGCTCGGGAAGTCTATCCTGCTCTCTCTAGAAAGCCTTATTGCATGAGTAATATCATTTATACATTTTCATACCACCTTGGAGCATGTGGGGTCATCAATCTCAATAGCTGAACCAAATTCTGAGTGGGGATCCATCCTGCCTCTGTAGAGTGGCCACAAAAATTGGCACTCTGAGCAAGATGTCCAGATGACGACTGCTACCTCTGAGGTCTTTCTTTTCTTGCTTGGCCTACAATTTGGCTCTACTGTCTGCTTGTGAGCAGGCACTTTGAGTTGCCACTTTCTGGCTAGTGGGCTCTCTGAGTTGTGTTGCTTTTTGCTGCCAAGCTTCACTTTGAGCTGTGCTGCTGAGTTCTACCAAGGCCTCTATTGTGGACTTAACTGACATATGTCAGGAGTTTCAATAACTGTCCTTTAGGGACGGGAGTATGGGTTTGGGGCCCTCCTTAAAGTGGCATTGGGTGGTGTGTCTCAGCTCAGACCTATCTGTGTGTCTCACATTGAATTGTTTTCAATTCCTCCATAAAGAGTGACAGGTGCTAAGCTCTAGGGAATAACTCTTACCCTGTGAACGTTGATGTGTGTCTCAAGCAGGTGTTGGCCCCATTCTGTGAAGTGCTCAGGGGAGAGATTGATAACCTGTGCAATATATAGTCCTGTCAGGTGATCGCTCATGTGGAGGAAGAGCGGTTACTCTGTGGCCACACTTTTAAAGGCAGAGGGTTCACTAGGACCTTACAAATGCCTTTGCTGCTGCTGCTGCTGCTACGCCTCTGTTGACAAAAAAGACCATCATCTTCAGGGCTATAGGGGAAAATACATATGATACCTTTGTGGCACAATTAAGGGGTTAATTCAACTATTTCCATGGGGGAGGCCCCAAGCCCTGAAGATACTGATGTGAGGCTCTCTGGAGGAAGAAATTGATAGACATGAGCAGGGCAGGAACTATCCCTGTCTCCTGCCAGTGTATCCAGTAACCACAGAAAAGAAAGAGACAGAGAGAGAGAAAGAAGGAAGGAAGGAGAGAAGATGGAAGGAAAGAAGAAAGAGAGAGAGAAAGAAAGGAAAGAAAGAACCCTGGAAATGGGGAGGAAACGAAAAACTGAAGCACAATTTGATGCAATTGGAAATCCAAAATTTAGTAAAAGAGTTTATACATCAAAACGATAAAAAGGGGTTTGGATTGGCTTTGTGCCTCTACCACATAGGTTCTGAATTAACCGTGACATCTGTTGAAGGACACAAGTTCACAAAATCTTCCTGGCCTTACTCTACACTGGAGCTCAAATTACACCAGTGCCTGGGAATCTCACTAAATTTAAACAAGGTACCCCTGTAATCTTAGGGAAATCATTGACCACAAGCTAGAGAACAGACAAGCATGCCTCATCTTAATTATCAGAACTACTGAATTGCCTAAATTTCACATGATCACACCATCCATTGGCTCCAAAATACCTCACAGTGGTCATGGACATTCTGACCCAATGAGTAACAAGTTAAAATTAAATTAAGTCCTTGAGGGGCCAGCCCCGTGCCCGAGTGGTTAAATCCGTGTGCTCTGCTTCAGCAGCCCAGGGTTTTGCTGGTTCGGATCCTGGGTGCGGACCTGGCACCGCTCATCAGGCCACGCTGAGGCAGCATCCCACATAGCACAACCAGAGGCACTCACAGCTAGAATATACAACTATGTACAAGGGCGCTTTGGGGAGAAGAAAAAAAAAAAAGATTGGCAACAGATGTTAGGGCAGGTGCCAATCTTTAAAAAAAAAAAAAATTAAGTCCTTGACACTTACAAATTGGCTTGACAAAATGGGACTCCATGGGGGGCCGGCCTGGTAGAGTAGTGGTTAAGTCTGCGTGCTCTGCTTTGGCAGCCCAAGGTTTGCAGGTTCAGATTCTGGGCATGCACCTACATACTGCTCATCAAGCCATGCACTGGTGGCATCCCGTATACAAAATAGAGGAAGATTGGCAACAAAGTTAGCTCAGGGCCAATCTTCCCCATCAAAAAAAACGGGGGGTACTCCATGGACCTTCTTCCAGTTAAAATAGTTAATATACGTTCCAGTGTAAGTTAAAACAGGACCTTCAAAGAGTGAAAGCCATTATAGGAGAAGTCTTTAGAGAAAGGATGATTATATGCACTGTTTCTCCATTCAACAGCCCAATTTGGCCTATTTTTAAACTTAAAAAGAATAAAGGTGCCTCCCAGTGGATTACCGCAACCCTGATGCCATGGTCACACTCATGAAGGGCCCTGACCCAAGATTATTGAAATTACTGACTGTAGTCAGCAACTGGTAAATATTTTCTTCTCATGGATTTGGCTAATGGTGCGCTGTTCAGTGCCCGTTTCAATAGCCTCTCAGTCACGGTTTGCCTTCACCTCTAAAGGGGCACAGTATGTCTTTACCCAGATGCTCGACAGCCCTGCCACTGCACACAGTCTTGGCAGGCAAGACCCTAAATGCATCTGACTTTCTCCAGGAGCACAGGTATGATATGACAATGATAAATCCTCCCTCAAAGAGAGTCACTGGACACACTCACTCAGGACACACAAATATTCACAAAGGCGCTCACAAAAAAAGGATGGACCATTGTTCCCCACACCATGTAAGTTTCTGCCACCTCAGTTAAATTCCTGAAAGTATTTGGTAATCTGAGGGCCACTCCATCCTTGACACTGTGAAGAAACAGCTATTGATCCTCTCAGCACCCACAATGTTAGAACAGGCCCAACATCTATGGGGTCTTTTGGGGCTCTGAAGGCAACGTATTCTTTACTTAAAAATTTTACTTAAAAAAAAAAAAAAGAAAAAAAAATTTTTACTTAAACCCGTTTATGCTGTTCAGCCCACCTTGAACAGGGCCCGTCTCCAACAAGAGGCTCTGCAATTTGTCCAAGTTGCAATAGAACACACACTCCCATTCACACCTGCCAGAGTCTCCTTCATTCTAGAGGCTTTTCTCAGATGCTTCCTGCAATCTCTGGACCATCCGTGATGGCCACTTTCCCTTCAAGGTCCTTTCATTCTCCCGGTGAGTCATCAGAGGGTCCGATCACATCTGGATGGACCCTCAGGGGGTCTCTAGGCTGGTTGTAGACCTTGAAAAAACAAGTCTGTACAACAGCTTATATTATAAAAGCATTTTATTGAACACACTCTGGAGGTAGTCAGAAGCAGAACAAAATTTGAGATTGGGGTGGGGACTCCGTTTTGACAGTTTAGATGCTGGAAAATGTGTTGTCACCGAGGACCACGCCCTAGAGACCTAAAGGTTGATTCGAAGCAGAACATAGAATCGCGAAACGGAAGACTAGAGACGGGGGATGGGCCCTTCCAGGAACCAAAGATGTGGTTCTACAACGGGATTGGTCTAGACTACACTCCAGAAAAAGAGAAAACTTGGCTCAGGCAGCCACCTCGAAGAGGCGGTCGCCGCGGGCCGGGTCGCTGCACATGGGAGGCAGTGTTGCAGCGGGCTCTTAGCTCTTGAAGCTCTTCCGGGAGGACGAGGTGGTGGACACGAACTTGACGCTGGAGCCGCTGCCCCCGCCACTGCCGAAGCCCACCCCCAGGCTTCGGCCGCTGCTGGCACTGAAGCCAGAGCCCGCTACACTGAGCCCGCCGCCTAGGCCGACACCCCCACTGCTGCTGGAGTAGTAGCTTCCGCTGCCACCCGCACCGAGGCCGCCGCCAAGACCTCCACCGAGGCCGCCGCCAAGACCTCCACCGAGGCCGCCGCCAAAACCACTACCACCGCCGTAGCCGGAGGAGACGCTGTTTGTGACGACAGCTGCAGGGAAAGGAGGGAGCACTTGGTGAGACCAGTCTGTCAGATTGATCCTACACGTCCAATTTATTTGATCCTACTAATGTTAGCCCTGAACCTGGCCCCTTTTACAGAGCAGCAAATGAGGCCCAGAAGAACTAAGTCATTTAGTTCCTCGAGGGGAAGGGGCAAGGCAGGGGGACAGGGCGCAAGATGTGTAAGATACAGGGCGTGGTCTTTAAGAGATAAGACATGAGCCACATTGCTTCGTGTCTCAGTCTGTGTTCTTCCCCTCATCACCTGCTGCTCACTAAGCGCACTGAGTAACTATATGGGGATGGGAGTGTCTGGTGTCTAGAAACAGCAGGATTCTGAGTTGGCACCAAACACCCCAAACTATCATCATTATTAATGTCTATTCAAAGTTACTTACAAATGTTGACTGGTCCAACTCCTTCTCCACTCAGTCTGAAAGGGGGAAGATTGAAATAAGAGTTAAAAACTCGCCGAAAGACAGCATTCCTCTACGTGAATAACTTTAAGAGTCATGTTTAGAGCTTCTTCTATAAGCAAGGAGCATGCATGTCCCCTCAAAATTGCTTAGTTTAGAGAAAGACATGGCTTTCTACGGGGAGTACCCAATGAAGAGGACTTGACCTAGAAACAGGTTATCAGAGGAAGATTATAATGCACATTCTCCTCCACCCATTATGTGGAAAGCATGAGTAAGAGGCTGCGGGAACTGTGAATATGTATGAAGCAGTTTTTGCTTTGTAGATTACATTCTGTGAGAAGACCGGGCATGGACAGAAACACTTCTAAAAGAAAGCAGGCAGTGGGCAGTGTCAGCAGAACAGAGGAAATGGAATCGTTTGAGAATCCAATGTCAGGTGAATTTCACTCAGCTGGAGTAATCATAAAAGGCTTCCTGAAGGAAGAGGTACCCGAAGAATGGGGATGAAATTTGTTGAGTTGCTTAGTTGTTTGAAGGAGAGGCAGCATCCGTGAATACTGATAGGAATAAAGTCAGTAAAGTGAGTTGGAGCCGCATTGTGTAGGTCAGCTGTATGTCCAGGTGTCGGATTGCAACCAGATTAATGATGGATGATTATCATGCACAAGATAGTGGCTACCTGTGTGTGTGCTTTACACCCTGTAGTGGAGAAGAAGCTCCACTTTATCAAATTCGAGGCCATCTTGGGCTCATGATGTCAGCCATATGTTTGCCCACCTGCACTCCTCGCCCTCCAACAGCTTCCTGTAGGTGGCGATCTCCACATCCAGGGCCAGCTTGGTGTTCATCAGCTCCTGGTACTCCCGCAGCAGCCGGGCCATGTCCTGCTTGGCCTTCTGCAGGGCATCCTCCAGCTCGGCCAGCTTGTTCCTGGCATCCTTGAGGGCCAGTTCCCCACGCTGCTCAGCATCAGCAATGGCGTTCTGCAGGTTGGCGCACTACAGAGGGAAAGGAAGGAAGAGTGGGGACACCTTAGTAGCTGAGCTGAATCTTTCTGAGACTCCAGAGGGAAGCCAGTACATTCATCCCGGTCATTGTGGATGCGGAAACATTGAAACACTGGCACTTGTTCCAGCTCTGCGTGTGTACGTGTGTGTGTGTTCAGAAAAAGTAAAGTAAAACAAAACAAAACAAAACACGTCTCCCTTTGAGAGCTCAGGCACTTTCTTTGCCTTCTTTCACCCTCTCCCTACCTGCTTCTTGACGTTGTCAATCTCAGCTCTCAGCCTCTGGATCATCCGGTTCATCTCGGAGATCTCATGCTTGGTGTTGCGAAGATCATCGCCATGCCGACCAGCGGTCTGCTGCAGCTCCTCATACTGATGCCACCAGAAAAGAGGAAAGATTTTACTTCTATGAGGATGGAAACAGTTTCCCAAGTTCACAGGCAGGAGCTACCATGAGGTGGCAAGTGGTCTATAGTCATGTACCGCATAATGACGTTTTGGTCAACGACAGACTGCACGTACAATTGTGGTCCCTTAAGATTAGTACCATATAGCCTAGGTGTGTAGTAGGCTACACCATCTAGGTGTTTAAGTACACTCTCTGATGTTTGTACAACAACGAAATCAGCTAACAGTGCATTTCTCAGAACGTATCCCCATGAAGCGACACGACACGTAGTTATCTGGGGCCTGGGGCTGGTTTTGGCTTTCTCAAGGAGGACCTGATATGACAGAATTTCCTCCTTAGTGCCTTTGCTTTCCTAGAGACACTGGTGTGAGATTCTCCTTCAGGGTCTTGAATTTATGTGGCAAATGCATACAGGACTGTTCCCATAACTCATCCCAAGAGGCCTCAACAGGTTTTGGGAACTTCATCCTTAGCGTTTTGTCAGGGCCTGGAGTCCTGGACACATGTCCATCTCCTCACTCAGGACACATTCGCCACAGCACCCACCTTGGTCTGGTACCAGGACTCGGCTTCCGTTCGGCTGCGGTTGGCAATCTCCTCGTACTGGGCCTTGACCTCGGCGATGATGCTGTCCAGGTCCAGAGAGCGGTTGTTGTCCATGGAGAGGACCACAGACGTGTCTGAGACGTGTGTCTGCATCTGGGACAGCTCCTGCGGGGACATTGGAAGTCAGTTATCTGACTGTGTTATTTAATATCAGGTCCATTCAAAGCTTCTACTCGTTGCGGTATATCAATTTGTGAGAAAAAATACCAACTATCTACCTAAAAAATTTAGGTGAGTTAATAAACAATCCAAATCATTACTAAATCTATTTAAAAAGAATCTTAACAACTCTGAATCTCCAGGAAACCCCTACTGTGTAATCTCTCAGACTTGAATCTTCTTGGCTCATAACATATTTTAAAAGCATCTAGTTGTGTGGTCTGCCATGCTGGGAGAAAACAGAGAGAGGACAGTATTCCAGAAAGAGGAGGAGGCCAGGAAGGGTATGTTGTGCCTCTATAACTCCCTCCAAACCTCGCTCTGCCAAATGACTGCTGAACAGGTCTTTTGCTTTAAATCTGACTTTTTTAAGGATTGGCTTTATAAGTAACAAAGTGTGAGTAGTACTAAAGGAATAGAAAAGACAGGGATGGTCTAGCTTAGGAGCCACTGAAAGTTGCTTAATCCTGGAGACCCTGATTCCTGGTGGTGTCCCAGTGACCATCTCTCTGGGTCCTGAACAGGGGGCATTTCTCACCGCCTCGAAGAACATCTTCATGAAGTTGATCTCGTCCATCAGCGCATCGACCTTGGCCTCCAGCTCCACCTTGTTCATGTAGGCGGCGTCCACATCCTAGAGAAACAGGCATGGTTGGCACTGCACCCGATTTCCACCCTGACTTAAACGAATGAGCTTAAGAGAGCATAGCCACTGGCTACAGGTTTTTTTCGACCCACGCACCTTCTTCAGCATCACAAACTCATTCTCAGCGGTGGTACGCTTATTGATTTCATCTTCATACCTGGTGGTAAAAACAATGGGAAGTGCTTATCAGAGGAGGAGGGCCAGGTGAGGCCTGGGGTCTTTATTGCCTGCTTTCCCACCGGGAACGAGCTTCTTACGTCATATCGGCAGAGAGGGAGGGGGCGCTGGTAGGTGAGCCCCTGGGCGAGATCCTTACCCATTAGGATACCGTTTTCTCTGTAGCTGCCTACCAGATAATCATTCTATTATTGCTATAATTCAGTTGCTTCAAGAATACTCCTGTAAGAGAGTTGTGCTGTTTCTCCCCAACTCCACATCTAGTCAATTTCTCTAGTGCTTTTTTTCAGCTTTCACAGCCCTTTAAAAAAACAAACAAAAAACTAGCAGGCTAGCTGCTAGTTCAGAAGGACTAAAGAAATTATTTGAGCCACCGAGCTGGGTTATGTCATCCCTGCTTTGCAGGGAATCCATCAAAAGCCCGTGCTGTGTACCTTGAGTGTCTAGGGGAGGAAAGCCCCAAAGAGCAAGGATTGCATGACCGCTTATTTCACTGGGTGGTACCGGGGCGCTGCGCTTGCTGCTCTGGACGGTGGCTAAGTGCTTTGCAGAGGGACCGAGCTCAGGCCTGGAACTTTCTAAACATGGACTTGGATTTTTTTTTAGGTGTCTATGGAAGCTATATGCTTCTAGTCCGTGGGGAAGGTAGAGGCAGTAGTCTGGTTATGAAGTACATCTGGTGCCAAGAAGACACCGGCCACCCCTTTCTCCACTCCACCCAACTCACTTGTTCTTGAAGTCCTCTACCAGGTCCTGCATGTTCCTCAGCTCCGAGTCCAGGCGGCCTCTCTCCCCGAGGATACCATCCAGCTGTCTCCTGAGGTTGTTGATGTACTGCTCGAACAAAGGCTCCAGGTTCTGCCTCACGGTCCTGGTGCCCTGCTCCTGTAGCAGGGTCCACTTGGTGTCCAGGACCTTGTTCTGCTGTTCCAGGAAGCGCACCTGGAGGGGACAGAGTTTGAAGATGAGAAATTTGGATTTTGTGTTTCATTGATCAATTCACCAGTTTTCCTTCCATCTCATGCTGTCCCCATGAACCTTTCCCCTGTGCAGCGCCTGGCCCTGGGCCCCAGGAGGGGAGGTCTAGAGGGAGGAGCCTAACCCCACTTTTCTGGGGTCGATGGGACACTTATCCAGGCCACAGACAGCACCGGGCACAGCTTGGGCGGACTGTGGCCCAGCACGGTGGGGGCTGCGAGGCACTCAGACTACTGCCCTGTGGACTCATCCTCCTCTCTATGCGATCAGTCCCGTTACAGGAAGCATGGACTTCATCTCTTTTCCAGCAGTAATCTCAGAGCCCTGAAAGGGTAATCTCTGAAGGGGCATAAGACTCTCTCTTTGAAGGTGCCAGTCTAATTAAGAGAGTGGGCCACAAATCCAGGACATGGAAACAAATGGAAACATGCAACTGCAAACTCTGAAGTATTTGCACAAAGTCAGAAAGGCTCCCCACCCCACCCCCTCTTTCTTTGGCATTTATCCCACACTCAGAGCGGGTTTTCACAAAGGATCATGTCTCACCTTGTCGATGAAGGAGGCGAACTTGTTGTTGAGGGTCTTGATCTGCTCCCGCTCTTCGGTCCTCACCCGCTGGATGGTGGGGTCGATTTGCAGGTTGAGTGGAGTCAGAAGACTCTGGTTGACGGTGACCTCCTGGATGCCGCCAGGGGGACAGACGGGGAAGCCGGGACCACCAAAGCCACCTCCAAAGCCAGCGCCACCACCAAGCCCGAAGCCACCACCAGCGCCACTGCCAAAACCAAATCCGCTCCCGGCGCCACCTCCAAAGCCATAGCCGCCGCCAGCAACGGCTCCAAATCGGTTCCTGAAGCCACCGCCACTAGTGCCGATGGAGATCCTCTTGGAGCCCCCCAGATTGTAGAGGCTCCTGCTGCCATAGCCACCCGCTCCACCAGCACCCCCAAGGCTGACCCTGCCAAAGCCGCCACCGCCACCCCCAGACCGGGACACGGAGGTGAAACTGGTGCGGGAGACAGATGGGGTGATGGCTGAGGCAGCGCTGAAGCCACGGCTGCCCCCACTCCGGAAGGACACACTCGACTGGCGAGACATGATGGCTTGTTCCTGGTGGAGCAAGAGTACTGAGCACTGGGGGTCCGAGGTGCTGGAGAGAACAGAGCTCAGCAGGACGCAGAAGGTGGCTGTGTTCCCCAGAGCTGCAATCCCCACTTTTATCCTCTAGAGCTGGGCTGGGCGGGAGAGTTGTCGAGCTGTGAATGATTAAGTGGGCTGGGCATGCCTGGGGGGCAGCTGTGAGCTCACCGTCACACCTGCGCGGGCCTTGTGGGGTGCAAACACTTTCTTCCTGGCAGGCCCTGCTTAGGTAGGAATAACCTTGCCTTGCAGCACTGATGTCTTAGCAGCAAGTTGGCGACGCTGTCAGCAAGTCCATCTTCGCCATTGCGTCCCAGGGCTGGGAGCAGCCCAAGGATGCCAGGAAGCAAGGGGGCATTTGGCCAATGTCCCAAGGGATCCTTATGGGACCGGGGATATTGTCAACTGCCCAGCGCGGTGTACACTGCCTGTGAACGGGGGCAAAGTGAGTTCCCACTGGCAGTGATTTCTCTTCTCACTCTTCCAGGCAGGGGGTTGCTATGGGGACTTCAGCACCTGGAAATGCAACTGTGGCCTGAGATCTCCGCTGTGTGCAGAGGGGAAGATAGAACTCTGTCCTTTCCTGCAGAATTTCCTCTATTGGGGGAGGCGCAGTTATCCCAGAGCCTGCTGGGCAGATTATCCTGCAAAGTTCCAGCCAGAAAGGCACCCCAAGCTCCAGAAACAGAGAACGGGGGACACCCTCAGCCGCCGGTATTTACCACTTTGCTCTCTGCAGGGCAGGCCTAGCCCTCCCCAGCTCCTCCTGATTCTGCATTTTCTGCAGCACTTAACCTTTTTGCTGGTTCTTCAGCCTGGGCAGGACCCTGTCGGGGCTTAACAAACCCAGGGGCCCCATGCGGTCCCTCACAGAAAGTCCTGGGACTCAGCCTGGCAGTCACGTCTCTCTGCAGGGGGAGCTGCTCTGCCCGCTCCGCTGGCCCCCCGGGTGTGTTCCAGCAAGCCCTCAGTGATTCCACCAGGGAAGAAATGAGTCATCGTATCTGTCGATACAGGCTGCAGGCCGCCACAAACACATACCTGCAGGAGCTTCTAATCTCGTCAGGAACATGTTGAGAACCTGCAGACCTGTTATAACGACGGACCGCTCCGTGCCAAGCAGCGGGAACTGCTGTGCTTTCTCTCGGCTGCAGCCCAGAGTCTCCTTCAGGGCCAGGGGAATGGAAAACGGGGTTCTCAGGCTGTGGACTGTCCTGCCAGAGCAGGTTCCGGGGACCGGGCAGCTGGCATAACAACCTGCCACAGTTGCTTTAGGGTGGACCTCCGTAAGACCCCTCTGCAAATCTTGTCCAGGTGGGCTGTGGCACCAGATGGGGGACAGCGGGTCTGGTTAGGCTTTGGCAGGTGTCTGTCCTCCACTACACCCCCTCTTTTTGGCTCCAGATCTAAGTAGGCTGCCTCCCCAAAACAGAAGCAAGACCCCCAGGCCACACTTGGGCCACTGAGAGCTGTGGGGGACACCCCTGCCCTGGGGCTGGAGGTAGGGGTGGGGTGGGGATGGGTTCAAAGCCCCGGCGCTGAGGAGGTACATTTGCAGGAGGAGAGAAAGGAAGACCCAGCCTGGGCTCAGGACTCTCTAGTCAGGGCCTGCGGTTGGCCACAAGGGAGCCAGAGCTGTGCAAAAATGACCCTGAGCTGCTAGGGATCAGCTGAGATGTGATTGCTCCCCGGAGGGCTGATGAGAAAGTGGTGGACAGGGAAATCCAGACAGACCAATGGCCAGAGCTGGGCTTACAGGTCTGGAGCAATGAGATCTCCCTCCTTGGCTCCCTGCCTGGAGAATTCCTGAAACTCAGGGGTGAATTTTACTGAGTTCATCAATTTCACACTTTGTTGCCTCTCAGGCAACAGACGTGAGTGTCTTAGGGGTCCTGAGACATATCGGGGGACCCTCAGCCCCCGATAGAACAGATCCCAGCTTGAAGCAAGTGTCTGGGGACTCCTAGCTCTAACTCTCCCTCTCCACTGGACGAGCTCCATGAGGGTACGTGTGTCCTCCCCGGGTCCTGGGTTTGGTCCCCACTGCCCTGGGGAAAGCTCCACCCCTCCTGAGACACTAGGACATTCTCTTCTCTGCATTCCTTCTCCTCCCAGCTGTGTTGTGGAAGGAGTAGGACTCGGTGGAACAGGAATGCATTCTGGCCAGTCTGAGAATCGCTAGAATGTGCCAAGCTCAGATTCAGATGCCAGTGACCGAAGATCTGTGGGTGGTGAGTAACTGTGGCGGGAAGGGTTTGGTGCCTGACTCCAGGCGGGGTTGGGGGGAGGCAGTCTCTGTCCAAGTTCTGTGGAAACCCTACCCCCAGCAGGCAGGGCACCCCTCCTGCACTGCCAGACCTGGACAGCTATAAATAGTGGAGATGCGCCCGTGGGGAGCCAGGCACCAGCAGTGTGGGAGTCCCACCCAGCCTGGAATCCCACTGGGGCAGGAACAGAGGGATTACACAGAGCTCCCTGAGCTTTCTGCTGGGCCCCAGAAGAGGGAGTTACCAAGACTTGGCAGGACACATGACTTCGCTTCTCCAGGCATCGTTTTTCTCATCTGCAAAAGATGAGTGAAAGGCTAAGGGAGCCGCGGTGGCTGACCCTCCGGGTGTCCCTGGCAGAGGAGGGACAATGATGACTGCCCTGGCCTCCCTCACAGAGGAGTGTGGGGACATGGAACACTGGCAGCATTTCATAAACAGCGACGTGCCTCACAGACCAGGCAGGGAGTAGGATTGGTGCAAGTGTCCATGGGGCATGATTAGGCAAATCCTGCAACACCAGCCCAGGGCCCCCTCCTCGGAGCCCCCCGCAATCTGTATGCCTGTGATAAAAGATGGATGGACTAGAACACAGTCAACAGAACATCTATTCAATAGAAGACGGTTTGCACACGTCCTGTAGGTCTCACCAAATGGTACTTTCCCTCAGGTTAGGGAACACGTCTGCTCATCTTCACATCGTTGCACACTCAGCCCAGCCTTGCACAGTGAAGGTGCTCAGCAAACATTTTTTGGATTGAATTGACAGACCTAAGGCCATCTCCCTCCACTCCTTCCCCAGATTTGGTGTGAGGCCCTCCCTGGCCCCACACCAAATCCCAGAGTCCTGACCATCTGTTTCTGTCCCAGGGTCCACGTCTACAGGACAGGCCTCTTGTCCCCTTCAGCCCAGGCATGCTCATGACTCTTCATTCCTTGGACTTCCCTCCACTCCTCTCCCCCATACCCTGCCCGGAGGCTACCAGTGGCCCCCATGCCCTGCCCCAGCCAACATGTCCCCTCCCAGGAGAGAAAGAAAGCTGCATTGTCCTCGTCTTTCTTTCCAGACCTCCTATCCCATGCCTGCTCAGCACAAAAAGTGGGGAGCAATAGTTGAGGCATGAGTCACCTATTCCCTGGGTGACAGTTGGCAGCCCCATCTGGGAGCACCGAGCCAGATTCCGCAGGAGCTGGAAGAGCTGATGGAGCACTGCTCCAGCCCCAGCAACTCCTCACAAAGCCTCAGCCTCCAGGAAGATTGTCGCTGCCTCCACCTCCCGCTGGGAGCCAGCGGGAATCCTGCCCCCAACCCACCTCTGGGGCCCACTTTCATCTCAGCTGCATTCTCAGGATCACAGGGGCATAGAGGAGACGGCCCCTCTGGGGCCTGGGGAGCTGGATGCACCACCCATCCCACAGCGGCCATGTCTGGCCAGGGCTGCCTTGTGATGCTGGGAACCCCACCCAGCCTCTCTAGGACCTTCAGACCCGGCATCTGAAAATAGTCCTGGGTAGAAATGCAGATGTCCACACGTGAAGCAACTACACCGCCTTGGCTCCGATGGGCTTTGGAGGCCCTGCTGCCATTACTTGGGTGACAAGTGGGCCCTTGGAGATGACTTTACCTGTGGAAGGGCTTCACACAAATTGTGGGTCACAGCATAGGATCAGAAGCTTGTGGGCCCACGCTGGGCTGTGTCTTGGTCCTAACCCAGCCCTGGAATTGTTGGGGCCCTGAACACCCGGCCCCACCTCTCCCTGCAGTTTCCCCCACTGGCGCTGGAGACGAGCACAGTCTGCAGATGCAGGAGGAAAGGGGCTCGAGCTCATGGGAGGGGCCGCGCCAGCTGGGATGGTAATTTCGAGCCGGGGTTGGCAGGAAGGGTGGGGCAAACTTGCAGGGGGCTGTGGGGAGCAGCCTGGCCCCCAGCCCTCAGATTCGGCGGGCGATTGGCACTTGTGGGGCGAGAGGCGTACCACGGAGCTCTCAGCCTCCTGCCAACAGGTCCCTGCAGGTCTGGGAATGTTCTTCCCTCATTTGAAGGGTGTTTTGCCAATGACATACCAAAGTCTTTGAAAATCCCCTCGGTTGATTGAAACCGTAGGCTGGAAATCAACAAATACTTTAATTAGTCAGAGAGACTAAAAAAGGGATACACAGCAAAACCCTCTGTGCTTTGCCTTCCATGAGAGTGATTTCATTTTTTTGATAAACACTTGTACAGGACTTTCTGTGTGGCAGACACTGCCCTATGGACTTTGCATCCGTGAATCAAAACTCATGAATACCAAAGAAGAGCTTTTACCATTTTCTTGGCATTTGCTTTGTCCTTACACACAGGTGTGAGCGTGCCTGGTACTCCGGCAATTTCAGCCTTTCTGTACAATGGAGAGGCCAGGATGCGATTCATTGATACCAGACTTCTATCCTTACGAGGTCAGAGTCGTGCAAGGAAGCTTTTTTACCTTCTTAACCTGCCCCATGTTCCTTTCTTCCCTGCTCCTTTCTATTTCTACTCCAGTAACCACAACGAGGGCTGGGCACATGGAGGAGAGACTGGAGCTGCTCTCTCGGAGTTTCTGCTTGGGCCACTGCTTCCTCATCCTGGCAAGGTAGGGCCAGGCACGGGGGACAGAGTCCTGCTTCCATCCTGCTTTCCCCTCGGCTTTGGGTGAGCTCTAATGACTTGGGAGTGAATCAGCACAGACTGAGATGATACGATAGGGAAGAAAGGAGACGACAGCACCGAGGCTGGAAATGTCACCTCTCCCAGGACCAGCCTCAGGAAACACACTCGGGGTCTGGACAGTGCTGGAGGCGAATGGACACCTGCCCGGCCCGGCCACATCTTCTGCACGTGCTCACGGCTCCTGTCTTCACATCCCACAGGCACGTAGACCACCGGCCTTGCTCACTGTCCACTGAGACCAGTAGTCACTGTCGAGCCCTCGTGAAAACTTGTTAGCTTTTTCCAAGAGAGACACAGCCTCAAAGGCACCCGAGAAGAGAGAGCACAGAAACACTTGCACTGATCATTTAGTCATTTCTTCATTTAACATGCGTGTTTTGAGCAACTGCGGGGTGCTGTGCACTGAGCCGCCACAGTGGGGGCACAGCGGTGAACAAGACAGGCCCATGGGAGAGACACAGGGTCTGAGGACAGGGCCAGGTCTCTTCCCCGACCTCCTTGCCAGGGCCAGCACAGTAAGCCACGCCACTTGCCTCGTGACGGGGTGGCCCCGCAAAGGCTGGGTTGGGGAATTCAGCCTGACTTGGTTTCAGATAACTCCGTTCCCACAAGCCATCCAGGGTGAGCCCCGACCAGACTTTCCTATGAGAATCTTCTGGCTTTGACTCCTCCCCACCCCCTCCCAGCCATGCCCAGATGTCCCTCGGCGATTCACTAGGAGAGGAGGAGGCTGAGTTCAGAGAGGTGAAGCCCTAACCCCAAATCCCTCAGCAAGATGGGGTTAGAGCCAGGACCAGGTCTGCCCTGTTCTGCACGCCATCCATTGCCCTGACTGTCTCTCCCTGGTTTCAGCAAGAGCCCATTGACGTCCCACTCCAAGGCTGCATGTGTTGGTTGCCTACGCAGGACCCTCTCCCGAGGCCAGGGTGGAAGGAGGCCTGCGTGGATGGAGGGGCTGACCTCCGGCTGTCACGGGTGATGTGATTTTACTGCTTCCCGACTCTCTCCTGTGTGCAGCCCTGAGAGTCGCTGGCACTGACCCAGGCCTTTCCAGGGTGGAGACAAGCCTCTGAGCCAAAGTCAGCACCAAGGCCCTTTCCCCCAAGGCATTTGCCTGTGCCAGGCCACCAGGTCCCACCAGGTCCCATCAGGCTGGGGCGCTGACCACAGATGGGAGGGTGCAAACCCCTTCCTGTCCTGCCCCTCTCCCCTGCCTGTCCTCCCACTGACGGATACAAGGAGGGAGGACTCAGACCTGGCTCCGTTGCCTGTGTTCAGAACCCCACCGTGCTCTCGGCTGACTCTAACCAAATCCATGTCCTCGGAAACTGTTTCAAGGGGCCCCATGTCTTTCATTCCACCTACCAGTGCCTGGGCTCCCATGGCCGTTCAGCCTCAATTCCCCTCTTCAGCCGGGTGGATCCATTCACACCCCACCCCAGGGCCCACTGTTCCCCAGCTTTCATGCTTAGAAGGGTAGTTACGCTGAGTGCTGGCTCTGTCTCTGTCTCTGTCTTGGCTTCCCTGACACAGAACATGAGGCAAAGATCTAGTCTCTTCCAAATGAGTGAGATGTCTCTGACGATCACTGGATGGGGAGCTTCTCTGAAACTCTGGACTTTCCGTGATCCCCAAACTCCTTGAAACACAGGGTGGGTCGGTGCCCAGGATGTGCTTTGTGGCATGACAGAAGACAATCAGAGCAGCCATGCTTACACAGCACTCACTGTGCCCAGGCATGGTTCCAGACAGCGAGTGTAACTCATTTACCACTCACGACCTCATGAGGTGGGCCTGTTATGATGCTCATTTTACAAACAAGAAAACTGAGGCCCAGAGGAGTTAAGTAGCTGGTAAGTGACAGAGCCTGGATATGAACCCTAAAGCCCTTGTCTCACCATGGTTGACACTCGGCAGTCACTCAGGTGTCTCAGCATCTTCCAGGGACCCTGAGGGAGAGGAAGCTCTATCCCTGAGTGGAGATGGGGGATGGACCTTGGGGAGACCCTCCCCTCTCTGGACTGCCAGAACCCGGGGTGGGGCAGCGGGACCTCTGGGGCAAGACTCCAGTGGATTGGGGTCATCCTATACAACCTTCCTGGAGGGGAAGCTTGGGGATCATCACTCCTCTCCCTCCCTCCCTGGGACCAGAGATGGGGCAAAGGCCCAGATGCCTCCAAGGCAGTGGTTTCCACAGGGCCAAGAAGTGACCAACAATACGACACCTCAGGAGTGGTCCAGCATCTTGGTTCAGCCTTCAGTTTTTCCTTCTATTTCTCACCTCTCCCAACCCAGCAACTCCCTATGGCCAAGACACCCACACAGGCCCGGCAGAGCTTCGCTCCAGATGAGCAGAGGCCACCGACAGGAGGGAATGAAATGGGAAGACCCAGCCTGAGTGTCGTTTGCCATTTTTGACCCTTAAGAATGAGCCAGGCTACCCAGTGGCCTCAGAGGGAGTAGATCAACTCCTGCCTGAGGCTGCGCCACTCAGAAAGGAAATTAACTTCATTTCATTCCGATATGTAGCCTCGTTTCTTTTGGTGACATTGGACCTCATTTCCCCCACTCTTTTTTGAAACGAATGGCTATTGAAGTGCTTACTGTGTGCCCAACGTGGGGCTAGGACTTAACATGCATTGTCTCATTTAACACTCACATTATCCAAGGCAATAAAGCACTATTGTTATTGCTGTTTTCCGAACCCCAGAAAGGAAATCTGTCTTATCTAAGGTCACACAGCTAATAAGCATCAAACGTGAGATTTGACCCCAGGTCTGGATGTTCCTAGAGCCTGTCTTCTCAACCAGAGCACAAGTAGTGGTGCTCAGGGGACCTTGAGCACCGTGGGCAGCCCACACCCCAAAGCCTCCTTAAATAAACACACCACCTAAACGGAAACTCCTCTGCAAACCAGCTTTGAGACAGGTCTGCCATACCATCGCCTCTTTCTAACTAGATCACAGCCCCTAAACCCCAAGACCTACGCATGAAGAGATTCTGGAGGCACACTAAGGCCGTCAACACAGCGAGGCCCCCGCAGGATGGAACTGCCAACTCTCTGGATCTATGAGGACCTAGTGTTCTCCACTTACCTCTCAGCCCTCCCAAGCAGGCATGTGCCAAAGAGAGAACAAAAGCCCCATTCACTATGACCCTCCTGTGCCCCCACCGTAACATGCTTCCCTCCTCAGCAGCCCAGGAGTCCCAACCGGTTTCTGAGTCTGCCCCGAGGGCTTGACCCACCCAGGGTGAGACTCCTCACCCTGCAGACTCGCTGTCCAGGGCCACTGAGGCACTCAAGGGCTATTGATGCCTTGCAGCCTGAATGTCGTGACCTATTCAGCCTCTTGGGCAGTCTCCAGTCACCAGCTGACCTGGGCATCCCTGAGGGCTGGGCCCCCTCACTCTGGTGCCAGCCATGGCCTCCTGCAGTTTGGCACACTGCCCTCAGCAGAGAACAATAACACGTTATGGTCTGCAAGTCCTCAGCCATAACATGGCTCCATTGTTCTGAGTCTGGAACATGATCTCACTCCAACCCTGAGAATCAAGGTTATCTCCCGTCCCCCCTTTGCTCAAGAACATGCAGGAGCTTCTATTGGCCTTATACTCACCTCCTCATTCTTCTGGATCCCCCTTCCTCATCATCCTTACTACCATGTATGGTGGGGAGAATACCAGCCCCCAGAGATGTCCACACCCTCATCCCCCGAACCCGGGAATATGTCATGCTTCGCGGCAAAGGGGAGTTAAGGCTGCAGAAGGAATGAAGGTTGCTAATCAACTGACTTTAAAATTGAGAAATTATCCTGGATTATCTCAGTGGGTCCAAGATAATCCTAAGGGTCCTTCCGTGTGGAGGAGGAAGACAGAAAAGGCAGTCAGAGTGACATTGTCAGCTTCGAAGAAGGGAGGAAAGGGGTGGTGAGCCAAGGAATGTGGGTGGCCCCAGAAGCTGGGAAAGACAAGAAAACAGATTCCCCCTAAAGCTTCCAGAAGAAATGCTGCCCTGCCGACACCTTGATTTTAGCCCAGTGAGACCCGTTTCAGACTCTGATCTCCAGAACTCTGAGAGGATAAATTTGTGTTTTGGTAATTTGTTACAGCAGCAACAGGACGCAAATGCACCATCTCCATCCGGATTCTGCTTCCACCAAGGGGATCTACTCTGCACCCTCCATCACACCCGGGTTACCCTCTCCCAGATTCAAGACCTCTTCCCTGCCTCCTTTCCCCAGCCCTGCCTGCCCCTCCCCCTTCCTGAATTCTGCTCCTGGCAGCCCCACTCCAAAAGCTGCCCACTGCAGAGGACCACCTTTCTCTCCTTTACTGGCCTGTTCCACATGTTGTCCCACCGGGCACTGGATCAGGTCTATGGGACAACAGTCAACAGGCTGCATTCGTTACTGGAGATCCTCTGCTGGAGGTGTGTTTTCCTGCCCTAGGGTCTGTGTGCAGTCTGGGTTTTTGGCCACTGGTCTCAGCGGGAGAGTTCACTCTGGATCGGGTCCCTGAGTCCATCTTCCTCAGTATTGACCTTTCCCACCCCCGACATTCCCTTGCCCCAAGGCTTGGCAGGAGCAGTGCCCGGAGTGGACTGACAGGCTCAGGTGCTCACTCACTGGCTGAGGGAAGGAAGAACTCGGGCTGGATGTAGACTCGTCCTTTGGTTACTCTTGGACGGGAGCGAACCTTCAAGTCCACGCCTGCCCCACGCTGGGGCCTGGCCGCTTGGGGTGGGCCTGGCTGCTCGGTGAAGAGCCCCGCTCTGCCGGGCTTTGTCCTGTTCTTTTGAGGGGACTGGTATCTCAGCAGTTCAGTGGCCTCATTTCCTGGCCAACTGATTTCGTCCGTTGCTGCCTTTGTCCACCTAGTGGTCTCGCCCTCCATTGCCTGCCTTCAGCTACGGTCTTCATGCTGGCGAAGCCAAGAAAGGCAAGATGGCAGTTCGTAGGAAGAATCTCTGCCAGCTGGTGAAGAATGTGTTTGTCCTAGAACATGACCCCACAGTTGGTGTCTCCCTGTGGACCTTGGCCTGGTGGACAAATGCTGACACTTCCCAGTGGTCCAGTTCTTTGGGAGGGAGGTGGTGGAAACCATCCCCACCCTTTCCCAGACAGCCCCCAGAGGGCTCACCCCAAAAGGCATGGGCCCCGTGCAGCTGCCCAAAGCCCCACAGCCCTCTTGGTTGGCAGAGAACAGAAAGTGCCCTTTGTGTTAGAATTTTGACAGAGCTTCCAGTTCTTGAGGAGAACAGGGCATGTCTAATAGATTTATCTCATAATGACCTCAGCTGGGAGCACGAGCGAAAGACAGTCCTTCACCTGGAAATAGCTCTGGGCTGCTCAGGACTTCTGCCCTCCGCTTCCCCCTACACCCCCGTGAGGATTCCCACGGCCTGTGTCCTGTCTGTATCCCTCCAGGGAAACGAGCATGGCGGGGTTACCGCTCTTCCCCTGGTGGGGGACAGCCCCGCAGGGAAGTGGGAGGAGCAGAGTAAGTCATGTCTTGGGTTTGCTCCCTGAGGAAACCAAAGCAGCACAAATGGTCTCACCCCAAACATCGGTTCCAGGTGACCAAATTGGGCCCCACCTTGCCACTCAGTTGGGTCAGCGCTTCCAGAGGCCTCCAGCATCATCAACTACCTGCCTTGGTCTGGGACCGGGATTCAAGCTGGGCCTCAGGTTGGGTGGCAGGTTGGCCACGTTCTTCAATCCAATACGCTCAGATCCAGGTGAGGTTGTTTTCCAAGGACAAGAGTCCTGAGATGTCTGGGCAAGGTCCACATCCACAACTCTGAGGGCCGAGGGAAGTTTTCGCAGTCTCACTCTCCCTGTTCTCGTTCATCCGCTCCCAGCAACCAGAATCAGCCTTCGATTGGCCTGTGGAGCATCACCCCTCCAGCATGTGGCTGGGCCCCGGGAACACTGGCCACGAGCCGCCTGGTCACAGACCCTCTCCTCAGCCTCTGAGAACACAGTCATTGCCTCCCTCCCACTTTCCCTCTTTGGAGGATCACACTGAACTTGCCAGGGGAGACCAGAGACGGCGCGCCCTTCCCCAGCCCTACTAGAGGTCAGCAAGGGGAACTCTCCTCTGCCCGGACCCACTATTCAGACGGTTCTCACTAGAACAAAGTTCTTCCTCACTGTGAGCTGAAATCGGCCTCTTTCCAACATCCACTTCTCGGTGGTGGCTCTGCTCTGTGGAGTTACACAGAAGATCAGTTCCTTTTTCCCTTTGGCAAATTTTTCTATATTTGGGGACATATCTTCGTTGGTCCCCCTTTTCTGACTCGAGGACCCTGACGCCCCAGGGAGACTAACGTGGTTATATCCCAATCTGGCTACACAGCAGCAGCTTGCCAGATCCCACGCTGCTCATGTCCCTGGGGAGTTGGTCGCAGCCCTCACAGCCGGTCCACACCTGCGCCGGCCTTTCCGGCCTCTGAGCCCCTCCCGGATATCGTATGACTCCTTACATACTTCCCAAACTCCAGTCCTTCAAGGGCCTCTGTCAGGATTTTGCCCATATCCACAAACCACCTCTACTGTTATTTTCTTTAATATTTTTTCTTTAAATTGGCTTGCGAGTTTACCTCCTGTATTTATTTTATAAAGCAACTTTGTAGATGATTGAATGACATGTTTTCTAATACACCTTCAAATGAGACCAAGACTCTCAAACAGGCTGTGACACTGCCTGAAATGACATCGTGTGCCAGCAGCGTCAGCCTTCCCCAGGTCTGCTGGGAGGGAACTGTGTTCCAGGATCCCTCCCCCCTCACCTCGTCCCCCTCCTCAAGCCTCTGCCCCAGACTCCGTCCTAAGGTGCCCCTGCTGCCTCTTCCCAGGGTTCTGGAGAATAGGAACAGACCCTGCCCTCTGCCTCCTGGCTCCCTGCGTCCATTCTCCTGCTGCAAGCCAGGCCTCGCTCTCTGATCTCAGGCCTCCTCTCCCGCCAAACGAGGGCCTCCCTCTGCTGCCCTTGGGAGAGGGCCCAGGACCAGGGGCGAGGGGAAGGGCAAAACCTGGGCTGCCTGACGGCCTCAGAAGGTCCAGCTGCGAATCTGGGCCAACAGGTACACCTGACTCCGAGTCAGGGAGGTGGCGAGTCCGTTTCTGTAATTATACCATCGAGTGTCTGGAAACCACAAATGAGCACTTAGAAAGGCAAATTATAGTCCTTCCGGGGTGAGAGGGTGAGTGTAGCAAGTGGCAGCTTCTGACCAAACAACCCGGGAGTCAAAACACCGGGGGCCGTGGGCGGGTCGGCCCAGATATGTTTTGGGGAAGAGGAGGTGGCTGAGGCACCTGAACCCCCACCTGGGATAGGTAGCATCTACCTGCAGATGCAGAGGACCACTCTCACTGACCTCAGGAGGGACCCGGGAGAAATCCCCAAGCCTTCTCACCTTGAGGCAGTTGTCCCCTCCCTAGGCCATCGGCTCAGGACCATGGCCACACTGACCACCCCCTAAGGACAGCCCTGACCACATGGGCCTTTGGGCCCTTGCTTGACCTGATCACATCTGGCAGTCCTGCCCAGGCCACAGTGCTGGCTCCAGCCTCACCCTTTGTGCCCCTAGACTCTTGTTGTTGGTCCCCAACTTTTCCAGAGAGCCAGTGTCTCAGATCTGGTGCCTGAAGACACAGAGCCAAGCCCTGCAGCAGACACAAGAGGGGACAGTGACGTTTCCTCTCCCCGACTCCAGCACACAATGCCATCAGGGCAGGAGAGAGTGTGGGGCCACTTCTGGCAGGTGCCCCTAAGCACGTTTCTCTGGCCCTTAGTTTCCTTGTTTATATAAAAAGGGAGTGCTAATGGAGTCGTTGATGAGGATTTAATAAGGAAAGATCCTTAAAGAACCTAGCCATGTTCTGGCACACAGGACACTCTCAATAGACAGTAGCTATTAGCAGTATTCCTACCTTCAGAGTTTCTCTCTGTACTTATTTCCCATCTCCTTGATGGGCTCGGCACCGCCCCATCCTCAGGGCCCCAACCTGCTCCATCCTCCTGTCCTTTCACACCTGGAGCCTGGCCTTGCTGCCTAGTTCTGCTCCAGTTGGTGTCCTGAGTGCGGGTCCCGTGTCTAGGAGCAACCTTATATTTAGTCATGAGGGGTCCCAGCCTTAGACCCCACTTTAGCGGGCCCTGCTCTGGCCCCTTCCAGCTGCCCTCTCCCCACAGAGCAAGGAGTCTGCAGGGCCACAAGGACAAGCTCATCTGGAGCCACACTCCTCTTCAAGACTGGCTTAGGGAATTAAGACCCCAGAATTCCCTACTCATACCCCCAGCCCACACCCAGGCCTGTACAGGCCTCTTCCCCAGCTCCATCTTCAGGAGCACCGGTTGCCTTGCTGGTGGGCACTCCGTTAGGCTGTCTGTGGGTTGTGGTTGGAGCTTGGAGGTGTAGGCTGGGGTTTGCATGAGGTCCTTGTGGCGAGGATAGAGCGGGTGGGAAGAGAAAGGGGGTGCTGCAGGCAGGGAACGGGAATGCTCTCCACCCACCACAGTCTGAACTGGAGTTCTGACCTGGAACTCTGAGGAGTCTGAGAAGACTCCATCTGAGCCTGTCCTACTGGGCAGTCTGTTGGGGACCCAAAGCCTGGCCCTCTCAGTAGGAACAAGATCATGTCTTTGGCTCAGTGTGTGGAGGGGATGGGGGCTCCCTGGGTTGCCTGCGGCGGGGGGGGGGGGGGGACCTGGGGCTCTCAAGAGTTCCGATGGTAGCGCCTGCTGACTGTATTCTCCTTGATATCTCAGGTCTGTGGGCTAAGGGCTCGGGTGCGGAGGGGAAGCTGAGGGTCCCCCCAGTGACAGCAGATGAAAGCTGAGATGTCCGAATGCCTAGCCCCTTTCTCAGAGGTTACTGTAAGCTAATTATCTTATCATATGTTTTCGATGTTTTTTCTTAGTCATTTCATGGTATTCTCCCCATCTCCGTCCTATTTTCTGGGGATGCCTTTTTGAGAGTCCTGGATCCAGGCATTTTTATATAAAGTGAAAAATTTTAGATTTGTGTTCATCAATGATATCCTAGACCCAAACGTCTGGAAATAAGCCGCTAACTGGGATAAATTTATGAATGTGTGAGTTTGGGCATGAATGCATCAATTACATATATCCTTATCTATATCGAGTCACGTGGACCGGATTTTCAACCTGCCAGCTGTGTGACCTTGGGCGAGTTACTTATCCTCTCTAAGCCTCAGGTCCTTCATCTGTAAACTGAGGCCCTAACCCAGTAGATCTCTGGGTAAACTCTGAGGCCCTTCCGCCTCTAAAACTCTGGTACCTACCCTCTCTGTTCTCCCTTCCTTGTTCTGCAGCCCCACAGGGTACTCATCTCCTTCCTGCCCCTCTGCTTTCTGCCTTCCAAGTTCCTGACGCCTGGGACTCCCTGAAACCACATCTTTGTCCATTGAGAAAGCCGTTTTTTTAAAGCCTGGCTCAAATGTCACTTCATCTAGGAAGCCACCACCCCTATTCATCATCGTGTGAGAAGACCCACCTTAGAAGCTGGGAGGGAACCTGGAGCTTCCCCCAGCCCAACCCTTTCATTTGACAGACAAGGAAACCGAGGGCAAAATGAGGCACCTCTGGGCCCCACAACCCTCAGGGCCCTCTTTATAGCTTGCATGTATTATTGCTTCTGTGGGCATCCTTGCTGCCCTTAGATCATGAGACCTCTGAGGGCCAGAATCATATTGTGTTCATTCTATTCCCCCCATCCCCACCCCCCCTGCACCAGATCGCCGGCATCATTCCCGTACCAGCTGAGACCTCAATGTACTAGTCAGGGTTCTCCAGAGAAACAGAACCAACTAGGAGATACATACATATACGTTAACTATAAGGAATTGGCTCCTTGATTGATTAGGCTGACATGAGATTGACATGACTGGGGGACTGAGAAGTCCCAAGTTGTGCAGTCAGCAACCTGGAGACCCAGGAAGCCAGTGGTGTCGCAGTCTCTGTTTGAAGGCCTGAGAACCAAGAGAACTGCTGGTGTCAGTTCCAGTCCTACGGAGACCATGTCCCAGCTCAAGTAGCTAAGCCAGCAGAGCTCCTTCTTCCTCAGCCTTTTTGTCTATTCAGGTCTTCAACTGATTGGATGAGGCCCACCCACACTGGGAACTGCAATCTGCCTCACTCAGTCCTGCGATTCAAATGTTAATCTCATCTAGAAACACCCTCACAGACATCCCTGGAGTAATGTTTAATCAAAGTGTCTGGGCACTTCACGGCCCAGTCAAGTTGACACATAAAATTAACCAGCACATTCAATAAATGCCCGTTAAGTTTAACAGAGAAAAATCCCATTTTGCTCCCTGCCAAAAAGCCATCTGTGGCCTTTGAAGGCTCACCTTGCTCTTGTTTCTGATGACCGTTGTCTGGAGAAGTTCAGCTGGCTAAGAAGAGACAATTGTCAAATTTTCAAGAATTTGGTAAGCTGGTTATTAAACACAGCTATAACTCAAATTAAATTATTGACAAATAGAAACGGCAAGCAATAGGATATATTGGAGTATGTGAGGAAGCCATTTGGTGTAAACCTAATTCGGCCTGACTTTGTTTTTCCAAAAGGGTCTGACATGGCCGGTGAGCATGCATTGTATATCTGCTTTAAACACTTACATGCTCTTAAGAGGTGCAACTTCCCCCTACATTGGCATTTCCTTGTGGATAAGCATCTTTCCTCAGGCTGGGAACTGATTGCGGTGCTCACCTTTGACCACCCAGCTCAAGACAACAGACCTGCCACCCTGCTGTGTCCACCCAGACAGCAGACCTACCTGCTGTGTCCATCAATTGCTGTGCTGACAGAGCAGTCTCACGACTATTGTAAAAGAACATTTCAATCATATGTGAAACATGCTTTTTGGGGGTATATAACCACTCTGTACACCCCACTTCTTTGGTGCCCTTTCTTCCTTTGGGAATAAAGGCCCCGGGCCATGGCCTTCACATCTTAGCTCAGAATAAACTCACCCAAATTTTCATTTATAGATTGGTTATGGATTATTTTCATCGACATTATATAGACTTACAATTAAATTAAAAACAAAGGTAAGAAACATTTAAAACTCCTATCTTTCTAATTATTTCACTCTTATCTAAGCTCTTGAGGTTACATGCATCTATTGAATCTGTATGGTGGAAATCCTATGCCATGATGTGCTATTACACGTCGATTTGCAACCCTGTGATCATGTGATCATGTTGGCAGCTGGAAATCACCATTGTGGGAGTATTTACACCGGAGGAATCGCCAGCACTGTGAATCAGAGCTTGATTTATTGTTTTATTTTTTTTGTATTTTTTATTGAGATATAATTGGCACGTACGTTAGATTAGTTTCAGGGGTGCAACATAACGAATCGATACATGGATATATTTTGAAATGATTTATTGTTCACTGATTATCTAGAGCTATGCTGTCTATCACCGTTGCCACTTGTCCTGTGTAGCTATTGAGCACTTGACATGTGGCCAATCCAAATTTAGAGGTGTAATAAACGTAAAATAAAATACACGCTGTATTTTGAAGACAGTCTGAAAAAAGAATGTAAAATATATCATTAATAATTTTATATTGATTACATGTTAAAATGAGAATATTTTATGTATCTTGGGTTAAGTATAATACATGATTGGAATGAATTTCAGCTGTTTTTTTAGGGTGGCTTCTAGAAAATTTGAAATTATATGTATGGCTTGCATTGCATGTCCACTGGACAGCCCTGGTCTAGAGTTAATTAAGTGATGGAGAAAATGTCATGCAAATTAAACTTAGAAGTGTGTCGCGACTATAGCCATTATGTTGTGGACAGCAAAAAAACCTGACGAAATAGTCTCCCAGTACTCAAAACTGTTACCTGATTTAGGAAAGAAGTCACTCCCATCACTGAGGAACAAGGGAAGTTCCAGCATCCGTCTTCATTGTTTCACTTTCATCTTAATCGTTAGGATGACAATATGAACCCACATTGTTCACATCAGAGCCTACTAGTTTGTCAGCTGTAACCACAGGCTGGCTACGGATCTCAGAGCTTGGCCAAAATGAACTGAAAGCAGTTTTTGACCCAGTTGGCTTCATAGAGTTTACAATAAAGGGTATTTATATTTTATTATTATTTGTAGGTTGTGTGCTGCATAGCTTATGTATCAGGAAAATTTATAATACACTTATGTGTGTGCATATAAATACACATGCATACATATATGCATGCGTGTATACATGAATGTGTGTGTATATTTATACACACACATTTTTTTCAGAGCTGGTTGTTAAACATTTTCCAGCACACCACTGTCTCTGACTTTCCTGTTACCCCTAGCCCACTCCCCAGGCCTTGTTCCTTGTGGCACTGACAGACAGTCCCTCCCCGTCCTTCACTTTCCAAATCTCCAGGCCTCAGAGACGTGGACTGGAGACCCCTCTGCCTCCTCCCTGTGTTCCACTCAGGACAGCTTTCTTCACTCTCCTCTCCTCTCGCTCGTCCTGGCTCACATCCCAGTTTCCAGGCACTAGCCCTGAATAGCCAATCTTGGTGCCACAGAGATGCTGTTCCCAGGATTTGTGCTTGGCCCGAGCCCTGCCTGCCTGCTCTCGCCCCGAGAGCCTCGCAGCTGGAAGTCAGCTTTGGCAATGACTGCTGACACGCCTGGCCCTCAGGTGAATGATCTGGTGGCCATTCCCAGCTCCATCAAAGACAGGTCTGAAGTGAGGCAGAGGGGCGGCTGAGCTGCTGAGGGGGTCGTGGTGTGGGTGAGGGGTGTTCAGAGCACTGGGGACACCGCTCCGTAAGTTTCTTCTTCCCACTGTCATTGAAAATACCGAGTCCAGCTTGTGGCAGTTCTGTCCTGAACACCATAGAAGAAAACATCGCACCTGCCAGGCTCTGCCCAGCGGGGACCCCCGGAGCAAACAGAGACGTTGACCGAGACTACTGAGCGGGGCAGCCTCGGGGATAAAATCCTGTTTAAAGTAAATCTGAGCAATCTTGCTTGAAGTAAAACACAAACTTAGCAACACATACATGCCAGGAGTGAGAGAGACGTGGTTTCAGGTGAGGCAAGTGTTTGGTTCAGGGAAAACCTGCATTATGGTGGGCAGAGACTGAGAAGGAAGTCGTGGGCTCTGAAGATCTGGGTTACTTCCCTGGAGAAGGCAAGGTTTCCGAAATATGGGCTCCATACATCAGTGTAGTGTAGAGGATGAAGAAAGGAGGTGACAAGCGCTCTCGCTGCTGGGAAATCAAATGAGGATCGAAGTCCTTGGTGAATCTGTGAAAATTGCCTGTGGTTTCAGAGGTAGCGATCACTGTCTCTATTAATAGCAAAAATAATAATAACAGTAATAGTGACAGCTAACATTTATTTTGAGCCTGGCATTTTACGTCTCCACCACCAAAACGCTAGAAGGCAGTTCTTATTCTTATGCCTATTTTTGCAGAAGAGGAAACAGACATGGAGCGGTTGTTGAACTCGTTGTAAGGCGCAACCTTGCCAGATGGGGTCTGGGACCAGAGCCCACGGCCTCCGCCCGACTCGGTGCCTCTGCAGGATGGTCTGCTCATCATCCAGAATGTTCTTCGGCTCCTGCTATTTCTCTACAGCTTCCCCTTCACTGTCCTTTTTGATGATTTTCTAAATGCTATGTAGTTGACAGAGGGATTTTATTCTCATGATTCAGACGCGGACACCGAGACACAAAGGGGTTACACAACAAATGCCAAGATGGGGCCCGCGCTTGAGGCATTTTTCCTTCATTTGGAGCTAACGGAGGAAAATGAGTGCGTGCAGTCAGTTTTTCCTGTGGCCAACTGTATTTAACCTGAAGGACTGAACTTACTCTGAGAGAGTGTCTTTCCTCCTGTTAAATTGTCCCCTTCTTTTATGAAATGATGAAGGCAGTACATGGCAATTGTTGCTTTTTAATGTCCTGTTTTGGCAAAATAAAAGGCTGGCAGCCCAAGCATCTGATCTGAACCTAGTTGATCATGGACTCTCACGGTCCTACCCTGTTGGCCTGGAGCACCTGGGGCTCGCTCAGTGCTCTCACCGCACACCTCTTCCTGGCCAGGTATTTATCCAGGTGCACCTGTGCCGTTGAGAAATACAAGGGATGCTCAGAGGGTGGTGCCCAACCTCCGTCCCACCAGGGAAGCTGGGAAGATGCCTCCATGACCCCTGACTGTGGAGCCCAGGGTCTGGGGTCACCTGCCCACTAAGGACGGGCAGAGGGGACACCCTGGGCTTTCTGGTTTCCGAGGGAGCAGTGTCCCCACCAATCCTCTTTCTCAAACCTGCCTCAGCCTGCCTGGGGCCCCTTTCCCTGACGTTCCACTTGCTTGCTTGGGGAGAAAATCACACAGGAATCTTCCCAGCGCCCACTCTTGTCCCGTCCATCCCTCGGGCAGTCAAAAGCCATGATTCATTCACCTTTTGTTTGTTTTGGGGATTTTCCATGGCAACCTAGAGGCCCCTGTCTCCTGATCTGGCTGGATTCCAGGACCATCAAAGATCTACTCAAACCAGGAAACAATTAAGACCAAGCGAGGGGAGCTAGTTCCTAGAAGATAACCATTTTCTGTTTCTTGTAAATGGAAGTAATCCTTGGAGCATCTATGCTGCTGCATTGTCTGCTGCATGGCCTAGTCTTCAGTTTTGGATCTCGATGGCTTTCTCTCCCTCTGCCACCAGCCCTGCCAGTGGACAGTGATGGCATTCCAGTCTAGAATGGGGTGAGGGGAGCTAGAAATAGCCAAGGCAGAGGAAAGGACAGACATGGGCTTGAAAAGATCTCCCCTCCTCTAGCTGATAAGCCCACAGGTGAAGGAGGAAAGTTAGCAAACTGGGCCACTGGGGTTGGGCCGCAGGACCCAAGAATCTCCACCTCCGAGAAGGCCAAGGGCTGAGTGAGCAGATAAGAAAGACTCTGTATTGCTGGGCAACGTTGTGCCTGCGTGCTAGGGGTCAGGGTCCTGTGGCTGGAGGGGCCGTGGTCAAACACGAAGCAGAACCGTTCTGCAGCCGGGTTGTGGACACGAGGACTCCGCAGTCTCCTCAGAAGGTGCTCAAGAAAAGCGCAGATACTTCTGTCAGGGATGATGGCCGAGCTGGTGGCCATCTCCAGCTGGCTGCACTGGCCACCACATGGACATCTGGAGAAAGGACGGTGCCCAGAAGACCCACGGGCATAGCCAGGCAACCTCCTTACTGCTTCTCCAGATCCTTCTTGCTGGTCAAGGATTTCATTTGATACTTCTGCTCCCAGAGCCCCACCAGTTTCTCGGGATAAACTGCCCGCCCCAGTCTGCTTCAGCCTCCTTCCCTCCAAAGCGCTCCCTGCACACACTGGCTCCACTTTCCAGCCCCTCCTCGCAGCCTCCCCCTTTGTCCCCAGCTGCTCCTGTCCCAGGGCCAACACCACCCCCACTGCCCTGGCCACCTCTGGCCCAGGGGACCAGGGCTTCAGGGGGAGCAAAAGGGGCGGTGGATCTATGTGCTGCCTTGATGCCCCCACCTGGGAGGGGATCAGCGTCCATGACTGACAGGGGACAGCGGGGCCGCAGCCTCCGCAGTCAGCCTGCAGTAGGGAAAGCTGAGATGGGTCACCTGGCCATCAGTAGGCGTAAAGGGAACGCAGCCCAGTGCCTAGGACCCAGAAACATCAAGCTTCCGATGACGGAATATGACAGAAGTTCCAACAGATAGCGGGCAGGGAGCCCACAGGATGTCAGGGTAGGGTGGGAAAGCACAGCAGCTGGATGGCTAGAAGCAGATGACTCCCATACTGGTAGGCAGGGTGGCGACATGGAAAGAGTGTGGGCTTCAGAGAGACAGACCTCACAGAATCCTGGCTCCATGTCCTGGCTCTGTGGCCCTGGATTTAGCGTGTCTCTGTCTTAGAAATAACAATACCCACCTCAGAGAGGTGACGCTGGTGATGTGCCCAGCCCAGGGAGATTCTGGCCCACAGCAGCTTTTCTGTAAGCGTCAGTTTCCTCTCCCTCCCCTCGGACCCCTGTCTTGTACTCTGGGCCTGAAGTGTAAGAAAGGGCCCAGGGGATGAGGCTTCACAGAAGGAAAAAAGGAGTTGAGCAGGGTCAAGGCCAGGAGGCCTTGGCCACCCTGGCAGGACCCCCAGGTGCCCTGTGAGACCCCTTTGGCTCTCCTTGCCCTCCAGAGATGTCCTGAGGGTGGCAAACTCCACAGCTCTGGCCAGCCTGACTCACAGCAGCCCCAGGTAGTCCCCTAGCTGAGCTGCGACTGTGTCTGGCTTGGCCTGCTGGAGGGTGCCTTCCAGCTGGGAGTCCCAAGGCCAGCTACTGTCAGTAGCCACAATGGCAGCCTGGAGTCAGGGCCCCACAGCAGGGGTGGGGGTTAGTTCACCAGCTTGTGCTGAGGGAAAATGCTGTGCCAGGCACAGGAGTACAAAGGTGAGGATGATCCAGTGCCTGCCAGCTTGGGGGAGGCGAGGGGAACGATGAGTGAGGTAGGTCAGGGAGCAGAGAAGGGATCTCAGAAAGCAAGGGACCCTTGCTGGCATCAAGGGCCTTCACCACCTGCATTTGAGGGAAGGGAGCACACTGACTCCTCTCTCTCCTCTCCCCCATGGTCACGGCCAGCCACAGCCCCTCTATCCCTGGGACATCCGCCTCTCCATGCCCTTGCCCCTCAGCCTGACTCCAGGCTCCCTCTGGCACAAGCCATCCCATCCAGTGGAGCTGTCCAGCTGCCTCTAGTGCTGTTAGACCAGTCTCTGCTTTCAGCCCAAGAGATGCCTCAGCATCTCCATTGCCCTTGGTGATTGACCTCTTGACCTTTCAGTTCGTCTCTGCAGTCTGAGGGATTAGGTGGGAGGTGTTGAGTTGGCCCCCAGTGTGGGAGCCCATTCAAAGTGTCCTGGACCCTGGACCTGGCACTTCAGTTAGGGTGGGACACAGCCCTATGCCCCATAGCGTTCCCAGCTCCCACTCTGGATTCAGCTTCTACGTCTCATAGTTTATTCATTTGCCCCAGTTTTTCCTCCACTTGCATGCTTCCTGAGTGGCTCCTCCTGCCTGTGGGACCAGAAACTTCCTGAGTGCAGGGACTATAGCTTTGCTTCCTTTTCTCCTGCATCCGCTCTGAGGAGCATCACTTAGATGTGAGGAAGGCATCACAGTGGGACAGACATGGAGGCAGGATGTGAAGCACGTCACAAGTCTCCTGTCCTGAGATCCACACCTGGGATCAGCTCCCTTTCCTGCCCCTCACCTCTGCTCGTGCCCCACACCCCATCGCCACACTATCACTCAGCACAGGGCCATGCTTTCCACCTGCACAATAAGTCTAGGCTATCAGGTATAAGTTTTCTCAGCATCCTGCCCCCAAGTCCCCTTCAGAGCTCATCCCGCCACCTGTAATCCCTGCACCCCACCTCTACTCCCTTCTCCCAAGACCTTGATACATTTGCTGGTTTGCACCTCTCTTTCTCCACCCAGTACCTTCCTGGAGACTATCAATAGGCACGATGATGCGCTCATTACCCTCCGCTGCTGCCCTCCCGCTCCCACTTCCACAGGCCTCAGCCCCGCTCTCCCCTGACCCCCCTCACTGGGTCCACAGCTGTCTTTTGAATCTTGCCATTTCTTGGTTTTTCTTCAATATTTGTTCCTCTTTGTCCTTTTCTTCTTCCTGAGCATTTTTTCCCTCTTGATTCCTGAAGCCCCGCTCCTGGTTCTCCAAGCATCTCTCTGCTCACTCCTCCTTAGTCTCCTTTGCAGGATCCATAACCTGGAAGCTTTTAGAAATACAGACTCTTAGGCCCTGCCCCCCAGACCCACTGAAGCATAAGGTGCATTTTAGCAAGATCCCCAGAAGATGGATATGCAAATGTCTGAGAAGTATTGGTCTAGCCAAACCATGCATACAACTCTTGAGTCCTCTATAATACCTGTCAAGAGTTGTTGAGTCTGTTCTTGACAGTTCCAATAATGACAAACACCCCATCGCATGCAGCAGGCCACTCCATCCGGAGAGAAGTTTACACCAGTCCCTCAGGACAGGTCCCCCCTGTTCCCCCTTGTCCTCAGCTTCTCCACTCGCCACTCCCCATCTCTTCCTTTCACCTGATCATGGCTCCAGGGCCTTATACCTATAACCGGCACCCCAGGAATGCACCTCAATCCCAAATGCCACAGAAACCCATTCAGAAGTTCAAGGGAGATCCCATTTCCGTGCCTTTCCTGCCCTATTTTCATTGATCTTCCTGCCTGATGCCTTTTAAGCCTGGGTTTCAGCTACAGACTCTTGTCCTGGAACTGTCAGAAGGCAGAGGGAGCCCCGCCAGAGAGCACTGCAGAGGCCCCCCCAGTCTTCCAGGGCCTGGGCCAGGGTCCCCTCCTCTGGGCATGCACCTCAAGATGACGCAGCCGGGTCCAGCAGCTGCTGGCTGCCGTGGACTGGAACATGCACGTATCTGAGGCCTAGGCTTCAGGCGTATCTGTCCCGTCCTGCAAGATGGTGGGGAGCTCAGCCCCAGGCCAACAGGCCAGCTTTCCTGACGCAGCAGCGTGAGGAACTCCCTGACTTAGGGTGACACTTCATACTTTGGGGTGCTCGTGAGCAGGCCTTTGCCCTGCTGGTCCTCAGATTGGGTTTGGGGATCCAGCAAGAATTGTTATAATTGGTAGAAACAAGGAGACACGGATCTGGAGTCAGAGGCCTGGGTCAGGCCCCATCACTTACCCTCTCTGAGCCTCGGTTTCGGTACACGTGAGGGGGCATTGGACATGAGATTTTCCAGCCCTGCATATGGTCCTTGGGGGTGGGGGAGATGAAAGCGGCTGAGCAGCAGAGGGAAAACAGGCCATACATGATTCAAAGGGCACCCAAAGCCCCGTATCCTCCAGGGAGAGACCAGGACTGGCTCAGCCGTAACTCCGACTCCCAGGGCCAGCCCCAGTGGGACCCCCAGGAAGTTGGTCTCCTGTGCTGCCCCTCCATCGGGCCTCCATTCCACCCTCCTGCCAAAGGCCGCTCCACCCCTGAGGGGGAGGTAGAGCCGTGGACCTCAACCCTACCACAGTGTGAATGCGAACCTCTTTTCGTCTGCCTCAGATGTCTCCAGAGACCCCGTGTCTTCCCTCTGCTCCTCCGGGGCTTCAAGGAACCAGAGGCTCGAGTGGAGAGGGTTGGCTGGCTGCACACCTCACGCCCCATGGCTTCGCAGATGGCTGCTGCCCCGCCTCCCCTCTCCTGCTGCTACTGCCCTAGCCCCCAGAGTCACCTCAGGCCCTACCTGCACCCACTTCTGCACCCCACAGAGTGCCACTGAATGCTGTAAGTGCTCACCTCCCCTCCAGTGTCCGGGGTCCCCTCTGCTCTTGACACTACCCAGGTCCCTGACTTGCCCGCTTCAGGGACACGCCTCCTCACCCATGGGGGAGACAGTGGTGTCCCCGTGGGTGTATTGGAAAGAGCACAGGGCTTTGGAGTCCGAGCCTGGCTTGGCCCCTGACAACATAGGTGACCTCAGAAGAGGCCCCTGCCCCTCCCTGGGTCTCAGTTCCTTCACTGGTGGAATAAACAGAGCAGTTCCTGCTGTGCAGCACAGAGGGCATGCACCTCGGGGCATCAGGGCTGTGAGAGGACTCATGGCCCCACCGAGCCCTCCTCCACATTCACCCCATGGTCCATCTCCTCCTGGACACTGCCAGGCGGGAGGAGCAGGCAAGTGGCAGCACTGCCAAGCACCAACTCCCGTCTAGTCCGAGCCCTGCACCCACTCTCCACTCAGCCCCCTAAAAGGCAGGCAACACACAGGGTGCCTCTGGGATCCTCTCTAGCCCATGGTGGTTGTAGATGGGTGGGGGATCTGATCCTCAATTTTTTCATCTGTAAAATGGCAATAACAGCATCCCCTCACTCCCAGGGCTATTCTCAGACAACAGGTGTGAAAGAACTTGGTCAGCTGTAAAGCCACAGACAGACACCAATGAGAGAGGGCAGAGTGCACCACCGCTGCCTCCACCTGTGGCCGTGGCAGGCATTACTAATCAATTGTGCCGTTTTCTCCCTCTGCATCTAGACACAACCACAAGATCACCCTCTAGGCCAGTGCTTCTCAGCTCTGGGTGTCACTAGAATCCCTTCGTTAAGTTTCAGAATATTCCACTGAATGCAAGGCCCGGCCTCAGGAACCTGTCTTAATTGGTCTCGGGTGGGGGCTCAGACATCAGTATCTTTTAAAATTCACAGGTTATTTTTCAGCCTGTGTAAAGAACCCCTGCTCTTGGCAACCACAGTCAAATGACCATGTAGACTCATGGAATACAGTGGCTACCCTTCCTGCCTGTTCTTGTCATTAGTCTCCTTCCTCAGAGCCCTTTCTTGTTCCCAAAATCATCCGCCAAGTCCTGCCTGGTGTATAATCCACGCCACCCAAGACTTCTCACTTGGGGACCCATCAAGCTGATAAGTCAGGTCCCTACCGGGGGCCTCAGTGTGGGGCTCCAGACTGTCTCCTGCCGACGCTCCACTCCGTCTCCAGCACCTTGATCTGCTGCTCTAGAAAACACACTCGAAACCCAGGATAACCCTGCCCACCGGGAGATCCCTGTGAGCCCTGGGGCACAAGGGGCTGTGGGAGAGCTCTTCACTCCCTCCCCAAATCTGGGTGATAAACCAGCAGCATCTAGAGATGCAGCCTCCAGCCCTACATTTGAGAATTAGCTGTTTCTTCTAAGCCTCTTGATTGGTAAGTTCTTTCTACTATCCCTCCTCAGTCTTTACTGCTGCAAAGGGAGCAGGGTAGGAGAGGCAGCAGGTGTGTGTGGACTCTTTGCTGAGGAAATGGCAGTGTCTCTACCCAGTTCTGGAAACACACACACAGGTTTGCCTTGTCGACCAGGGAAGCAAACTGGCTCTGAGTCCTGATCTGCTGGCCCTCCCCCACCCGCACCTGCTGAATGTGGTGTTGACTTCCAGGTTGAGGGCGGCCAGGAGGCTCTGGCTGATGGTCACCTCCTGGGTGTTGAGAAGTTCAAGCCTGGCCCTGCAGCCTTGCCCTAAGCCCTGACCACCACTCTGAATGTTCTATCCACCAACCCAGCCCATTTGCCCCATCCATCAACCCCTCCACCTCCATCTTTGGAAGCCCCTCAGGCCCCCAAGGACTTCCTGGCTGAGGGTTGCTGGCCCCTGTTGGTCACTGGGGAGTCTGCTTTTCTGTCCTCCTTACACCCCTTCTCACCACAAGGCAAGACTGGCCACCACCACAGTGGTTCCCAGGTGGACAGGTGTCTGGGGAGGTGCCAACTGCACAGGGACTGAAATTCACAGCCTGGCCCGAACCCCCACTCACCCCACCCCAATTTCCAAGCACTTGTTCCGTATCTTAGCTTTATGGCAGAGAGACCCCACGAGCTCCACCCCTCCTGAGCGGCCCCCCAGGAGGCCAGGCCTCTGAGCAAAGAGGAAAGGGTTGAAGAACTGCGGGTACCTCTCCAGCCAGCCCCTACCTCCCCTCTGGGAAAGAGCCACTTCTCAGGAGTCCAGAGTCCCTGTCAGGAGCAGGACCGTTTCTGTCATTGGGCACAGTTAACGCTTCTGTCGAAAGCCGCAGACTAGGCTGCATACACACCTGCTCTATGCATCTCCTCTCTTCTCTCTCCTCCCCATCCCCTCCCTCCTCCCAAAGTCTGAGTAGAGTTTGGAGGCACTTCATCTCCCTGCCGCCCAACCGTGCTCCCAGCCCCTCCACCACGTGTGCTCCGAGAGCTTCTTCTTCCTCTGCTCTCCAGAGAAAATGGACCTAGAAATGTGGATGCACTGGTGATGCGCAGTGGTGTGTTGTGTGTGTCCCGGTGTGTCCATCTGTGCAGGTGTGCGGCACCTGCTCTCAGGAGCATCTGAACGGAGGTGCGTGTGCACACCTTGAACACTCAGAGACCGAGCGTCAGATTGCGCTGTTTATTGAGGATGCAACGGGAGGGGCTGTAAGAAGAAAGGAGAAGCGAGCGAGCCTCCTCTTCTCTGCTTCTGGGTGCAGGAGGGGAGATAGAGACCCCGAGTCGTGCTCGGTCCCACTCAGAATGAGTCGTGAGACGGAGCCCGGCGGGGGCGGGGACTGGCCTCTCTTGGCAGTTTGTCCTTCAGTCCTGCTTTTCTTGAACACAGAGCCAGCTCCCAGCACAGGCAGGAGCCAGGACAAAGGCCCCATTGTGAGCTCAGGAGGCCAGATACAAAAGTCAACAACTGAGCCAGAGGCTGGGCAGAGGACGGAAGGCTAGGAGCCAGGGGCCGAGCTGACTGCAGCCAAGGAGGTGAACACCAGGCACGAGCAGGGAGGAATTTCACCAAGCTTAGTCACCCACACCTGTCCAGGCCCAGGAAGACTCAGGCTGGGAGAAGTGGGTGACCAAAGCCAGCGACCGAGGTACAAGAGCAGGGCCAGCAGGGTGGGGATGGGGCTGACAGCGGCTGGGGAGGGTGCATGTGGGAGCCAGAGCTGGGGACACGAGGGTGGCAGGGGGCACGGGCAGCCCTCTCTACCGACTGGCTTTCTTGGAGGGGGCGCTCAGGCTGGAGCCCTTCCCCAGCGTGTCCTTGTAGTCGCTGGCACTGCCCCGGCTCCGGCTGTCCCCGCCACGGACGCTGCAGACTCCAGAGATGCAGCTGCCGCTGTTGGCCACGTAGCCGCCGCTGACCGAGCTGGGCCGGAAGCCATAGCCACCGCTGCCGCTGGTGCTGCTGATGATGGCTGCAGAGGGAGAGCAGGTCAGCACCCCTCGGGCAGAGCTGGGGTGGAACTAAGAGGAAGCCACCTTCCCCAGGACAGATGGGGCTGTCCTTGGCGTGATGCGTTATGTGGGGGCTCTGGTCACAGCTGCCCCCCTTCGAGGGGAAAATGTCCCAGAGACAGTTTCCCCCATGTCCTGCTCTTGGCTTGCCCAGCTTACAGCCAATCTGCCTGATTCTTAACTCTCAGAGGCCCATCCCTTTGGTCCACGTTCCAATGCAGGCATCTGTCATTCTGGACACCCACCCACTGCCCCTTCTATTGGCATTTTTGCTAAACTCCCCAGCCCCCAATCCCTCCTTCCTCCTAGCTGTCCCACAGATGGCATCTTTCGGAAGCTCTGGTTTAACTCTCTTAGCCCCACTGAGGAACCCAGAGATCACACGCTGCCAGCTTGACCTCTGAGGTCCCCCATCACTCGTCCCCTCTAATCCCCCAGCCCAGGGCTGACTACAACTTGCACACCTAGCTCCCCAAGCCTCACACACACCCATACTCAGTTTCTTGCTTTCCCCATCCCCGTGGTGACAGCCTTCCGGGCTGCCATCCCTGGGACCAGGGAGACAGAGTGATAAGGAGGAAAGAGGCCTGGGCTGGGAGTCAGGAGGCCTGATTGCTGACCATGCCTCTGCCAGCTGGCTGTGTGATCTCAGTCAGTTTTTCCCTCTCTGGTCCTTAGATTGCACATCTACACACATAGGGTGTGTGTGATCAAGGGCCTTTCCAGCCCACAAATTGTACTATTTTAGGTCCAAGCATACAAGTACTTACAGATGCTGACAGGGGAGGGAAATTCTCCTGACATCCTGTTAGGGCAAAAAACAAAATAAGAGCAAGCAGTCATCCAACCACAATTAACCTCACAGCTAGGGCCCTCACTGGCCTGACGTGGGTTTCTGAACCCAACAGCCACCTGGGGAAATTCCAGGGTTTCTTGGGCATAAGCAGAGCTTGAGAAGAGGTGGGGGCCACCCCTGAATCTTTGGGGTACCCCGGCGACAACCCAAGTCAAACAGTAGTTGGTGTGAGGTGCACATGTGTGGGCAACGTGCACACCTCCCCAGGACCAGGCCTGGCACTGAGCCTTTCCATCTCTGAGAACACTGGGGAAGCTGGAGTGGCCATCCTGGGACATCTCTGACAAGCTTGTGACGTGCTGGACGGGTAGGGAAGATGGAACAAGAGGTCTAATGTAGCAGAGGGGTTTTGTGTGGTTTTTGCGATGGTGGGGGCGGGGATAGGTATTATTAAGTACTTATTATTTCTGTCATCGCCACCCCTTCACTCCCCAGGAACTCATCTTTTCTGGATTACAATGTGTTAGGCTTTCTCCTTTGGTCCTTCCCAAACCCTTGGGGTCTTCCTGCCGGAGCCCGTCCCCCTCACCGGCACTCCTCGCTCTCCAGCAGCTTGCGGTAGGTGGCGATCTCCATGTCCAGGGCCAGTTTCAGGCTCATCAGCTCCTGGTACTCGCGCAGCATCCGGGCCAGCTCCTCCTTGGCCTGGTGCAGGGCGGCCTCCAGCTCATCCAGCTTGGCCCGGGCGTCCTTCAGGGCGTTGTCCCCCCGCTGCTCGGCATCAGCTATGGCTGTCTCCAGGTTGGAAGCCTAAACAAAGAGTTGGAGACATTGGAAAGCTGGAAGGGGTGACTGGAGCCATTCACATCTAGATCCTGCTCATTCTTTGAGATTCCGGGGCAGAGATGCCCACCTCCCCCCTCCTTACACCCTGTGCTCTCTTCTAGATCGGAGACCCTTCTGGAGCTGGCAAGTCCCTCCTTAGCTCTAACTCAACTCCCTGCGTTTAGATGGTGGTGGTGATGAAGAATAGTGCATCCTGCCCTCCTGGGATGATGGCCAACCCAGCACCACTTCAGTTCATCGCAAAGACATTTACTTGGGCACCCTGTGCCAGGGATACAAAACGAGTAAGAGTAAGATTGGTTCTCTGCTCTTGAGTTGTTTAAAGTCTGGGAGGAGAGATCATTGGAATACGATGTTGCAGGATGGACAGTGGTTGCCCAGGTGCCTGGGACCACGGACAAGGGGCGCAGGGAAGGAGATTCCCCAAGGTCAACTGTTATTTCCCAAGCGCTTGCCGTAGGCCGGGCCCTACCCTCAGCCCTCTCCAGGCCTCTTACAAACCTTAGCTCGTCTGGTCCTTACAACGCCCTGTGCAGGGAGGACAAGGGACCTGCCCAACGTCACAGAGCTGCTAAGTGCTAAAGCCCATGGGAGAGTGGAAAGAGCACTGGACGAGGAGTCAGCAGACTTGGTTTAGACCTCGGCTCTGCCACTTACCAGCTGTGCAACCCACTGAACCTCTCTGAGCCTCCGTTCCCTGCTCTGTAGCAAGGGGCAGTGCTCGCCTCACAGGGTCTTTGTGAGGATTCAACGTGCTAAAACGATAGGAGCTGCTGCTGTTTTATTACACATGTGCATCTTGTCGCCCACCTACTAAAACCGAGACTGCAGCCTATATTCCCTGGAGCAACTCTGAGAAAGGCCTTAATAAATATCCGCAGAAGGTACTTCGAGGGATGCTCTCTGAGCCCACTTCTCCTCAATCATTTAATAAACAGATGTTTACTAAGCTGCTGCTACGTGCCAGGCACTGTACCAGATGCTGGGAACACAGTGGGGACAAAGCAGCTGCTCCCTGCCTCTTTCCCATCCATAGAAGAAGGGACAGACCAATGTAGGGCAGTGACAGAAGTGTGACAAGTACCGGGAAGCACCAGGCGCCAGGAGAGCACATTGATTAGGGGGATGCTGTAGGGGATTCGGTCCAGCCCAGCCTGGGGGATGAGAGGAGCTCCCTGGGGCGGGGAGGGGACCTCAAAGTAGAGGTCTCGGGGTGAGTAGGAGATGAGATGCACCAGGGACGTCTGCTTTAAGCGTCTGAGGCAGTGACTTCCTTGGTCCCTTTCCTCTCCTGGGCAGAGATTTGGGAGGCCCACGTCCCCGGCCAACTCCTCTCCCCTCCAATTGCGCCCGCCCACCTCAGGCCCCGGACGACTGGTCCCTCACCTGCTTCTTCACGTTCTCAATCTCTGAGCGGATTCTCTGGATGAGCCGGGTGAGCTCGGAGATTTCGTTCTTGGTGTTCTTGAGGTCGTCGCCGTGCCGGCCTGCCGCCAGCTGCAGCTCCTGGAACTGGGGGCCCCGAAGCACAGAGCCATCAATGAGCATGATGAGCAAGTCGGGGGCACATGACAGCTCGGGCTTGGGGATGTCATGAGGGAAGAGCACGCTGGACGCTTAACTGGCCATTGCCTTTGGTCTGGGAACGGCCAGGCCCAGCGCTCATGCCTACTGGAGTGCCCGCCCCGGCCCACCTCACCTTGGTCTGGTACAGGGCCTCGGCTTCCGCCTTGCTTTTCAGGGCGATCTCCTCGTACTGGGCGCGCACCTCGTCGATGATGCTGTCCAGGTTCAGGTCCCGGTTGTTGTCCATGGACAGGATGACAGACATGTCGCTGATGTGGGACTGGATCTGAGCGATCTCCTGCAGGGGAAACAGGGATGGTCTTAGAACTTGACTGTCTGAGGCTGGCAACCTCCCCCAAGCCAGGTGGGCAAACCCCGGTGATGCCAACTTAGAGGCTTGACCCAAGGCTCTTGCTTTCTGAGCAAAGCGAGTTCCCTCCAGACCTCAGATGGATTCCTGCCACCATGGTTCAGGGCCTGGCCCATTTCCTTCCCACCTACAGGGTGCAGATGGGAGCCTCTCAGGGCTGAAATGGGAGATGAACAGCTAACCAGGGTGGCCTCTCTGGGAGCAGGACCCCAGTGCCTCACCCAGCCCCCAGAACAGAGGTTTACCCACTGGCCGCCCTCAGAGGGGTCGAGTGAGAGAGGGACTTACGGCTTCGAAGAGGCACCTGAAGAACTTGATCTCCTGGTCCATGGAGTCCACCTTGGCCTGCAGCTCCACCTTATTGGCATAAGCTGCATCCACGTCCTGAAAGATGCCCCAGCCATGCTCCGGTCACTGCCGGTACAGCCAAGGAGGCAACACCCACCCAGCCTGGGTGCAGTGCACTGGGAAACAGCCACCCTGTCCTCTTTGGAAGGCTCATGGAAAAGGAGGAGGAGGAGCAAGAGGCCCCGGCTGCACCTTCCTGAGAATCTGCTCACTCAGCAGGGATGGGGTGCCCCTCCAAGGAAGGGAGCCCAGCCAGGCTGCTGTCAGTCCTCCCTGAGCCCGGACCCCACAGCGACAGGGGAAGCCCCTGTGTGTCATCCTCTGCTGCTCTTCACTGTGGACAACCCTGTCCACGTTAAACACTAGGAAGGTCACCATCCTCCTGCCTTTTTATTCCTTTTTCTGGGTAGTCTTTCATCGTGGTCTCCCCCACCTTCACCTCACTATTTCTGAGTCAGTTCACTTTCTCTGAGAGCAGAGCACATGGGCAGGCTCGGCTCCGCCTCGTCCCAGGCCACCCTGGACTCTGTGCCCGCCTCCCCCTCACCTTCTTGAGCAGCACAAACTCGTTCTCTGCAGCCGTCCGCCTGTTGATTTCTTCCTCGTACCTGCAGGAAAGCCAGGGCTCGGTGGGTTAGTACATCTCACTGAGAACCCTTATCTGCCCAGGGAAGACCCCGAGTGCGGAGCGGTGTGCCCGTGCTGAGGGGCTTCAGAGGACTGGGCCAGTGGGGCCAGCCAGGCAAGGAAGGCTTCCTGGAGGAGGGGACATGGTAACCAGGTTTGGAAGAAGGAGATTGTTGAAGATCCAGCTTCAAAAATGAGGAAGGAGCGTGTGGAGCGAATGTCCTGTGGGAAGTCTCTGAGGAAGCAAGAGATAACCTCCTCCCTCACAATCTGAATAAAGCCTACAAATGGACGGGAGCATTTCCTTCACTTCTCCTCACGGCAGTTCTGGGCGGGGCATGGATTTATTAAGCCTCTTGCCGCCAATGAGGACACAGAAGCTCGGGGAGAACACGAATGGTTTACCCAAGGTTTCCCTCACCCCAGAGCCAGAGATATAACCCTCTGCCCACTGCCCAGCTAACTGGGTAATTGTCCTAAGTGCCAGGCCAGAGGCTGCAGGTGCAGGGAGTAAGTTCCAGAGTTTTGTTGGCGTGATTCTACCTGGTATGACGAGGAACACCACCCCCCACCTCCAAAAGCTTTAAGCTGGGGTAGCGGCGGCTCCCTAAGGGGCCCGCCCCTGCAGGATGAGCTCAGAGGGACAGGGGCGTTGTCTAGCTGCAGGGGGTCCCCTCCGCTCACCTCTTCTTGTAGTCCTCCACCACGTCCCGCACGCTCCTCAGCTCCGAGTCCAGCCTCACTCGGTCCCCGGACAGCGTCTCCAGCTGCTTCCGCAGGTTGCTGATGTAACCTTCCAGGATGGGCTCCAGGTTGTTCTTGCAGTTGTTCAGGTCCAGCTGCTGCAGCAGCTCCCACTTGGTCTCCAGCACCTGGTTCTGCTGCTCCAGGAACCGCACCTGGAACCCAAAGCCCAGAGACGGTTGAGCCCCCACGGAAACAGTCACGCCTGTCACTCCCAGGGCACTGTGCATTTTCTCCTTCACCCCTGACAACAGCTGCGTGAGGTGGGCGAATCGGTAATCCTGTTTGATGGAAAGGAAACTGAGGCATGGAGAGGTTTAGTCTCTTTCCAAGGTCCAATGGTTTAACAAGTGGTGGAGCCCAGAACTGAACCCAGACATGTGTCCCCATAACCCAGGCATGAGGTCACTCAACCCAGCAGCGGAAACCAGCTCAGGGCAGAGATGTGCCTGAAAATACCAGGAGAGACTCAGGCTGGGTCCATCTTTGGGAAGAGTGGCCACTGTAATGAAGGGAGAGTCTGCGCTTCATTTTATAACATATCAAGTTCAGTGAAGCTCCACGGTCCAAGAGTTTCTGGATATTCCAAATTTCTGCGTCAGGCCCTCACTCCATCTCTGCTCCTGGCCTCTTCCTCCCCACCCCCCCACCCCCCCCCACCAGTCCTGCTCCTCAGAACCAGCTTCCTGGAGCAAGCCTGGCACACGGGGCGAGACGGACAGTTGGAGCCCCCGCGCCATCGCGGCCTCACCGGGCCGGGAAACTGACCGCGGGGGTGGATCTGCGTGTACCTCTCTTGTTTGGTTTTAGGGAGCACGGCTTTGAAAATGTGACTTCTCTTAATCCTCATGAGCACAACTGCTGTTTAAATAAGGTTGTGCTCCCCAAAGTCAGAAATACAGGACCTTAGAAAACTGTCTGGGGTCCAGTGTTGAGATGGGATTAGCCACCAAACAGCTCGCCGCCAGCAGGTCCTCCAGCATTTGGTTTGGTTTAACCAATCCCGACTTTCTCATGTTTATCCATAGACTGAGTATTAACCACCGAGGAACCCTACATCCAGGACACCACCATTCGCATCTGGACCACACACGGACACATCTGGATTGCTGATAGGAGGCACCATCTTCCCTGGCTGCCTGGGATTATGGGATTGTCCTCCTCTAGAGACTAAATTTATTTGGGAATCACCCAGGCCTTTGAACCTGTTCCCCCTCACCCCGGGCAGACCGCCTTTGCTCACAGACATGACTGTCTTCATGTGCATCTTTCTTTCCGTGTCTCTGGACTTTACCCCCGAATGGGGTTTGACAGCCCAGCCGAAGGTCAGTCTACTCCCACCCCTCTAGACCCCAAACCTCAGAACACTTTCATCTTCCAGATGTGAAGTGGCTGAGAGGAGTAAGGAGCCACAGAGACGGCGCTGCCCCTGAGTGAGCGGGCATAGGGAATCCTCTCAGCAGGAGTCTAGAGGCGCGGGGGGCAGGCTCTGACGGCCACTGACCGTCTCAACCACAGGCTTTGTCCTGGGCTGACCCATCCTTATGCAGCCAACGTGGCCCTCCAGTCCTCAGTACTGGCTGTGGAGGCAGGTGGCTGAGAGTCCGAGCTCACCTTCCCTCCCCCAGATGACCTTGGGCGTGACATTTCCCACCGTGCTTTTGCTGACTCATAAAATGGGAGCAGGTTTCTTATCTGAGGAAAGTCAGAGGCCGATCTGGACCAGAGGATCCCCCGAGGCCTCTTCCAGGCCTTTCATCCCTCTCCATCTCAACACCCGTCTCGTAGCTCTCCAGAGATAAAAGTGACAGTAACAGTAACCACCGTGTGGGGAGGACTTCGTATGCGGCAGGCACTGTGCCAAGATCTTCACATGCATTTTCTTTAATAAACCTGACAATGACCTCAAGAGGCAGGTCATTATCTCCTTTGTAGAGATGAGCAAACAGAGGCACAGACAGGATAGCTAACTCTCTACACAGCCACGCAGGGTCCAAGCCAGGTCTGAGCTGTGTGGAGACCTCTTCCCCACTGCCCTGAGTGCTCAGCCCACAGGAACAAACGCCCGGGGCTGAGCCCCCGTGAATGACCACACACTGATGCTCCTGATCCATCGGTCAAAGGACCAGCGCACGAGAGCAGCTCGCAACAAATGGGAGGAGGACGAGCCTCCCCAGTTATTCTGGGGCAGATGCCCTCTCACTGGCTTTTTCTGCACACAGCTCCGTGGGCCCCAAGCTTAGCAATGGCACCACGCTGGCCCTCAAGAGTAAGAAGCAGGGGTCTCCCTTTGGAGACCCTGACAAGCCTCTGCCAGTAGAGATTGACCTACTTGTCTTCTCTGAGGAAACACCACGCAGGGAATCTTACATAAGTCACCCTGATGGTAGAAAACACCTGCCTTGTCCACAGTAAGGGCCTCCTCATCTCTAACCTCAATCTCTTCTGCTGTAACAAAGCTTATGTTCCAAGAAGAGAAGAGAAGGGCTGTGCACAGGTTCCCCAGGTCCTAGCAGACCCACCTTGTCAATGAAGGAGGCGAACTTGTTATTCAGCGCCTTGATCTGCTCCCGTTCCTGGGCGCGCACCTTCTGGATCTCAGGGTCCAGCTCCACATTGAGGGGGGCCAGGAGGCTCTCGTTGACAGTGACCTGATGGATGCCTCCAGGCGGGCACACAGTCGGGCACACAGGCCCCAGGGCCACACTGCCAAACATGCTGCCAGCAAAGCCACTGGCCCGACCCCGGCCAAATCCATACCCTCCACTCTTCCCGGTGCCACCGGCCACATTGAAGGAGATGCTCCGGGCGCCGCCCAGGTTATAGAGGCTCCGGCTTCCGAAACCCCCGCTGAGCCCTTTGCCCCCTGCACGGTAGGAGGAGGAGCTGCCCCCCGAGAGCACTGCTGAGCAGCCGCTGAAGCCCCCCTTGGCAGCAGCTCCTGGCTTGCAGGTGAATTGGCGGCTCATGCTGCTCGTGGTGATGGAGCTCAGGCGCAGGAAGGACGGAGGCAAAATCCCACACGGGCTCTGTAGGGTGCACTGAGGACCAGCAGGTGCCCTTCCTTATATGTGCTTGGCGCTGGGGCTCATGGATGGGCCGTTGAGAGCTTAATTCGTGGGTTTGGCTTGCCTGGGAGCAAGAAGTCATTTTCTCCATGCTGAGCTCGAGATCAAGCCCTCCTCATCTCTGAAACAACATGAAACCTTCAAATTGCTGGGCTTGCAAGCCTTGCTCATGTAATTTGGGGCTTATCTAATTAACCTGCTGTTATAGGGTAATTTGCCCCAGGCCCAGCCTCTCCAGGGGGACGTCACTGGCACTGCACCATCCTTGTTCTGATTAATCTCCTCTGGCTTGGGGGCTTCCTCTTGGGGGATCAGGGAGCAGGAAGGTCATGGGCTTCCCTGGACAGGGCAGGCGACTCGGTACCTGGGGCCCCAACTATAGCTGTGTCTCCTTCTTTCTCTGACATGGCCGTTCATCCAGGCATTCACCTCTCCCCTGGGCCTCTTGGAGGCACACCCCACTGACGGCCTCTTCTCCTAACCCACAGAGGACAGCAGCTCTCTCTGCTGAAATGTTGGGGTAGAGTGACCCTCTCCCCAGCATGGGACATGAGCAGCCCAGGCCAGAGCCAAGTGTGGACACAGGAGGCCACGTCCATCTCAAGAAATGGGAACCCCATCCTTCACCTCTCAAACTCCTGTGATAAGAGAGGCTACAGGCTGTGCAAGGGACAGTTGACGTCCAGCCCTTCCAGCACTGGACGGAAGGAAGAGAACGGAGGATGGAGTTGGAGCAGGTGGTTGTGAAATTCAGGGAATCATCTGGAAGGAGGTATGGAGATGACAGAGAGAGCCCCCCCCCCCGGGCCTGGAGTTCTCAAGGAGAGACTCCTGGGCGGTCCGTTTCCTCATTTCTGTCTTCTCTACAATGTGTACCTGCTAATGAGACCAGGAGCAGCTTGAGGACAGGAGCCCTCTGTTTAGAGCTCAAATAAAGGAGCTGCTGTTGAGGTGAGACGGAACTCCTCCCGCGCCCCTCCAGACCCCTGCGAGCCAAGGAGACAGGCCGGCCGGGGCCCTCCCAGGGTTGCTGGCCTCCACAGGGGGTGGCCCAGTGAGCACGGGGCCATCCTGCTCCAAACAGCCCCTCGATCCTGCCCCAGAATCTGCCTGCCGTCCGCTCCATCCTGGGTCCCTGGCTTCTGCGAGGGGCTCCAGGCCTCCCCTGTGATTGCTGCTGCTGTGGCTCCTGTTCCACTCGTGGCCAGTTCTCTCCCTGGAGACTGCCCTTGCCCAGAGGTTCCCGCTGGGCTGCATGGGGGGCTGGGACTCTTGGCTGGGTGTGGACGCAGGAGGGAGGAGGACCCGGAGCCAGGCTGGTATGGGGCTTTCTCTCATTTTGTTAGGGGTTGACCTGGAATCCATTCCCTCCCCCTCCCCTGCCCTCCTCCCTACCTGCCCCCTGCCATTTTGTCTCCAGGGTTCACCAGAATGTCTGTTTCCCTCCCTTCTCTCTTTCCCCACTTCTCTCTCCACCCCTCCTCTCCAGCTGCCATCCATCTTTCCCTCTCTCCCTTCACCACCTCTTGCTCTACTCTCTAGCCATCCTGCCCTCTTCCCAGACGTCTTCCTGGGTCAGCACAGCCCGGTTCGGAGCTCCCCTTGTCTCTCTCCCTTAGCATGTTCTTGGCATGTGCTGAAGTACCATGACGCCACTGGCAGCTCCCACGAGGTTCCTCGGAAGGCTGTGTCACTTGCCACCTCAGTTTTCCTTTGTAAGGAGAGTAGAAGGTCCTCCAGATCAGAGGCCACCTAGCATACTCCTCCCTCCCTCACTTTCTCCCTTCGGCAAATCTCTACTGAGCGCTCACTGTGTGCCAGGCCTTGTGCCCAGCACTGGGACACAGGAGCTCATGATGCAACGCCAAAGGCCCTTCACGCCCCTGGAACCCAGTCCTCACACGGTGGTCCCCTCGATGGCTTTGCTGGCTGTATGTTTCTCTCACACGCTTGGCTGCCCCCCCCCCAGCCCAGAAGTCAACGTCCCTGCAACTGCGGCCCTGCCCCTGCCTCTTCCCGCGACCTCCCTCCTTGCTGCTCCTTGCTCTGGCCAAGGCCATCTCACGTGCAGGCCTCCTCTTCCAATACCTCCAACATTTTGCTGAACTATTCCTCCCCAGCCTGGAACACCCTCTCTCCGCATCTCTTCTGATCCAAATCCTTCTACTCTTTCAAATTCCTGCATCAAACCCCGGATTTAGTGCCATCTCCTCCCCTGTGCCCTGGATGCCTCTGTCCGCTGACCCCTGTGTGTAGGCTCCCGCCTTCCCTCGGGCTGGGGCCTGGATGAGGGTTCCATGTCCCGCAGCCGACTCTTCCCTCTGTACCTTCCCTGAGGACCCGGGCCCAGCTCCTGGACATCCCTTCCCAGGTGACCGAGGACTGATGGTTGTTGGAGCAGCAGCCACTCAGGGACAGTGCATCTTCGGGGAGCTCCCGGGCCTGCAACCCCTAGAATGGCACCAGGTGGGAGCCCGGCCTCCAGGGGTCGGAATCTCACTCCAGCACCGGGTAGTGCTCCCCCTCTCTAAGCCTCAGCTTCCCCAGCTGTAAGCGGAATCATAAACTCATGGGGTAGTCGTGACAATTACACATGTCAAGCGCTCAGTAAACGCCTGGTACACAGTCGATGTTCAATAAATGCTGTCAATTACCAAAAGTAGAAAGTAAAGTGGAATTCAAAAATCGGCCTGTCTTCTCCTCTCCTTCCTTCCCCCCTGGGAGAGGGTGTCTGGATCAGCACCTTCCCATACAGTGTCACCTGCTGTTGGGGAACACGGAGGGCTGGTCCTCCCAGTGGTCCCAGGCTCAAGGAATCTCCCCTCTCAGACCATCTCTGATAATGAAGAATTCGCCGTTAGAAATAATAATAATAAGAGCCGCTGTCTCAGAAGAGCTTGTCAGGTACAAATCTCGGCAGGAAGCACGTTTCAAACATCGAGTCTACTGGTATTGATCCATTTATCAAATATTTATTGAGCACCTACCAAGTGCTGAGGAGGGCAGTACAAATTATCTTGCCCTCAAAGAACTTAGTTTCTGGATTCCCTCCAAACGCAGGTGTCCCTGGGAAAAGCATCTCAGCGAGCTATTAACAAGTCATTAACACCCTAGCGTGAAATCGTTCATCAGATACTGGCCTTCAGGAATGAAACACCCAATGTTGTTGATGAGGGTGATGATAGAAGAGGAAAGGGGAGCGTTCTGGGCCACCCACAGGAAGGGTGGGCCCAGGTGGGGCTCCTGGGGTGCTTGCGTCTTTGCTGGAGGGAAAAAGGAAGGGACTGAACAATCCAGGACAGGGAGTGGCTCACCAAGGTTATGAAGGCGCTGCCCCAGCCTTCACTGTGATCCGTGGAGGCTCGGGGGCAGGAGGCCTCTCCAGCTGGTGGGGGAGACAAGATGTCATCTACCGCGTCCCGCGTCCCAGCTTCATCTTCCCCTCACATCATTTGTGGTATTGGGATGGCCCTGTGTTCTCAGCGGGAATTAAATCCTGAGTGACACTTGGCCAAGCACGGATGTCTCTGAGCCACAGCATCATTCCTCTGTGAAATGCGGGGGGACGTGTGTCAGATCAGAGACTCAAACCCCCTGCACCGGGAGCATCTCACTTGTCCGTTCAAGGAAAATTTACGTGGCTTGTTAAACAAACTACATTTATATGGCTCTTGGTTTTGTAACCAAAATGTTTTGTTTGGTTTACACAAATCATTTGTAGCTTTCTTTGTATTTTTGTTTCTTCCTCTGTGACGGTGGTCAGTCTGACATGGTCATGATGATCCCATGGCCTCAATTAGGACCCCTTGGCTCCCCACTCTCAGCATTCTGGGATCTGAGAAGCCTCCACAGAAGGCCCCAGAGAGAGAAAGGCAAGAAAATCTAGTACAATCTGAGGGGGTAATTGCTGGGTGAGAGGAAAGGGGAACACACAGAGGAGAGGCAGGATCTGGGGACACTGAATCCGCAGGGGCTGCCTGGAGGAGGGGGTTTTAAGGGAAAAGGGCTTGGGTAGACTGGCAGTGAGGAATGGTGAAAGCAGCCCAGGCTGGCAGGAGGAAGGGCATTTGTGAGGAAAGGACCCTCCAGGCCAGAGAAATCACAAGTGAAAGGCAACTGTGGGTGGAGGGACCCCAGATCCGAGGCTGGGCATGTGATAAGGCGAGTGATAGGGAGCCATTGAGGGCTCTGGAGCTGAGCCGAGCCTGAACAATACGTGTTTGAGGAAGCAGAATCCAGCTGCTGTGTGAGTAGGAGTTGGGGTGGGGAGATGCTGGAGGCACAGAGAGAGGGGCAGGTGGTTCTCTGAGCAACTAATTGTCTCCAAAATTAGAGAGAATGAGCTGGGCTGTTTGGATGACATCGGCTCGAGTCCTGCCAGCTCTCCTCAGCAGATGGGCCCAGGAAATGAGCATGGGGTCTGTGACTCCCCACAAACCCCCTCCTCGTACCCCTATATCCTCCTGTGGTTTCAAGCAGGCGGGGCCCTCAGCCCCAAGCCAGCTGGATGGAGCCCAGTCCCTGGGGGTCTCGGCCACAATCAGAGCCGCTCATCTGGGGGCAGGATAGCTGTTCAGCAGGTTTGCAGCTGGCAAGGCTGACGGTGAGCTCACCCCAGAGGAGCTGGTGTATAAAGGACGGGGGAGGGCTGTCCCGCCAGGCACTCGACCTGCTCCCATTCTGCCGTATGGCTGCCAGAGGTACCCTCCAGGGAAGCCCTGGCCCCCTCGCCTCCTCGCTCAGCTCCGTGGCCGGGAGCACCTCCTTTGCACTTTGCTGGCCATCTCCTTCCTCCAGCCCCACTTCAAGCCTCTGGCAAAGTGTGTGGACTTGGGACTCTGAGGACTCAGGTCCTGGTCCTGCCGTGTGACCAGGGACAGGTCTCCCAATTTCCTAAGCCTCTGTTTCCACATCTCTAAAAAGGGGGTACTAACGCCCGCCCCACCTACTCCCCCAGGTAGATGCGAGGCACCTGTAAATAATAATAATGACGGTACAGTAATAATAGCTAACACATAGCGTGAGCCCTGCCAGGCCCTGCTCCAACGCTTCATTCTCACAGTCCTAGGAGGCGGGCACTGTGATCATCCCCGTTTTACAGATGGAGATACTGAGGCACAAGGAAGTTGAGTAACTTACTCGAGCCCGCACAGCTAATGAGGAGCTGAGCCAGGGTTCGACCAGCAGCCTGGCTGCAGTCCACGCTCGCAGCCTCTACACTGTCCTGGCTTTTTCGTGTGCAAGTGTCCCGGGCAGATGCCTGCCCCATTCCGGGGGCACACGCCACCTCCAGCCTCCCACAACCTCCTGTTCTTGTTCCCTGCTGTTTGTCTTCCCAAAATCTGAATGACAGTGTGAAGAACTGTGCTCACCAGGACTGGCCTCGCCCACACTCTTCCCTTCCTGTCCCAGACACTCCGGCCAGCCGGAGCTGACCCTCGCTCCCCTTCTCTGCCCTCTGTGCTCTTTTGAAGAAAATCAATGTAATTTCTGGACCTAGGTAAAGATGGGGTTGGGGTACTTATAAGATGATTCCATGTAACTCTCACATGCATCATGCTTCTCCCCGGTGTCACGCTCTGCGTTGTTCTCCGAGTCTCCTGCCCACTGGGGCAGGCTTGTCCTATCCTTTAAGACAAACCAAAGGGCTGGCCCCGTGGCCGAGTGGTTAAGTTCGTGTGCTCCGCTGCAGGCGGCCCATTGTTTCGTTGGTTTGAATCCTGGGTGCGGACATGGCACTGCTCATCAAGCCACGCTGAGGCAGCATCCCACATGCCACAACTAGAAGGACCCACAGTGAAGAATATACAACTGTGTACCCAGGGGGCTTTGGGGAGAAAAAGGAAAACAAAATAAAATCTTTATTAAAAAAAAAAAAAAAGACAAACCAAGACACACCTCCTTTGAGAAGCCTCCCTGATTTTCCCGGATTTCCACCCTCCCTGTCAGGGTCGGCTATACCTTTCTGCACACAGCCCTATTGCCCCAGTGCTGTGCACATCCTCCAGCCTAAAATCATCTAACAGTCCCTCTGAGCCGGGCAATGCTCTCCGCTCCTGGGGCCCAGGCTCCGGGGCCTATGACAGGAATTGTGAGTGCTGCTTGCCAGCTGACAGACATGCTCCAATACACGTCAGAGGACGTGTGTGGGCGCACATTTGTGTGTGAGTGGTCGTGAACGCTGACATGAGCAGAATGGGTGTCCAGCCAGTAGGGATTGGCGTGGCTGTCCTGATTGTCTGTGGCTGACAGCCACTGTGAAGAGTTAGTGACTGATTGTACCAGCTGTTAAATATTTTCAGTATCTTCCATAGACCTGAGCCTGTGAGCCAATGAGCACGTGCCTATGCATGTGTACACGGGTTTCTGGTGACAGTCCACCTGACAATGGGCCCATCTTGGCTTAGCTATCACTTTCAGATCTCCAGGACTCCATTCCTCTCCACTAGTGGCACACAAGTGGGAGGCGCTTATCCCATTTTCATTATATTCTTTTTCAATAGCAGCCGTGGGGGATGGGGTGACTCCCAGTTGGTGACCAATTGAGGGAATCAAATTCATCCATTCATTGACTTGTTCTTTCAACATCCCTGAGAACATACAAGCAGAAGAGGTTCTGACGAGTTGGCCTGAAGAACATCCCTTCCCAGGGGCAGGAGGACAGACAAGGGGACTTCTCAAGGTCACAGAGCATCAGTCTCAATGAGACTTTCTGGACCAATGACAATGGCTGAATCAGTTAAAGCCTTGTGCTGTGCCAAGTTTGGAACCTAGAGAGGATGTTTGTAAAGACCAGAAAATGGAAGGTCAGAGGCAGAAGGAGGCGTGTCAGGCAAGAGTGGATGAGGCCCTAGGAGACAGGGCACAGATGTTCTGACTGCCATCTTCTGTTGCATTTGGTGATTCAGTCACCAATTACTGAGCAACTGCTCTGTGCCAGGCATTTGCCACACACCCCAAATCCCCCAGGCTTGCCCTTGGTCAGTCGAATGCAGGGTACGTCGTCTCCTGCTAGCCCAACTTCTCTCCTTGTCTTTATCCCAGGTTGCTGTTTGCCATAAGGTGGGCAAGGCTGGGAGCAAAATTCAGGGACACAGTTTCTCTGGCCTCTTCTCTGCTACCATCCCCAAGTTCTATTTTTTATCTGGGTGAGATTCACATAACTTCAAATTAACCATCTTAAAGTGAACAATTCAGGGGCATAGAGTACATTCACCATGTCATGCAACCACCACCTTCCTCCAGTTCCAAACACTGTCATCAGTACCCATTAGAAGGCACACACCATTCCCATACCCCAATTCCTGCAACCACCAAATCTCTATGGATTTACCTGTTCTGGACATTTCATACGGATGGAAGCATACAGTCTGTGACTTTTGACTGGATTCTTTCACTTAGCGTAATGTTTTCAAGGTTCATCCCCACTGTAGCATGTATCAGCACTTCCTTCCTTTTTATGGCTGAATAATATTCCATTGTAAAGTGTATACCCTGAGTTTTTTTTATCCATTCATTTGTTGATGGACATTTGGGCTGTCTTAGTCCTTTCAGGATGCTGTAATAAATACCACAGATTGGTAGCTTATAAACAGCAGAAATTTATTTCTCACAGTTCTGGAAGCTGGGAAGTTCAAGGTCAAGGTGTGAGCGCAGTCACCATCTGGAGAGGGCCTTCTTCCTGACTCACAGCCGGTGCCTTCTTGCTGTGTCCTCATGTGGAAGAAGAAGCTAGGGAGCTCTGTGGGGTCTCTTATATTAGAACACTAATCCTATTCGAGGGCTCCGCCCTCATAACCTAAGTACCTCCCAAAGCCCAACTCCCAATACAGCATCTTTGGGGGTTAGAATGTCAACGCGTGAATTTTAGAGAGACACAGATCTTCAGACCATAGCAGTCTGTGTCCACTCCTGGCTACTGTGAACAGGCTGCTACGAGCATACATGGATATGAATTTCTCAGAGCACCTGTTTTCAGTTCTTTTGCATATTTACACCTAGGAGTGGATCAGCTCGGTCAGGTGACAATCCTATGTTTAACTTTATGGGAAACTATCCAACTGTTTTCCACAATGGCCGGACCATTTTACATTCCCACTAGCAATGTACAAAGGTCCTAATTTCTCCACATCCCTGCCAACACTTTTTATTTTCCAGTATTTTCTATTACAGCCACCCTAGAGGATGTGCAATGGTACCTCATTGTGGTTTGGATTTGCGTTTCCCTGATGACTAATCACGTGGGGCATCTTTTCATGTGTTTGTTGGCGGTTTGTATGTCATCTTTGAAGACAGGTCCATTAAAATCCTTTGCTCATTTTTTAATTGGGTTGTTTGTCTTTTTATTGCTGAGTGGTAAGAGTTCTTCATACGTTCTGGATACTAGAGCCTTATCAGATAGATGATTTGCAAATATTTTCTCTCATTCCACAGGTTGTCTTTTCACTTTCCTGATAATGTCCTTTGATGAACAAGAGTTTTTTAATTTTGATGAAGTCTAATTTATCTATTTTCTCTTTTGTTGCCTGTGCTTTTGGCATCATATCTAAGAATCTTTTGCCAAATCCAAGGTCATGAAGATTTCCTCCTATGTTTCCTCTAAGAGTTTTATGATTTTAGCCCTTATATTTAGGTTGTTGATCTACTTTGAGCTAATTTTGCACATGGTGAGAAGCGAGGGTCCACGTTCCCTCTTTTGCATGTGGGAATCCAACTATCCCAGCACCATTTCTTTTTTTTTAAAAAAAGACTTTATTTTTCTCCCAAATCACCTCCCCCCCCCCCCGTACATAGTTGTGTATTTTTAGTTGTGGGTCCTTCTAGTTGTGGCATATGGGACGCCGCCTCAGTGTGGCCTGACGGGCGGTGCCATGTCCGTGCCCAGGATTCGAACCAGCGAAACCCTGGGCCGCTGAAGCGGAGTGCGTGAACTTAACCACTGCCACTGGAGGGGCCAGCCCCTCCCAGCACCGTTTCTTGAAGAGACTAGTCTTTCCTCCACAAATGGTCTTGGTGATCTTGTCAAAATGGCCATACTTGTGTGGGTTTTACCCCTCAAAATTTTGAAAAATATTTGTGCTAGATAGTAAGGGCCTAGGAACACCATTCTCTGGGCGTCTCTGTTGGGTGAAGCTCTCTTGCATGTCGACTAATTGCAAGTCCCAGCAAAGAACAAGGCCAGTCCTTGCCCTTGGGACCGCCAAGTCTGGTGGTGATGTAGTCAGTCACACACAGACCATCTCAATCACATGTGGAAACAGCACGGTGGGGACAAGCACCGGGCACTGTGAGATCCTAGAAAGCAGGCACTCAGCCCAGCCCGGGGGTTTCAGGAAGGCTTCTAGGAGGAGTGGGAACCTGAACAGAATCTCCAAGGAGCAGTGAGAGTTGACCAGGTAATGAAAGGTGTGAATGACAATCCATGCGCAGGGACCACGGGAGCAGGAGCATCACCCGGCCGATGACTCAGCCCCTAAACGGACCTTCACTGGAGGTCTACACAGAGCAAGTGAACTGGACAGTGTGGGTGCTCCCTCAGTCCCCTGGGCTGCTCTTCATCCAAAACTCCCACACGCCCCCATTCCTTCTGCCTCTTTGCCCCACGTACTGAAGTCTGACTACAGAGCTGAAGTTGTTGCCACTGGTCCTGTCTTCAAGATTTCCCCTCTAGGGCTTCTCAGGATCACACCTAAGCTCCAGATGCCGAGGAATCTCTCCATTTCTCAGGCGGACAAGCTGCAGCCAGGGCGCTGCCCCTCTGCTCTTCCCAGCGCTCCAGCACAAGACACACTCCATCTCCCAGGATCCCATTCACCTAGCCCCTGGGACCTTCACCGTGCATCCGGGCTGGGCACCGCACTCAGGCCCCACAGTCCAGAGGTCAGAGGCATGCCTGCAGTGTGGCCCCGGAGGAGGCAATTCTGCGGAGGGCTCATGGATTCCGCTAAAGGCTATTTCAGGTTGTGGGTCCCCTCCACCCCATCATCCCAGCCCCTCCTACTGCTTCACCGGGGATTTGGTCTTTTGGGGAGGGCAGAGCATCAGCGCCGGGAAGGGCCTTATGGGTATCTGGTCCTGGGGTCCATGACCCGGGGAGTCCACGGATGGACCTCTGAACACACAGACATGAATCTGTGCACTTTTCAGGGGGAAAGGTGCACAGCTTTAACCGGCTCTCAAAGCGGTGCATGACCCGCTCACGAGGTGAAGACTCGCTGTTTGGTCTGAGTATAGCAGGTGACTGGTTAGCGGTTGAGCTGGAACAGAACCCCGTAACTCCCAGGGTGCTACTCCCAGCACCACAGAGACGACAGCAGTGACGTCAGAGGGAGGCATTTGGGCAGAAAGCCCACCAGACTCTTGGGTTCCTGTGCTTCCCAAGGTTTATTGCCTCTTGGCACTCACAGAAGAGGACCCTCAACACACGAAAGGGCAGTGAGGCCAATGGAGGCCCCGCCCTCACAACCCCCCTGACCCCGTTGCCCTGAGAGCTGTAGGGGGAACCATCTCCAGCACACCCAGAACACAAGATGATCAGAAGGCTGACTCGAGGGCTCAGTTCTGCAGGCCAAAGCTGAGGGACTTGGAAACCCATCCAGGCCCACTACCAACTTCAGAAAATCTGAGGCCTCCCACCCCCAACCAAAATAGGCACAAAGCCTGTGCCCAAGCTACTGTGATGGCGTGTCTGAGTTCTCTCTCCAGGAGTCTGTGCCCATCTTTATAGGCCGTGGAGGGGCTGAGTTGCACGCCCCATGCACCCTGTGTGTGCTGTGTGTCCAGTGGGAGGAGGTGTAGGACCTCCCGTCAGAGGGGCACACCTGAAGGGTTGTAGGGCAGGTTTGTTGCACACAGAAAAAATCTGAGAAAGAGGAAACCTGGGTTCCAGTCCTGGCTCTGTTAATAACCAGCTGAGGATCGTGGGCAAGTCACTTCCCCTCTCCAGCTGTTTCCTTATCTGTAAACTGTGGGAGTCAGATGAAATACGCTTGAGGCCCGTCCCAATTCTGAGCAGGGTGTCAGCTCTGAGTGCAGGGATCCTGGGGCAGGATGGGAAAGAGGGGCTGTGGGTGGTTGAGGGGCTCCCGAGCCCAGGCAAGGGAGATTTGCTTTTTACTAAAGAGGGGGCTCCAGGGCCTCCATCACAGAGGGTGAAACTGAGCCCCGGCGTTCTCGGTGGAGTTGCTGCCCACCTGCTTCTTCACGTTCACAATCTCACACTGGAGCCTCTGGATGAGCCGGCTCAGCTCTGACATCTCATTCTTGGTGTGTTTGAGGTCATCCCCGTGCCGGCCAGCCGCCAGCTGCAGCTCCTGGATCTGGTTTCCCAGAGATAGGAAGTTGGTGATGAGACAGAATTGCCCCCAATCTGAGGTGGGGAAAGGGTCCTGAGCAACCTCTTCCACCACTGGAGCCAAGCCAGGGGAGGTGGCTCTGGAGCAGAAGGTGATGGAGCTGGGACCCGGGCGTCCTTCCAGCTGTTTGGTGGCGGTTCTGACCTAGAGGTCCACCTGCTTCTCCAAGCAGAACCTATTTGCTAGCCTACCCTCCTTTCTCATCACCCTGCCTGACGTCTTTCCTGGGCTGGATAAAGGAAAGATGCTGGTCACATTTATTGAGCACTTCCAAGATGTATGAAGAGGTCCGACCCTCTCCTCTCATTTGGCGCCTCTTTATAAAGGCATCTTTTAAAGGCCAAGCACTGCCCCAGGTACTGAGGATACAGCAGTGAACAGGATGGGTGAGGTCCCTGTCCCCATGGAATGTATATTCTCAGGCAATCCTTCCTCTATGATGGGAGGGCCAGGGAAGCCAAGGGCCGCGTGTACCCTTGGGGCTGGGATTGTTGGCTCAGGACTTGCAGCTCAGCTCTTCCCCTGTCCCCTTGCCCAGTCCTCCAGAGAAGGGGGGATGACAGGGCCATGGACAGGGAACAAGGAGCCTGTGATCCTTCCCAGTGGTGAGATTTAACGAACGTGAAAAGGAGCGCCAGAGTGGGGCTGGTGGGAGCCCTGGAGAGTGCCCAGGTAAAGGGTTTCTCAGCAACCGGCCCGAAGTGTTTTACTCCAAAGCGTAACTCCCATCACCCAGAGGGCTCCCTGAATTCCACTTCTTCCTCTTGGAAGTCCTCCCACACGCGTCAGAAAAGAGCTCGTGGCTTCCTCTTCTTCACTCCCTGCCCCACCTGTGTCACCCACAGCTACTCTCTTCCATGTTTATGACTCTCCATCGGCCCCAATCCCTGGAAATACGTTTGTTTTATAGCAAGAACACCTTGCTGCTTTCCTCCATCAGATGACTGCCCGTCCCTCTCTGCTGGATATGTCACCCATACCAGTTTTTTGATTTATCTTTGAGAACAGTCTCTGCCAAGAATTCTTGAGTAGAATGTCATTCAACCATTGGCTATAACCGTTCTCTCAGACAGCACATCTACAAAGGTCTCTCTCGCAGTCACTGATGGAGGTGTCCCTCCCCAGGAAAGGAGGGGCTGGTGGAGGAGGAGACCCACCCGGTGCCCACCTTACTCTGGTACAGCACCTGGGCCTCGGCCTTGCTCTTTAGTGCGATCTCATACTGGGCACGGACCTCGTCGATGATGCTGTCCAGGTCCCGGTTGCTGTCCATGGACAGGATGACGGAGGTCTCGCTGGTGTGAGTCTGAATCTGAGCCATCTCCTGAGTGGAGAGGTGAGGACAGAGTCAAGGTCCCCCGCCTCCCTCCTCTGCCTGTCAGTCTCTGGCCCTGTGGCTCCTGGCAGAAAGGACTAAAGTACAAGGGAAAAGTGCCTACTGGAGCCGAGGAGGAATGCTCCCAGGGGCAGGGTGCGCCTCGCACGGGCAACAGGCAGAGCACTTCCTACAACTCACAGAATCAAGAACCTGTGCTTTAGTGGGACCTCATGGGCTCATTTTTTCCCGCCTGCAGGCAAGGTCACTCTAGTGGCTGGGATGGGATTGTCTCCTGTGTGATGGCCTCTGGAGACCAGGCTCCTACACGTCCATGGTCTCCCACTGCAGGGTTTTGCACCTTTCCATGAAAACATCCTTCATTCTGTTTCTCCTAAATCCCTCCTGTTGGCCCCTCCCCGGCAGAGCCCGGTGAAGCCCTCGGCTGGAGAGGGGGGTGGGGGGCAGGCGTGTCCTCACCGCATCGTACAGGCACTTGAGGAACTTGATGTCTTTGTCCAGAGAGTCCACTTTGGCCTAGAGCTCCGCCTTGACTGCGTAGGCTGCATCTGCATCCTGACGAGAGGCACCCGGAGCCATCGGTCAAGACAACCCTCATCCCGTCAGCTGCCCTGTTCCTGCCCCCAAAGGCATCTGATTTCTTATTTTTTGCCCACAAAGGGAAGCATGTTGATAAATAAAATCACTCGATATTGTGTTTCTCTCAGACTTACTGAATCTTTGGGAATAAGGAAAGAGGAATAGGGCCTGCTCTTCTTCTGTTACACCTGGAGAAAGCAAAGCCCAGAAAGGTAGAGTAAGTTTTCTCAAGCTGCACAGGAAGGCTGAGCTGGACCAGAGTTTCCCAATTCCCAGACCAGAGCTCTCTCCTGTCTGTCTCTGTCCATTTCCTGGGTTTGTGCCCTGCCTGTCCAACTTGCTAGAGGCCAGAACCATGACTCCATCCCCATTCAGGCTCCAGCCCCTCCCCAGGAGGCCCCAGCTGAAGTCTTGAGCAGAGATGGTTAGGATGGGGGCGCAAGAGAGACCCGAGTCCATAGGCTCTTCTCTCCCCTATCTTCTTGAGCACCACAAGTTCCTTCTCAGCTGCTTTGCGCCAATTAATCTGCACCTCATACCTGTGGACAAGGAGAGAAGACAGCAGAGGCCTCAGTACCCTCGGCCAAGTGATCTCTTCCGGCTAGCCGGGCAAGTGCTCGAGACACAGAGACCCCGCAGGATCTCCTAGAGGTGAGCCCTCAGAGCCTGGTGGTGGCAGTGCTATGTCCCTGAGTTACTTCATTTACATTCCACCTGCTGGATCCTAGGAAAATATCCGGGTGCCTATTAGCCTCCCCAGATCGGCCACTGAACCAATCAGTGGGTCAACGAGCACAGAACTCCTTCCTCTCGGCCAGGCAGGATGTTCCCATCAAGCAAGGGAGGTCCTTCCCCCACAACCAAGGAGCAGGGGGAGCCCCTGACCTGGTACTCACTGTGTCCCCTCCTAAAAAGTGGCACAGAGATTCCATGAGCCCAGGAGCCTCTGGAAACATGATCCATGACCTTTGGTGGGGCCTGCTCACCTCTTCTTGTAGTCCTCCACCACGTCCCGCATGCTCCTCAGCTCCGAGTCCAGCCTCACTCGGTCCCCGGACAGCGTCTCCAGCTGCTTCCGCAGGTTGCTGATGTAGCCCTCCAGGATGGGCTCCAGGTTGTTCTTGCAGTTGTTCAGATCCAGCTGCAGCAGCAGCTCCCACTTGGTCTCCAGCACCTGGTTCTGCTGCTCCAGGAACCGCACCTGGAACCACAATGGATGCTATCATGACCCACAGACATACACCATTAACTCCCTGGGTTATCCAGATTTTTCTAAAGTCATTTGGCTCAAGTGCTGACTCTCCACTCATGGAATTCCATGCAGACTAGACCTTTTGCAAATACTCACTGCAGAGCCTTCTGGACAAATCCAGTCACTGAAAACTCACTGAAGAAGGACATTCCAGAGCTTTCTTCTGCTGCCTGGCCCAGCACCCGGGAGACGCTCTTCCTTTTGTCTCCCCTGAGCGTTTCTTCTGTACCATGAGCCCTTCCCTCTGGAACAATGCTGATTCTATCAGCCCTTCACCCTCTTTAGAGAGCTGAGATCCATCCACCTGTCCTCTGGAAACCCATCGCTTCTTTCTACCCTTTACCCAGTTTCCCACCCTTCTCTGTAAAATCCCAAAGGAAGCAATACATTCATTGATGCCTTTGCACCATCTAGCTCACAAGTCTGCTCTGCCCCTGTTATGATCAGGGAACCCACCCTGAGGTCCAGCTGCAACCCTGCCATCCACAATGGCCCGTCCACTCCCAGGCTGCGGGGAATTGCTTATATCTCACTGGACTGTTTTATCCTCTTCCCGTGAGACCCACCTTGTCAATGAAGGAGGCGAACTTGTTATTCAGTGCCTTGATCTGCTCCTGCTCCTGAGTGCGCACTCTCTGGATCTCGGGGTCCAGTTCCACATTGAGGGGGGCCAGGAGGCTCTTGTTGACGGTGACCAGGTGGATGCCTCTGGGTGGACACACAGATGGACATGCAGGCCCCAAGGCCATGCTGCCAAAGATGCTGCCAGCAAAGCCAGTGGTCCGGCCCCCTGCACACCCAGAGCCAGACCGGAAGCTGTACCCTCCAGTCCGAATGCCGCCACCAGCCACATTGAGGGAAATACTCCAATCCCCTCCAAGACTGTAGAGGCTCTGACTGCCGAAGCCAGCCCCAGCTTCTCTGCCAGCTGCACGGTGAGAAGCCACACCGCCCACAGCCTTCCTGAGCACCACTGCCGAGTGCCCGCTGAAGCCACCTTTGTCACCATCGGACTTGATGTTCAGTTGCCAACTCATGGCAGGAAGGGTGGCGTTGACAGAGCTGGAGAAAAGCAGTCACCAATGGAGGACACTCTGATGAGGCACGCAGAGCACTGCCTCCTTTTATCCCATCCAGCCCGGGACACTGGAAAGGGCGTCTCTCCGCTGTCTCTTTTCCTTGTGCTGGAAGGCCAGGGACCATGGATGATTGGCAGAACAGAGATCTCCAAGCCCTTTGCGGCCACAAAGCGCTCCTGATAGTGAGTGGAATATGCTGCCCTTGCCGACTGCAGCGGCCTCATGGGCCTTCATCTGAGCTCCTAATGAGGGACCCAGAGAGTTATCCCCTTCAGGGATCTCCTCGCTTTATTTTTCCAGGTGCCTCCTTCTTGCTTATCTATCAGCAAGGAGCAGGGGAAGTGCCTGGCTCTGAGGGCTCACCCAAAGCCCCCAGCTTTCCTCCCAGGAGAACCCGTCTCCCTATTATCCGGTCTTGTTGAGGAGCTGGGGTGTTCATGCCAGGAAGAGGACTCAGAAAGGACACGATGGTGTCTTCAAAGATCTGGGCCCGAGAAAGAAGTTTCAGGGGCCTCTCTTTGGGTCACTCTAAGGACCACAGCTGTCCAGCAATGGAACGGACCCCGGGAAGAGAGTGGGAATGACCACCTAGAGCCTGCATGGCCCCCCAGCAGGGGTGCTATCTGGAGCTTTCTGTACGGGGCAGGGCCTGCGTGGTGGTGACCTTGATGTTGCCTTTTCAACAGTGGGAATCTCTTCAGGCAGCTGGCAGTTCCTGCAGCCGAAGTTTTTCTCCTGGATGAGGTTGCCTGCCCCATCCTAGAGGTCGAGCCGTGGAGCTGCCTCAGGAGCTGGCACATTGGCTCTTCTCTGCCTGGGAGAAACTCTCCCCTGTGCTCCCTGGGGTAACACACCGTGCCCAGTGATGAAAGCGCAGCAGCCCCTGAGTTTCACGCCTGGCACTGTGGGCTGTTCTGCCTCTTTCCTGGCCACCTCAGGAAGCCACTCAGTCTGGGGACAGGAGAGACCAGGCCTTTATAGCTTAGGTAGTCCTGGCGGTGTGAAATGTTAAAAGATTATTCCAAAAACAAACATCTGGTAGCTGCCCAAGGCAGGACTCTGATACTTTCTGTAACTAAGCTGGGGAGCCCTGACCCGTTTGGATCAGCCAGAGGTGGTAGACAGACAACTGTGCCCGCTGATGGGGAGGAAAAAGGGGGAGCCTGTGAGCTGGGCAGCAGGATGGATGGAGCCTAGGCCTGGGATGCTGCCTAGGAGGGTCTTCCCCTTACACAGTGTTCTGCTCACGGTTCCTAAGGCAGCAGTGGAAGCTCCTTCTCCAGGACCCTGTCTCCCAACCTCCCGGCAGGGCCTAGCCCAGGGCCTGGGAGGGCATCCTGCAGCGGTTTCTCGTGGTTTTCTAAGCCAGATTGCATGCATTCTCTGTAGCAGAGGAGCAATGGTGGCAGCAATAGTAATTGCGACGGTAAGTAACGAGAAGAGTCAGCACTGATTGTTTACTTCACGTGTGCCAGGCACGGGGCAGAGCAAGGATTTCTAGTTTAACTCTCACGTTACTAACTTCACTTTGCAGTTGAAGAAACTGAGGCTTAGAGATGCTAAAGAACTTGCCCAAGGTCACTCAGCAATTAAGGCAGAGCTGGGACTGGATTTCGAGCATGTCTGGTCTCAGAGTCCAGGTTCCTGACCATCACATTACTTGACAGAGATGAGAGGTAGAGCCAAAGATGCCCAGACTTTCTGATGCACGAGGCAGGCACGGCAGCCGTGGTCTCTGAGTCCCTCCTGCTCGTGTTTCTTTTATGTCACTGAGACGAGTTGATGACACGAGAAGGGGAGGTTGCGCCTGAACTGGGGGCTTATGCAAGGTCGTTGCTCTAGATTAGACACCACTCTGGGGTTCAGAGAGAAAGTCAGCCAAAATGGGGATGGGCAGAGGGAAGAAAAGACTCCCTTTCACACCAGGCTATTTTATTCTAGAATCCCTATGAGCTGGGCCTTCACTAAGGGGCTCCAAGGGGAAAGAAACACGGTTCTGGTGATTTGAGTCTCCTGGGCCAAGCTTGCACCTCTGCCGCCTGGTGAGTGTGAGCCCCAATCTGCCAGAGGAGCTGGACCTCTTACTGGAGACGTCAACCAAAGAGCAGGAAAGGCATGAGGCTGGAGCTTCAAGGCTGGAGAAGACTGAGGGAAAATAAAAAGTAGGCTTTCAGGTGTCCAGGAAAATGCTGCAGAATGAACTGAGCCCACTCACACCCAGAAGTCACAGCCGGGGAGAGCCGGGAGTGGGCAGGGCTCCGGGCACCCTTTGTATTCGTTCCACAAGCACGCAGTGGGTGCCTCCATGTGCCGGGCCCTGTGCTGGGGGCTGGTCAGGATGGGGCTAGTGATGGTGGTGATGGTGATGATGGCCATGGTGGTGGTGGTGATGCAGAAGGAAGAGGAGAAAGTAGAGGGGAATTTCCTGATGGCCGTGCTGTGACCGTGCCGCACACAGGGGCCCCTCCTGACTGATTCCTGGGGAATTTAATTGCAGGGAATTGTCCATGGCCTCTGACAGTTCCAATCTTCACTGTGTTGGCTACCCTTCAATTAGTCATCACACTCCACACCCCAGTCCTTGAGTTTATTGGACTAATGAGTGTCCCAAGAAGGCCTGAAGAAATGGTTCATTCAGTAAGTGCAGTCATGTGTCACTTAACAACAGGGATACATTCTGAGAAGCGTGTCGTTAGGCAATTTTGTCATTGTGTGAACATCACAGAGTGTACTTACACAAACCTAGATGGTAAAGCCTACTACACGCCTAGGCTATATGGGACTAATTTTATGGGGCCACCGTCATATATGCTGTCCGTCATTGACCAAAATATCGTAAAGCAGCACGTGGCTTATAAGATTGAGTGTGTCCTGTGTGTACTGCTCTACCCTAGACAGACAGAGAGACATCTAAGACACTCTCCTTCCCCTCAAAGAAATTCAAACTGGAAGAGACAAAATATAAGCACACGAAAGCTGTTTTGCTGTTGTTATTGCTGTAGTTTAACTCCATGTGCCTGTATGGGAGTCTGTGTTGAAATGACTGATTGAGACAAGGCGTTATTGAAGTTCTGATTTTTAAAAAAACTTAGGATAAAATACTTCGGGCTTTTGGAGGTGGGGGTTGGGAACTGGGAAGTGGGCTGGACTGGTCAGGTGCACAGGGCATCTGAGAGGCTGTGAGCCGCCCAGGCGATTGCAGGGGAAGGTTTGACTTAGGGAGTAGAGATTAATGGGAGAAACATGTGGAGTTGGCCAAGATAGTTCCCTTCTCCTGGCAGATAGTGTGGAATCATGTGAGGTCCTGGGGGAAGAAATTTCGAAGAGCCAGTGCTTTAGGTTAAAGAACGTGTACCCAGGGAGCCACGAGGGAGCTGAGCCCGTATGCACCATAATCTCCTGCCATCTTGGTTAAGGATACTCCTGGAAGGTAAGAGTCCCACTCTGCAGAGTACATCACACTGGAGGTAAATAGAGAGAAGTGCCCCGAATAATCCCAAATGGACATAACCAAAGTCGTGTCTGCTTGGTTTGAGAATGGATCCTGAAGGTCACTCTTCTCTAGTCCATTGGCCTTCTGACTACCCCTGGGCACAGCTGAGGGAACCAGCGTTCCGTAAATCAAAGTCACTGATGGAGAGAGGAAGAAGCTTAAGGGATTCTTGAGTTGGATGAGACAAGACTTGGAGGCAAACCACAGCGTCTCAGAGTTGGAAAGGACTTGAAACTGAGTTCTCCGATTTCCCTTTGAAAATGAGCTCAGAGCTGAACCCTAATGCTCCCTGCCTGTCTAAACCAGTTTGAAAGCAGCCTGTTCATCCGAGTTAGCTCTCTCAGACAATAGAGTGCATCTACTTTTTCCTCATTCTCTCCACACCCCCTCCCCACACCCTTCCTGACATGTAGTTCTCTGGGTCCTGGAGAGTCAAGTCCAATGTCAGAGGGGTATGCACCCAAGAGGTGGGGCAGAGCCCACTGCTGCTATCTGGGGCTCTAGACACAGGGCTGGGGCAGGGTGGGAGAGATGTTGGGGGAGGGGAGCAGAAAGTCCTGTGTTAGGAAGAAGGACTGACTTACGTACTGTTTTGTAGGGTGACCAACTGTCCCAATTTGCCAAGGACTGTGGGGTTTTCCAAGACATGAGACTTCAGTGCTACAATCTGGACAGTTCTGGAAAACCTGGACCATTGATCACCCCCAACATGACCCACCCTATCGCAGAGCGCAGAGTACCAGATTCTCCAGTAGTTTGCAGGGGTCACTGTAGTGACATCTCCCCAAGTCTGTAAAACTTGAATACTCCAGCTGTTCGTCCCTCCTAGTCCCTGTCCCTCCACCCTTGACACACATATGTTAACATGAATTCCCCAGATTATTAAGAAAGCAGGTAGCTGGATGACGTGAAATTAAATTGAATTCCACTTTCCTTTGTTGCACGCCTGCTCTGTCATAAGCCCCCATGCTGGTGAAATCCCAGACAGGCGGTCGCCATGGTCGCAGTTCCCATTTCTTGGCGCCACATTACTGTAGAAGACGTTTGCAGCAAGCGTCTATTTATTAAAACTTAGCAGAGGGTGTTGGGTGACCTGAACCCTGGCAGTGGTTCCCTTATCTTTGCTAGTGTTAGAACTTTCCACCATGCTCCTCAGTGTCACTCCACAAACACCGTCCTCTGGGTCCAGGGCCTGCCCCAGGACCTCTCCTCAGCATTAGCATCTCTTCCATCTGCCTGCTGCAGCCCAGCTCAGGAGGGGCACATCCCATCCTTCCTACCTCAAGGGAGAAACGTCAGAGAAATTCAGCCAAGTGGCTGCAGGGTTCACATGGCACCTTTGTGCCCATTAGAAAGAGGCACCCCTTCCTCTGGGCAGATGCAGCCCTTCGCCTGGGCGCACAGCTGGATTTCAGTCCCCACTTGCCCCTCCCTGAGCCCTAGTGCTGGGCACAACCCACGTGGCCCTTGGGGCAGCCTGGGTGGCTCGCCTGAATCTCGAGGATAGGCTCTCGTTACAAAGGTGAGTTGGAGCCTCTGGCCAGAATTCTCCTTCCTCCCAAGGGGACGGTCATCAGCCTGGCTTCCCCTGAATTCTTGCTTACTTCTCAGGGCTGGTTGAGCTCTGTCTTCTGGTCCCCTGGACCTTTTCCTCTCCGAGCCTTGGGGGAAAGTGATGTTCCCCTGGCTACCACCTCACCAGGGCCCCCAGGGCTCTGTCAACAGGAGCCGCCTTGCCCAGCTGCTCTCTGGCTTGGGGAGCTGGAGGCCAGTTCTCCATTTCCCCAGCCTGAGTGTCCTTCTGCCTTCAGCCCATCTGGACTGCATCTCGTGGAGCTCCTTCATTCTCATTTCTTTCTCTCTCCTCCTGCTCTGGCTCCTTGGCTGTTAGGACTGGACAGACACCCAGGCCTTTAGTGAAGATCAAGCCTCTTTAGTTCTCTTTCTTCCCTCTTTTTAAAAAGAAAAGCTCTCTGCACTCTTTACAGCTCCACTCCACCTACCTAGTCATCACACGGAGCTCTCCCCTGAGCTCAGAAGCACAAAGCTGTGTCAAGACAAGCTCGGTCTTGCTCCGGGAAGGCATATTTTCTTCCATTTCCTCATTTCAAAACACCGGCGGGCCCCCACTCCTGTATTATTTCATCCATCTCCTTCCCTCAGACCCCTCCACCCACAGCCACGTCTGGAAGAAGTTGCTAAGGCATCTGCTGACCCCCAGCCCCTTTACTGCATGATTCTTCTTTTGAAAGAGAACAGAGAGGCTGGGAGAAATGCCTTAATCTTTCGATCGTGACTGTGAGGTCTGATGCTCAATCTGCCTCTTCCTCTCCCACTTCCAGAGCAAACAGGCCTGGCCGCGCGGCAGGCTGTGATTAAGCCAGTCATCACTAATGACATGCTCGCTATCTCCCATCAGAGCATCGTGCAGCCCTGCCCAAAGAGGAGGGAGAAGCCCATCCCCACCCCCACCCCCACCCAGTCCCATAGGGAGGAGCCCGAGTGGTGGGCTGGGCTTGGGGGCACCTGCCTGAGGGGTGGGAGTAATGGCCATCCCCCTGGCCTGTGCCCCCGTTATAAGGGAGCCTGCAGGGCCCTGGGGACAGGAGTTAGCAACCGGGCAGGAGAAGGGAAGAAACACCCAGAAGGAGAGAGAGAGAGAGTTCTCAGAGGAACCCCCTTGCAGCCAGGCAGGGCTTTACACACAGCGCAGGTGGGGCCGGGGGAGGGAGTGCTGAGGGATGGGGGCTCACTCCCAGGACCCCTGAATCAGCACCAGATTCTCAGGTGCCCGTGGAGGAAGAGTGGTCTGAAGGCCCCCGGTCCTCTGACGGGACTGTAACGCCAGCATAGAGGACAGGTCAGAGAGGACAGGGAGGGGAGACAGGAGATGGGGCCTGGGCAACACGGAGGCTGGGGCCAGCCTGGGCATGTCTGGGAGCAGAAACGCATCTCCTCCAGCTGGCAGCTCCGCGGTGAGCACAGAGCCATTCAAGATCATCCCACAGCCCCTTCGTGGTTGGGAGGAAGGTGTGGTACCTGGAGCTGATGGCAGAGGGCAGTGTGTGCACAAAATACAGGCACCAAAGAGTTATTTTTCCTGTCTGGAAATTAGCCGTTGGTGACTGGCTGGCAATGTGCTCCGGTGAACAGACCCAGTGCCCTCCGGCCCTCGCTCAGCCCGTCTCAGCCGGGTCTCTGGGCACAGTCCTGCTGTGGATCGACGGGTCGTGGACCTGTGCACAGCCAGCGAACACAGGAGACCCCATGAACATGCGTTAATTATTAGAATAACAACTGACATCTATTGGCTGCAAACTGTATTCCAGGCACTGTGTTACTTCCATTACCCCTTTTCATATTCTCACCTCTCCTCCAAGGTGAGAACTTTGTCAGGGAATGAGGTGTCACAGCTGGAAGCATGGACTCTGGAACTGCCATTCAATTCCCACCTCTGCCATTTACTACCCATGCGATGTCGGGTGGGTCATTTAACCCCTCATGACAAAGATATGCATTATTGTAATTGCACTTTATAACAATAAAACCTAGAAGGTTGTTGGGAGAATTCACCGAGTTGCCAGACATAAGATGCTTAGAAGAGTTTTGCTGGGAAGAGAACCCCGGACAAGGGAAGCGCTCCGTAGAGGCCAGATGGTATCGACCCCACTTTACAAGGGCAGGATCTTGCCCTGGGCCACAACTAGCCATTCGAAGAGCCGGGATTTGAAGGCAGGCCTTTGACACTGAGCCAGTGTGCTAGACCTGGGGGGCCTTGCCTGAGACCATCTGGCCTATGCCTGTCATCTGAGAATCCAGTCTAGCATGTGCCCCAGTTTGGTTGATAAATTATATAAACTGCATACAAACGGATGCATAGCAAACACAATTTTATTAACACAAATGTGTCTCTTCATTTGCATGCCCGATCATCAGGACACACGTGTGTACCTTGAGCTCTTTCTCTCCTGTGAGGGCGGGCTAGACTAAGCTATGCATTTCTGCAGCAGACTTGTATTGAGCGCCAACTGTAAGCTAGATTTGAGGACCCAGGGACAGATGTGTGCAGCTAACACAGCACCAGGAAAATAAAGGACCAACTGTAATACAGATTGGGGATGATGCCATGGGTGTGTGGGGCTGTGACTTTGGGCAGTGCACGTAGCCATCCGGGCCTCGCTTTGCACCCCTGTAAAGTAGGGGGACGGGAGAGTCGTTGGGCGGCAGCTCTAATGTTCCTGCTCATTTAACGCTTGATGAGTTAACAGCATCCACCCAGAGGCACCAGAAGACATGTGAACATCGGAGGTGGCATTTCAGCTGAGCCACAAAGGATGGGCGAGCTTTCAATAAATGTGGCATTGAAGAAAGAGATTGGAAAATCATATTTTCGAAGGTCCTTGTATGTGAAAAGTCCTGGCCTGCTGGAAGAAAGGCTGCAGTGAAAGGATAGGGAACAACGTGGAGGAGAAGGGGCCAGGGCACCTCAAATGCCCCCCTCAAGTGAGGCTTGTCCTTGGGAAGTGGTCTTGCCCTTGAGGACCCGGTTCCCTAGCACCGTGCTCAAGCCAACGCTGCTAACCGCCCCTGAGAAGCCATACACGCTTGCAGAAGCACGCGTGTGCCTCGAAGAGCACCCCGGAATCCCCTGCTTCTTACTCCACCAACTTTGCTTCGCGGCGTTCATCACTGCTTGACAGCGTATTCGCGGTTTCTGTTAGCTGCTTATTTCACTCTCCCCGTCCCGCTGGACCGTAAGCCTGTGAGCACAGGTCTGTGCCCGGTCGTTCACCCCAGTGCCCCCAGTGCCTGAGCAACGCCCGGCTCACTAAAGACTGGTCAGTGAGCCCCTGCCGCACGCACACAACAGATACTGATGCCTCCACAAGCATATATACATGCAGGTCACAAACTTTAGGGTGGAGAAGAATTGGCTGGAGAAAGAGGAAAGCAGGGCTATTGTCAGGGAGCAGGGTTGGGGTGGGTCGGCCGGAGAGCGAAGAGATGAGGAAAAAGAAGGACCAACCACTCTGGCAACAAGAAGCGGCTAGTGTGTGTCAGTGGGGGTGCTTTTGAGAAGCCACGCTGAAGCGCGAACGCCTGACAGTCCTGGCGTGACTTGGCTCCTTGCTCACAGCGGTGGGAGCCTCTATAACGGGTGACAATGCCCGTCTCACAGCTGCCACGTGGAATCGGCACCCCGGTGCAGGGGACGCACCGAACCTGCCAGGAGGCACCTCAGCAACAAATCCTGGCTGTTTACCAGGAGCAGCGCTCACCCAGTGGCCACCTGGCCAGAACCAGACGGCCAAGATCCATGTAAGGCCAGGGACCCAAGGAAAAGCAAGGGTGAGACCCGGAAAAGTCAGACAGGACAATGCAGATATGACATCCTAGGCACAGATTCAACACTGAAACTCAAATGGCACTGACGCTTTATTGTGGGAGAAGCAGAGAATGAGACATGACCCCAACCAGAGGACAAAGAGAGCCCCTCGGCTGTGAAGGCCCAAGAAAGGCACGGGGACAGAGGGGCTGCACCTGGCTGCAGGGAAGCATCCTGGGTATGTGTATCATGTCTGCACCTGGGGGCAGTGACCCAGTGAAAGGTGGCCAAGGAGGAGCTCACCAAGGGTGCCCACAACTGGACTTCCCGCATCAGAGCGTCACCCACTGAGGACAACCAGGAGAGGTGATGGGACTGGGAGTCTGGTGACGGAGGAAGCACTTGCTGACTTGGGAAGGGGACCCGGGGTGGAGAGGAGGAGGTGGCCGTAGCTTCCTGCTCACAGAGCCCCCCGCCACCTGCCCTTCATCGGGAGGCCTTTTTGGTGGCACAGCTGCTGCCCGAGGCTTTGACGAGGGGATCGTTGAACTCGCTGCCACAGCTGCCTTTGGTTTTGACATCTGGCGCCGCGGGCTTGTAGCTGTAAGTGCTCGAGGCACCAAAGCCCACAGTGAAGCCAGCGCCTCCAGCCCCAGCGCTGGTGCTGCTGACGACGGCTGGAACGAGAGAGAGGACCCTGGATCCGTGGGCCCTCCTGGGGCACCCTGGCCACTCCCTTCGTTCTCGCTCCTGCTCTGGCTTCACGGGTACACAGATGCTCTCTGTTGTGTATTTTTAGTTTACTAAGAGATTTTCATCAGCACCGACCACTTTTCATATACTTGGCCCTGTGCATTTGACCTTTTCCTATGAGTCTGTGTCAATCTAGCAATATCAGGCTTTAAGGCTCTGTCAGTGAATTTCCCACGAGTGGGGCCAAATGGAGACAGGCAGTTCCCGGAGGCCTTCAGGTGCTGCTAGAGAACAGGCCGCCGGGGTATCCCTTCCTCTCCTAACAGTACCTCCCCTGCACGCTCGCAGGCTTCTAAACCCAGAGGAGGGGCCTCCAGCTGTCTTGTCCCATCATTGCACCATTCAGGCTCCCCTCAACCCCTCTTACTGACATTCTGGGCCTTTATTTTGGTCTGGCCTCAACAAAAATGGAATGTAGCCGTTAAGCCTGATTCTTACAATAGACTCTCGGATTATACACTGTTGGGTATCAGCCAAACTTTCTATAGGTTACCCTTTTGTATTTCGTATTATTATTTTTCTCCATCCACTGCTTCTCCTTGCTTACTAAAGCCAGCTCCCTCCTTGTGCCCCTAAGCACCCCCTGAACCCACTCTGGCGTTCTGACTTCTCTTTGGTGTCATGGAATTAGAGGGGCTTACACTTCTGGTAGGTGGCCAAGGGTAGAAGCGGGTCCCGCAGGTACTTACAGATGCTCACGGAATTGGGGTATTCACCAGACATCCTGAAGAGGGAGAAAGACAGCCGGTAAACTCCCCATAAACCATCACCCCATCTGTCCAGGGGGCCACCTCTGTGAATGAGCCTCTCCTCTCAGAACGTGCCACCTCTCACCCCAGCCCAGCCTCCTTTCTTCCCACACACCCAGGGGGCCTCTCAAGAAATGGAGAACTGAGATGACAAGTCTGCTACAAGGAGTCAGCTCGCCATCAAAGAGGCTGTGGGATTATCTGATTATCCGTGTAGGATAATTGGGCCCCCGCTTCCCTCCGGTTATGCCATTGGTCTTAGACAATTAAGAGGAATGAGCTCACATCCTCACTGGGCCCCAGCTTTGCCAGAGCGACCATGAACTTAGAGGACTCTTGGTGGCCATCTGGTCCCTCCCCTCACCCTTAAGAATGCACCATGAGGGGCCAGGGATAATCTGTTTCTCAAACGTCGCTGACGTTCATACTTCCTCTCCTACCACCTTTTTGAGATTTTTACCACTTAGTCTTTCTTGTTGTCTAAGTTTGGTCTTTCTTACTGCACCATGTCAAGCCCACTCTCTCTAGTTTCACCTCAGTGGGCCCTCAACAGAGCTACACAGCTTGTTTTCAGTCTTTCTGCTAACGCGGAGACATAACTGATCCAGACAAAGCTATCTGCTCTCACCGGCACTCCTCGCTCTCCAGCAGCTTGCGGTAGGTGGCGATCTCCATGTCCAGGGCCAGCTTCAGGCTCATCAGCTCCTGGTACTCACGCAGCATCCAGGCCAGCTCCTCCTTGGCCTGATGCAGGGCGGCCTCCAGCTCCTCCAGCTTGGCCTGGGCGTCCTTCAGGGCATTGTCGCCCCGCTGCTCAGCATCAGCGATGGCCATCTCCAGGTTGGAGCACTGAGGGGCAAACAGATTCAGAGCTTTGAGTCAGAGCACGGTTCTGAGATCTTGCTCAGACGGCCTCCCCTCATTCAGTCTTGACTGACAGTAGACGCTTTGAGGTCCTCCTGGTTTCTCCAGCTTTGGACATCACTGGAGGTGACTGTGTCTTTGCCCTGACTCCAGGTATCGTTCACCCCAGCTCAGGCCCTGGCATGTGAAGGATGAAGCATCCTTACCATGGGAGAGAGGAGGGGAAGGAGAGAACGTGGGCAACCTGGGACGTGGCCTCTGCCCTCCCCTCCCGTCTGTAACATCAGCTGTAAGATTGTAATGCCAACCCTGAAAAGTCTCCGGATAGCTGGCCTTAATTCTGCCCCACAGTGCAAGGCTGTCTTGAAAGATCCTGTAAATTGTGAAAAAAAATGGGGGACTAATGAAGTTCCTATTAATAAAATGTCTGTCGATTAAATCTGCCGCACTGAGAGTCTCTGAAGTTCCACAGAGAATCATGCTATCTGGCATCAGCCTCACTTTTACATAACTAACAGGTCTTACAAGTTTACCGAGGTCCGGCTTCTGGAAATAAACATGTAACCTGCAGGAGGAAACTGCAGATGGGGCTCTGCGTTTGCATGGTGGGAGGGCTGCTCCATGGGCTTCTTGAGCCTTGGGGTCTTAGGTGTATGTTCCGGTCGCTAGGCTAAGGTTTGGGTGGGATCTAAGTATCTGGCTTCTCTTTCTGGGATGTCCCCTTCCTCTGGAGTCAAATTTGCTTCACCCCAAGGAGAGCAGCTGATCCTGAAGCCAGATGGAATTCTAGGCTCTTGTCCAGCTGGTGCCACTCTCCTCTGCCAGTTGGGGCCCCCAGCCAGAGCGTTCTGGGTGAGCAGCTCACACCATCAGTGGAGACACCTAGAACCACCTAGAACCCAGCTGCCCAACCACGGAAAACCATGCCCCATCCTTGAGACTGTGGAGGTCTAATTATTCATGGGATGGCAATAAACTCTGTGCCCTGAATTCAATCAAACTGCCCTCCATTCTTTTTCACTACCCAAGATCCCAAGGGTGAACCTGGGGGACTCCAAAAGCTTGGGTCTTGTGAATGTGGTGTGAGTTGAGAGAATACAAAATTTGGGCATCCTTTGAAACAATTATCATGTGAATTCTGGGGCCACTGAATGCCAAGAGAGTCTGCATGTGAAACTGTGGGCTTCTTAGGTGAGGGGCCAGAAGGGCAGGAAGGCACCTCAGCTGAGGGCCCTCAAGAGAGGGACCACGCATCAAGAGTCATCCACATGAAGGACATCTTCCCTGACCTCCAAAGCATGGTGGCATTCTGATCGCAGAAAGTCACTTTCTGGTTCACGGTAATAGCCATGAACATGTAGCATTTTATCAGATAAACATTGTAATCAGATACTGAGGTAGCTACAAACACCTTGATTTTCTTTCATTTATGCAAAACTTGAGTAAGTAAGAACACCGTGAGCTCTCATTTCTTTCTTCTTCCCGTGGCCATGAGCCTACTGCACAGAGGAGCTCTGTGTGTACATGTATGTGTGCATGTGTGTGCAAGGTGAGGGAGAGGGCGGTAAGGGGCAGGGCAGGGTGATAAGGCGACTTAACTTGTCCAGGAAGCTGAGACCTTACACCCTCACACGGGCCTCCACAAACTCTGGGAAACGCACGGGTTTGCACGGGAATCACAATCACGGCCCCAGTAAGGCCCTTCCAGGGGGTTCCCGGTGCAGCACCCCCCACAGCACAACCACAGGGAAGGGCAAACACAGAGCAGAGCCCCAGCCAAGGCTACGGTGGGGGCTCTTCCTTCCCCACTCTCTTCTGAAATCCACTGCCGGACCCTCCTTCCTCCAGCATGGATTCATCATGTGAAACCTCCAACTAGCTCCTTTTTACCTACTGCACCGGGTCTAAACTCTACTGCCCAGCTTTGAGGGCGTCCATAATCTGCCCCTTGCTACCTAGTGGTGTTCTGCTCCCTGCCACCCCACCCATCGTGGACCTTCTGCTCTGGGTAGGTGACTCTCCTCCCTGTACACATGCCAGGCACGTGCCCACCTTGGATCCACGGCTCCTGCTGGTCCCTTCAGTACCCCTTCCCCTCTCCATGTAATCCCACATCCTGCAGACAGCCTCACTTGGGTCCTCATTCAGCTCGAGCCCGCTGGACTCCCACAGCACTTACGAGCATGCCGTCAGTGGCGGGACGCTTCACCCTTCCATACGACTTTAGACCGAGCTCTCTTCATGAATTATAAATGCCCTAAGGAGCGACAGTGTCTTACCCTTTTTCCATAATTGGTCTCATACCACTTGGTGCTCAATGAACCTTGTCAGCTGGTTCATTTCATAGAACCCACCTGCTTCTTTACGCTCCCTATCTCTGAGCGGATCCTCTGGGTCAGCCGGTTGAGCTCCGAGATCTCGGCCTTGGTGAGTTTGAGGTCATCCCCATGCTGGCCTGCCGTAACCTGCAGCTCCTGGATCTGAAGTTCAGTGACAAGAGAAGAGGAGGACAGGACACTTGGGAATTTACCTCTTAAGTGTGTTCAGCATGGGGAGGCGGGTGGCTACATGCTGTTCTCATTATCCAAGCTTTGTAGACAGCAGCGAAGGAGGGAGGGAGGGGAGAGGGAGGGAGGGAAAGAGGGAGGACAAAGGTCGAGGAGAAAGACAACCCTTTCCTTCTGGAGAGGAAGGCCCTGCCCCAGTTCACAGCATCCTTGTGTTCTCAAAAGTGGCAGCCTTGGTGGAGTTCGAATTTCCTGTCCTCATTTTGACAATGTTGGAAACAAGAAGAAAAGCCAAGATGTACAGATTACCCACAGAAACGGTGTCAGAGTCTTATCAGAGTTGTGGCTGGTGTGGCCTCTACTGTCAGCAAGGGCCATGGCAGGGGAAGGGCCAAGCCCATATACGTTCCCAACATGTGCCAAGACTGTGGTTGACCTCCCTGGACCAGGGGGAGGCATTTCCACAAGGCCCAACTCCAAGATGGAGGCCTCTGCCCAGCCCAAGTACACACGCATGCACACAAACAAGCACATACATGCACACACGCATGCATGCATGATGAGCTGTGGTCACTGGGCCTCCACACAGCTGACACTCCGCTCACCTTGCTGTGGTACAGCGCCTCGGCCTCCGCCTTGCTCTTCTGGGCGATCTCCTCATACTGGGCGCGGACCTCGTCAATGATGCTATCCAGGTCCAGGTCCCGGTTGTTGTCCATGGACAGGATGACGGACGTATCACTGATGTGAGACTGGATCTGAGCGATCTCCTGGGGGGCAGTTAGGGGAGAGGAGCCATTTAGGGTTCCCCTGGTGGGAGCCCATCTCCTCATCCTCCTTGGCAAATCCCCCACTGCCCCTTTCTGCCCTTCTTTGGGGTTTGAGCCCTGCCTTCAACCAGTGTCTGCCGGTGTGAGATGAGCGCACTGGGCTTCTAGCCACAGGTTGGCTGGCCCTCTCCACGATGCATTCGGGACCTCCCCCACCCCCATTCCACGCTCTCTGCAGCAATGGCCACCTTCACCCATAGGACCGTCTGAACTCCTTACCTGGCCCTCTGCGCCCTCCAGGGAGTCACCAGTGACCTTCCCTGCTCCAGGCCCCTCAAGCTCTAGCACAGCTCGGGCCTCTGACCCTCCACTCGTTCTGCTCCGTCAGGCTGGATCATGCCCCTCCCAGCACCCACGTAGCCTCCCTTATCTTTCTGCAGGACGTGTCCCTGACAGCTCGGGCAGAACTCGCGCTTCCTTCCTCTGCAGTCCCAAAACTCAGCTACGCGTGGTTTTCCCTGTCGGATTGTGAATTCCTGGAGGACAGGGGTCATTTCTTCTCCATCACGGTCCCATCAAAGCCCACCTCATTGTTTGGCACACAGTAGGGCCTCAGCGAATGTCTGCCGCCCTGCGTTGAAAGACTTCTCTGCTAGCCTTTGGTCCACACAACCATCCTGGCCAAGGGCCAGAAGGCACTTGGAAGAGGAGCAGACCACACAAGTGAGGTCAGCGAGGTCCTCACCCCTTCATAGAGGCACCTGAAGAATTTGATCTCATCCGTCAAGGAGTCCACCTTGGCCTGGAGCTCAGCCTTGTTCATGTAGGCAGCGTCCACATCCTGGGGAGCACGGAGAGGGGCTAGCTGCCTTTCCTCCCTCCCTGCCACAAGGAGCCCCAGGTCCCCTCCTCGACCCCCTCCCCTTACCCCATGCTCCACAGGGAGGCCTGATCCAGGAGAGCAAACCAGCTAATGTGCAGCGGGATGGCCACCCTGGAGGGCAGCAAAATGCCTGGAGTTTAAGCCCCCAGCCAAGGGACTGAGTGACCCATGGGGTCTCTTTCCTCAGCCTACAAACATCACCCTGCCGGGTGCTCAGGGGGCCCTCTAGCCTTCTTCCAGCCCTTCCTGCTCCCCTCTTACCTTCTTAAGCACCACAAACTCATTCTCAGCAGCTGTGCGTCTGTTAATCTCCACCTCGTACCTGCATGGGGCAAGAGAAAGGAGAAAGCATTGCCACTGGGATAATTCCGTTCTGCGAGCACTCACTGAGCAGTTAGCGCTCACCCCTGTGCCGAGAACTGCAGAGCAGCGTCCACAAGCTGGGGTCCACGCACCCCTGGGAGGTGCATAGCCTCCCTAAAGGCGATGAGACAAGGACAGGTTTGAAGGAATCACCTTCCAGCTCCACAGTTCAGAGGCAGTCTGCCCTAAACGGTATCTGCCTGAGGACGCACCAGGGATGGAGATGTCAGGCGGGGTCTTCTGTCCCACATCCCTTCACAACGACCCCCTCCCGTGTGACAGCAGGAAGACACACCCCCTCTGCCATCTGGCACCTGAACACGGAGCCTCCCTCCAAGGCACAAAAACCTTCCAGGCACCAGACAAAACACCATTCCCACCTTCCAGCTCCACGTTATACCTGTTTCTTAGACATATTTCTGTTCCAGGTGAAGCAAGGTCTTAGAGATCAGGGGTTTGGAAGAGGCTGAGATGTTCTTAATACAGACATACTGCAGAGCAGATTGGGGGGGCGGGTAAGATTACTTAATCCCGTTTAAAGACCTCGCTCTTCCATCTCTGTGCCACATTAGTGAAATGGGTTATTTAAAATTCGACTGGAACACTTTCTGAGATTGACAGATTTTTCTAGTTACACCGGATGAAACACACGGGAGACAGTTTGTATAATTTATCTCAGATTCCACATGTTATTCAAGAGATAATTGAAAACTTTTTATCACATTATGTTATGGGATAGTTGTTTCTGTTACAATCTTTATCTCATATTATCTTATAAAATATTCAATATTATCTACCTCCTATTAGCAAAAATAAAAACATACGTTAGTTATCAGACCATTTAGTTTTTAGCAGTTTATATCTTTCTATTTCATAAAATACGTAGAAAAAATTTGATGATGATGGCTATCAAAATTAATGACACTAGTTTGTCACATATAATTTTTCATTATTTACTTCTAGAAACCAAACACTGGAGTTCAACACACACACACACGTTTACTAAGAAGACAACGCATTTATAGTACTACTGACTTTATAAATAACTTATAACTTAGAAACACATTACAATGCACAATTAAAATTTAAACCACAAGAAAGTGTATATTGATTTATTTTATAACATGGATGCATTAGTTACATTCGATCTACATCACTGTAATCTTGAATGTTTTCAGTAATCTACTATGCAAGATATAGTCCTCAGTTGATTGCTGAGTGGGTTTTATAATAGTTCCCAAAGTGCATATTCATATTTTTATTTGAATTTAGAAATGAAGAAAATTGGAGTTCAAACAAGGAAAGGATCAAAATTTACAATTTTTACAGCAGAGCTTGTTCATTAACTTTTTAGATAAACAATGGTGGGTATTCAATTGCCATGAATATATACGCAATTGGATACATTTAAACGATTTGATATAGCCGTTATAATATTAAATAGCAATATATATAATATGCATGAAAGTATGTCTCTGCAACTACTTAAATTTATGATAAATAATTTTATATCATTTTTTTAATTGTGAGAAGATCTTTTACATTGTGAGTTTTAAGTAATTATTTTAGAACGTCTATGAGAAAAATCTAGAAGACCACTGCCACGGGGTATACAATGGTGCTTAAGACACACAAATTGCCTCTCCTCTGGAATCTCATAGTTTCACAAGAAGGTAAATACACGGAAAATTCTAACACAGGCATGACGTATGATCTCTTATATCATGGGAGAGGTACCCAAACAGCGGCTGAGGACCCACAGGTGGGAAAGATTAGTGATAAAATTAATTTTTAAAAATAATAACAAAAGCAGCCCATATTTCTTACACCCCTTACTACATCCTAGAACACTGCGCTAAACTCTTCACCGACATCATCCCTTCCAATGCCCACGACGGCCCTACGCAGCAGCTTCTATTATTATCTCCCAATTCTGTGAACGAGGTGAAGCCTTGGCCGAGGTCATAAAGCTGGTCAATAGTGAAGCTGGATTCATTCTCAGTGTCTAGAAACACAGCAGATTTTTGAGTATTGATTTTGTATCCTACAACTTTACTGAATTCCTTTATGAGTTCTCATAGTTTTTTGATGGAGTCTTTAGGGTTTTCTATATATAAGATCACGGGAGCTTTTGACATATCGGCCTGGGCTTCCTGCTAATTTGAGAGGTGGGAGCACTGAGGCTGGGTGCTCTGGAATATCATCTAAAGAAGGGATGTGGAGCCCCGGGCTGGTGGGAACTGGCCAGACCAGTTATACTGAATTCTGAAATTCCATTAAGCATGGTAAATTGAATCCAGGTGCCCCGCTGATACAGCTTACCAGGTGGCAGGACAGGTATCTGATTTTTCCATATCTGATTTTTATAAATATTAAAACTGAAGTTCACAGATGACCAAGAGACTCAATCGTGGTCACTTGACTAGTGAGTGGTAATTCGGGAACACCTGGCCTTTCCAGTCTGAAAGGCCCAGAGACAGCACGGCCCCCAGATGCCCCTGACCTGGACATCTAGGCTGTGCCTGGCAGCCCCCTCTACTTCCCAGAATCCTGCTCAAATTTCCATTGGGCTCCAATTTCCATCTTAATTCCACTCAATGTCAATTCACACCACATTCATATCCATGGACTGAGGGCTCTCCGAAAATGTTCTTTAAGCCTTCCCCCAAATCTGTGTGCCTTCAGAGGCCAGGGGCCATGTCACCTCCTCCCTCAGGATCTCCATGCAGACTCAGGCCAGAATTCTGCTTTGAGGGAACTGCAGAATAGGGATGACAGGCAGATTGAAAGAGGAGCAAGAGAAACTGCTCAGCTCTGACCATCTCTACCCCTTGAACAGTGAAAGAAGTCATCGATCCCTAGAAATCTTGGCACCTAGAAACTTCCAAGACCACACTGAGCCTGGATTTATCACTCTCTCCCCATTGGCTCAACTCGGAGGCAGAAACCATCTCTGGTTCCATGTACATTCTCAATTGTTCTCTTTAATGGTGGGATTCAGCAACACAGATATGCCGCAACATAAAGGTTTTTAAAATTCATTTTTGCATAGCTTTAAGATTTGTTCTGGGATTGGTGGGGTGTCTCATGTTCTGGAAACTCCCATGGAAAACTCACTTAGGAGGAGCTGCAAAGCTATTTGGGTTGTCCATCTGGTTTTGAGAAAATTCTTTTCACCCCATTCCTATGCTTCCAAAGTTAAAAATTCAGCACACCATTTCCTAGGCAGTTCAGAGCACCATTTGAGGTAGATCTTTTCTCTTCCTAAATCTCATCCCATCTGGATCTCTCTCCTCACCCTATGCAAAGGGAAATAGCAATGGAATCAGCACAGGATCTAAGAAGGTAAAAATGCTGGCTCCAAATGGAAACGTCACTATAATCAAGACCCTGTATTCTCTGCCCCTCTGCTCACCTCTTCTTGTAGTCCTCCACCACGTCCCGCATGCTCCTCAGCTCCGAGTCCAGCCTCACCCGGTCCCCGGACAGCGTCTCCAGCTGCTTCCGCAGGTTGCTGATGTAACCTTCCAGGATGGGCTCCAGGTTGTTCTTGCAGTTGTTCAGGTCCAGCTGCTGCAGCAGCTCCCACTTGGTCTCCAGCACCTGGTTCTGCTGCTCCACGAACCGCACCTGGAACCCAAAGGTGCTCATAGCCCCATGCTGTTGCTTCTCAAGAGAGGGGAGAGGGCCCCAGAAATCAGATGCAATCATCCTGAGGTGGGGGTTGGGGGCAGGAAAGAGCAACATCAGAGAGTGGATTCAGCCAGGCAACATGCCCACCTGGGTCTCCAAGACAAGAAATAAGATCCAGTCTAAAAGAAACCAGGAAGTGCGTTTAAGCAACGCCCTGTCTGCCACCCTGAGTTACCACGTGAGTGAGGTAGCTCCTTTTGCTAGAAATGCTCGTGTTTTCGGAGTGAAGGGAAATGGGAAGCAGGAGAACAGTGGCAGGGGCTGGCTCTGGAGGGCCACACTGGCGGTTGGCATTTCTCTTATAGGCAGTCTAAACTGCCCTTCATGGATTTGTTTCTTTGGTTTTCAAAGTGAATTATCACATCTTTACAGGTTTATTTCCTACTGGACCAAAGGTTTCACGTTTTTGGACTAAATAGCTTCAGGTCCTCTGCCACCCACCCCTTCCTCTTCTCCCCTGTCCCTCTAGCTTAAGGGAGAGAATGAAATAAGCCAGGGAAGAACAGACCAAGGGGAGGAAATGGCTGTCTTCTGGGACAGCAGCCCTGCTCCTCTCCTCCAGCCGCCTCACCTCCTCTTCCCCAGCTCAGGGGTGAGGGACACCGGCTAGTCGCCTCTCCCAGCAGCTCAGGCACCTTTCCTAGCCTCCCTCTGTCCTAGTTTCCTCGTCTGCAAGGCTGACCATGGGCTGATAAATGAGAGCCACTTGGAACAGCACCAGGCACTGAGGAATGTCAGCCATTATTCGTATTATGTCCCTTGTCACTCATGGTCCAGACTTTCTGCCCCAGGGGTGAGACAGGAGAAGCCCAGTCCTTGTCTCCTCCCCATTCACTGGGGTCACTGTCTCTGATTCTCCAGAGACAGCTTCCCCGTTACTCAATTTCTGGGCATGCACACACACACACACACTACACACACGTGTAACCTGCCATGCCCTCCTTCTGAACCGTCTCCCTTCAGCCCCACCCTTCAGTTTCCTGGCTCTTTTCTCTCACTCCTCTAGAAACCTTCTTGGCTTACACCCTTACCCCACTTCCCACGTTCCAAGTCCTCCCCCATTTGCCAAGCATTGCGTCCTGTGACACCCCTGACCTGTGTCCCTCTAATGCCCCTGTCCTGAATGTGTGTCCCCATTTCCTTGTCTGATATTGAGGGCCCTCAGAGGGCCCATTCCCCACGTCTCCTGCCCCTGACATGTTCCCTCCTTTCCAAGAGTCTTGTCCTGGCAAAGAAGGAATGAAGCTCCCATTTATAATGAACTCCCGAGTGTGAGCCAGGCAATTTAAAAACAGCCAGTTCATCCTCATTACAACCCTCTGGGGCAAGAGGTGCTCTTGGGCCCATTTTCCAGATGAGGAAGGGGAGGCTCAGAGAGGATAACTCGCTGGACCAAGATCCCGCGCAGCTGTCAGTGGCAGGGCCAGTATCCTGTGTACACTGCTCACCAACGCAGGGACAGGCAGGTGCTGGAGGACCCACCCTGTCGATGAAGGAGGCGAACTTGTTGTTCAGCGCCTTGATCTGCTCCCGCTCCTGGGCGCGCACCTTCTGGATCTCGGGGTCCAGCTCCACGTTGAGGGGGGCCAGGAGGCTCTTGTTGACGGTGACCTGAGGGATGCCACCGGGCGGGCACACGGAGGGACACGCGGGCCCCAGCCCGGCGCTGCCGAAGACCGTGCCCACGAAGCCCCCCAGGCGGCCGCCGCCGGGGCCCGCGGAGTGGCCGAGCGCGTAGGCACCGGGTCGCCCGGCCGCGACGCTCAGGGCCAGGCGCCGGCCGCCGCCCGGGCTGAAGAGGCTCCTGCTGCCGAAGGCGGCCGGGCCCTGGACGCCGGCCCGGAACGAGGCTGCGCTGCCGCTGCCCCGGCCCGCGATGACGGCCGAGCAGCCGCTGAAGCCCCGGCGCTCGGCGCCCGCGCAGTAGCGCAGCTGGCGGCTCATGGCTGCGGGCACCGCGCGGCGCGGGGAGCAAGAGGGGCGCGGGGCCGCTGACTCGCCGCCCTCGCTCGCCCCTTAAATAGCCCCAGCGCGGGGCCCGGCAGGCTGGAGTCAGCCTAATTTGTAGGTTGAGGACATCTTTTAGGCCACATGGGGCCTCTTGGGTTCTTCGTCTAGGAAATTACCATGCCCTGTCTGAGATTTTTGTCTCTTCCACCCTGAACGCCCCATGCATCCCCCATAAAAGGCCCAGACCCTTTATTTGCTTTGCTTACCTCCTGCACTGTAATAATTTGGCTCCCTTATCTCCACTTGCTGCCCTGCAATTACTGGGGTTATCACTGCCAGGATCTCCATGGAAGCTTCCAGCAGGTCTGGCCTCTCTGGGGGTGTGTGTGGGAGGGTGATACAGGGAGCAGATGTCCAGGCAGGTGCTGCTTCAGAAGGACATGAACAGGGTCAAGAGGATTCCAGAGAATCATCCGTAGCCTGTCCTGGCTGCGTCCCCAGGCTTGAGGATGGCTCTGTCCGGAGTCCTGGGAGGCAGTCGCGAGGGTGGAGATTTGTGGCCCTTCTGCAGGGAACTCTTAATCTGTTGGGGGAGGCTGGGCACAGTGATGGACTGAAGGCCACTGAGAGCTCTGGCCACGAGTGTGAGGCCCCAGTTAAAATGTTTCTCCAGGCGGGAGTTTCTGGACCCAGTGGGGGAGATGCCAGCTGGGAAGGAGGGAAGAAGGCAGCCTGGGGAGATGACACAGGAAAGCTTTAGGTAGATGTCTTTCCTTGTTTTTGTTTTGCTTTTTAGTGGCAGAAGAGGATCATTCATCCAATCCAAGGAACCTTGATCAGGACATTTGCTCCCCTGGCGTCTCTGATTCTGGGTCGAAATATGACGGACTCTTAGGAACAGGTCAAGAAGGGCCAAGGAAGGCTCCTCGGATCTGAAATTAAGAACTCAATTCTAGAACTTCGTTCCATATGAGCTCAGAAGTATCTGTGTGCGACATAACCCGATTTTGTTTTCCCCAACTGAAGTTGCCTTCAGCTCTTCCATTCCAAAGGCAACAGCCCCTTCCTGTACTGCCCCTTGGGCTTCCGGGCGGAGTTCTATTTCACTGCTTTTATTGCTCAGCCTGTCTGAGTCCTGGGGGTGGGTCCCATTCCCCATCAGATGGACAGGTCCCTGTGGATTACCCTTCCCTCCCCTGCTCTGCCTGTGCTCAGACCAGGCCTTGGTCCCAGGGAGATTCAGAATGAATGTGAAATAGATGGGTGCTTGAGATGGGGCTCGTTGATGTGTCCTCAGTTATACCCTGGTGACTGTGCTCCCCTGAGACCCTCATGGGGTGGCCGGATGGTACCCGGGGGTAATTGGCTGGCACAGCCTCTGCTGAACCAATCACAGAGCATAATAACAGCCAAGGTGTTTACTGCATGGGTGAGGGGTGGAGATGGCGCCGGCCACAGATGAACAGATACAGTCGTCTGGGGTGTCCTGGGTGGGGAAGTGGGTGGGCTCTCTGTGTTGCCTAAGAGGAGATGCCATAGTCCACTGCCTCTGGAGAAGGGAGGGTGAGTGTCAGTGAGGCTGAGTGGCCAGCAGGCCCTACGGGAAGCTCAGTGTTATGCTTTCCATTATTCATGAGATTCCTCTCTCCACCCCTTAATTTTTCCCCCCAAGCCCAAGACTTTATTAGTTCTGGTCACTGAGGATAGAAAAGGGTTTAAGTAGAAATAGGAGACACTTCCTTAGGATTGGCTTTCAAAGGGAGCCTTTGAAGTCTCCTTTTTTCTGGAAACTTTCTAAGAAGCCGAGACACCCATCCTTCTGGGACCAAGGCACTTCTGCTGAGGGTTAAGGATCAGGTAAGACGGACTTTCCTTATCCTCCCGTGAGGGGTTGACCGGCTGGATGAATCAGGAATTCCTCAACCCTTCAGCTCGCCTTTCTTACAGATTTTGAAGAGACAGAGTGACACATCCAGCTTCCAGAGGCATCAGATGTGTGGACATGCGGGCAGACCAAACAGTGGCTGAGGCGTGGGAGGAGGGCTTCTCACAGCGGCTGCCTCTGACAGCAGCTTACTCTGTCACCTCAGGCCCTGGGAGCCACCTCTGCCATTAATTCTAGGTGAGAGCAACCCCTGGATTGGTAGCCAGGTCGGAAGCATCGCCTCTGAAACCGGAGCTCAGCAGCCTACGCTGGATGACCGCTCCAAGCGAGGGTGTGTGAATGCGTTGCCGATTGAACTGGGTGGCTTTTGCCCTGGAACGCTAGTTCTTGGTGAATTCATAGGTATCACGTCGAAAAACAAAGTGTGTGGGTGCACTCCATGCTGGGTTTAAAGAAAAGTTCAGCAGTTATCCTACTGCGGGAATTCTTAGACGCATTAATGCGCCTGGTGCTTTCGGCCGCACTGGAGAGCAACGCAAAACTCCGTGTTTCCTCACATGGTGACTGGGAAGGGGGATTATGAATAATATTTATTTTTTGTACTTTCTAATATTTCTAAATTTTCTAATACGAGCATATAATGTCTTTATAAATGTTATTTTTTCAAAACTAGAGAAGAAGGGGAGGAAGGGTGATTCTAGTGTCAGAAATAAAGTGCTTGTTCTTGTCAAAAAATAAACCTCGGTGCTTTCTAAGTTTGTTCCCTTTTTTTGGCCATAAAGCCCTCTCTTTGGCCAAATATCTTGTAGGAACCAGGTTTCAAGGAATATTCTTTAAGGAACACCGAACAAAGCATTTCCATTTCGCCATTAAATAGACTGAAATGTCCCAAAAGCAAACAGATTTACTATCTGCTAAAACATGAAGGAGATCTAAATATAATAAATATAACCTGCAGCCTGATCCAGTTTGTGGCAACAAGCTCAGGGTTACATGGTCGAAACCAAAGGGAGGCTGTTCGCACGGACTAGAGAGCACGTGCCAGCATCATCCTGCCTGCTCCAGGGAGAAAGAATTCTCAGGCTGGTGACGGATGTTGGGTGTCTACACTGAGGAAGTTTGTGCCAGAGACTGCCAGGGCTCACTGAGTATCCTTGCTCTCCTCCTCATTTCCCAGCCTCCTTTGGGGTTCACTTGGGGCTTGGAGTCATGTTGGCCAGTTAAATGTGAATGGCATTAAAGTGTGTCACTGCTAGGGTGAGGCAGTTGACAGCCCGTGTGCCTCCTCTGTCTCTCTTTCCCCCTGTCCCAATAACCTTGGAGGCCACGTGTGCCATGTGGCAGGCTACAAGACAGAAGAGCCCAGGTCCCGGAGACATCCGCTGGGAGACTCATGCGGGAGGGCTGGCCTCACCTGTCTTGGGCTGTGAGTGAGGAATAAACCTCTTTTGTGTTGAGTTGAGCCATTGGGAGGCAGTCAGTGTTAATTATCTGAATCCAGGCATAGAAGAACAAATCTCTCTTAACAGCCAATGCTCTTTGTCCTTAATGTTCATCACATAATCTTCTGCTGGCTATTGACCTCCTTACTTCCCTTCTCACTTAGGCTTCTTGAAAGAAGAGTCCATCCTAATAATACTGAGTGCTAATAGACTTAACATGACTTAATAGCAACTATTTCTTGAGCACAAACTATGTGCCAGGCACTGAATTAAATAATTCTCGCATACTCTTTCATTAAATTTAATTCTCATGGCAACTTTATGGGGGAATTGCTATTCCTAACTCCTTTTTACAGATGGGGGAACCGAGGCTCGCGGAGCAGAAGTGTCTAAGTCACACAGTAAGGGGCAGACAAAGACTCAGTCCTGGGTCCATCTCACACCCAGCGTGTTAGCTCATCCTGCGAGCTCGACAGCATAGAATCCCAGCTGCTTAGCAGACTTGAGAGGGCCTCTCTGATCTGGCTGCTGCCTGCCTCCCCAGCTCCAGCTGCCACTGCACCCACCTCTCCACCTGCAGGACGTCCTCCAGCCTTCTGCTTCCCGCTCCCACAATTGGGACCTGTTTTCCACCATGCTGGTGCCTCCAGCCATGGTGCCCAGACCTCCCCCTTGTCTCTCTAGCAAACTCTCTCCTCTGTGAGGCCTCTGTAACTTCTTTTGCTGCCAATATCTCACCATGTTGCAGCTTCATTTCTTTGTGATTATGTCTCCATCAAGGACATGGACCAGCTTTATATATCCCTGTATTTCCAACACTAATGCATGCCAGGCACATCATAGACACTTAATAAATATTCATTGAACTGACCACAATTTCTTTACTGGCCCCGAGAATGTGTTCCCTGAGACTAGTTATTCTGACAGCCAGTTCTCTCTTGGGCAATGAATAAACCAGCATATAGTTTATACGAGGGTCTCTTTAAAGTTTGGGTTTGGTGAGTTGCTTTTCCAGCAGCTAAATACCTCTTTTAGTGAGCTAATTAAGTCAAGTTTTTGAACCAAAAAGATTGAGGACAAGATTCTGTTTCCACCAACATTTATTAAGCATGAACTTTGTATCAGGAATTGCACAAGACATCCTCGTGTTGTCTCATTTTAGCCTAATAACAATCCGGGGGTATTATTCTGCCTAGTTTATAGCTAAAGCAATGAGGCTCAAAAAGATTGAGAGCTTTGCTCATGATCAGCAGTTAGTTGCAGAGTCTGAATCTGAATTCAAAGCTATTGACTTGAACTCCAGGACTCTCTCCAGACCCACGGTGACCCTGTTCAGATGCACCTGTGAGCCACAGCCTGAATGTGTGCCAGCCTCTCACTTGCTCTTTGCATCCTGACAGCATCATCCTGGTCTGGGGACCTAAGAGAAATCTCTGAGCATAAGAATGTGTGGGAAGCTGAGTGGTGTGTGTACAGTAGTGGCCTCCTGCTTAAACACAACTCATATGTACATTCACATCCATAGTCAACCCAGTGAAACTTTACCAAGGACCAAGAGGTCATGGATCATCACTCTGAAGAGCAGCTACCTTTGGCTTTTCCCCACAGAACAGGGAACAGACATCACTCAAGCCCCAGGCTCTTGGGAACTGGCCATCTGCTGCCTCTTGGCCAGTTTTAAATCATGCCACAAGGCATGTTTTGGCTCCCTCTCCCTGCTAATAATCTGGATGTTCTTAAAGATGACCCATTCACTGGAGCATTGGCCTGGGAAAAGCACGATTTAGACGGTGCGTCTGCTGGGCCTGGGGACAGAGCTGAATCCTGAATGTCACAAAATCCAGCAGAGGTGATGGTGGGACTCTGCAATCTGTGCAAGGGTCTCTGTCACTCAGATCTAAAGGTACTTGGGGTTCTAGGGAACAGACGGACCTCCGATGCCCCAGGTTTCAGGTCATTGACCTCCACACGTGGAAGAGACGTGGCCTGAATGAGGATTCCCTCAGGAGAGAGATGCAGCCTGGTCCTGCATGAGTTTTATAAATTTATTGCTGACACGGGGGAAGCAGGGAGGTGGGGCCTGGATGAGGACAAGAGCTCATGTATGGAGGCAGAGATCCCTTCGTTGACAGGACCAGCCTGCAGGGGTACTGCCAGCTATATAGTCTGCAGGCAACATGTAAGATACGACCTATAACTGGTGTTTCGCTGGGCTGGTGGTGCTCTGACAGGCGACAGTTCTGGCAGGTCCATCAGTGCACCTGTAATCTCACGTACCCATGGAGCCCACGGTCAAGGAACTACCTACGCTAGGGCGTGGGACACACAGCAGGAAGATGGCGGCTACGCTCGAGAGAAAACCTCCCTCTGCAAGGGGGCATGCAGGCCAGAGAAAGGGTCAGGCCTCCATCTTTGGCAACGCTCAGGAAGGGGAGGCTGAGTTCAGAGGTCCCTTGTATGAAGGCAGAAGGATGGGCTAGTCTCCTGATTCTAGATTAGGAAAGACTAAGACAGAGACGCGGAAGAGAGGAGGAGATGTCAGTGGCAAAGAAAAGCAAGGAGGAGGTGATGACAGATGTGACAGAGGAATTTCCTGGAGAAGAGAGTCCAGAGGAAACCAGGGCAAGGCGGACAGCTGTCTTTCACTTTATCTCGTGGTTTTCTTGGAGGGCGAGCTCAGAGCTGAAGACTTCCCCGGGAGGTCCTTGAATTCACTTGCACTCCCCAGCCTGGTTTTGGCCTCTCCGCGGGGGCTGCAGTTCCCACTGCCCGTGACACAGCCACCGGACAGCATGCTGTAGCCCCCACTGACAGAGCTGGACCGGTAGCCATAGGTGCCAGCGCCACTGAACCCAAAGCTGGTTCCTGCGCCTGGGGTTCCAGCCGTGGAGCTGCTGATGACCGCTGCAGAGGATAGAGGCAGGAATGTAAGTGTGTGTCCCTGACAGGGGTGACCCTTAAGTCTCCTCTAACCTCCCAGCCCCAAGTAGCTTAAATGTCTCCCTCTTAAGCAAACAATTCCTGTCAACCGTGGACTTGAGTTTAGGGGCACACGCTCAATCCCTGAGCAGCTCAAGCAGCGCGAGAAACAGCCCGGATCCCACAGGACCCCCAGACCAGGCGTCTGCTCATTCTCTGACAAACCAAGCGTAGTGAGGGCTGCCCTGAGGAACAGGTGATGCCCAAGCTCACAGAAGCCAATAAGTCTTGCATTTAACTTCAGAATAGATTCTCAATTCTTTTTCAAAGAATTTCCTGATTGCTTGATTTAGGGGAGTTTCTGCTGGTCTATCTCAGAGGGAGATGGAGGTGAATGCTGTGGGGCCAGCACTAAAACTAGTTGTGCACAGCGTGTCTGTGCACAGGTCTCTACTCTCAGTGAGGAAGTGTGACTCTTCCTGCTGACATCTTCTTTCATGCAGGAAAGCTGGGATGGAGGTGACAGAAGAAGGGGTGGGGCTGAGAGTGTCTACCCAGCATGGATGAGATTTCTGGAGAAGGGGCAAATGTGAGATAGAATGTGATAGGGAGTTAACTCCACGGGGAAGAGGCAGCAGGTCTCAGCAAGGGAGGCAATTATGACAATGGGGCTCTAGCGGGCAGAGCCCAGGCTGTCCCACGGCGGGCCGGGTGGTAGGCACCCACTTACTTTGTGTTGGCTAAAGGACTAAAAACATTCCCTCAGAGGAATGAAATACTCACAAATGCTCACGGAGTTGGTGTACTCTCCAGACATCCTGCATGGAGAGAAAAGCACAGGTGAGTGTCCCTCACACGGAATCTGAGTTGCCCTAGCCACATCGTCAAAAATCATCAGCCAGACCAGCTCAGCCTCTGCAAGCCCTCCAGCTGGCCAGACGGTGTTAACTGCACCTGCCTGTCTCTAACTACCTCCCTCCCCCTCCTCAGTCTACTCTTCCCACTTCAGAGATGTGCAAACTCGCGACCTTGGAGCCCCCAACAGCAACACCACCTTCCAGGGGCCCTCCTGCTGGGTTTCTCTCTAGTCCATCTTATCTTCCTTCCTGTAAGGCTGCTGCCTGAACAAATACACGTGGAAATATTATCATCAGGAGTTGCCACTAAGGAACTAACTGTATGACTTTAGGACCAGTCACTCCTCCTCTCCAGGTCCCAGGAAACAATGACGCTAGGTTAGAACAGCGTCTTTCAAATGTCAGTGCTTCATGTACGACCCTTCCGACTGTTGCTATGACCATGCAAAGTCATGCTGTTACGTATTGAACATTTTTCACTGACTCTGTGTTTTATAACAACAATGTATTTCTCTCAAAAGGAAGTTTGATATCGCTGTGGGAAATAGAAAACCAGGACTACCTGACCAAAAACAGAACAAAAAGGCAGCAGTAAAAATAAATGTGATGAAAATAAATCAATTTTAAAAACTTTTGGCTAGATATTGTCTGCCTGGAGACTCTGAAATTGGGATCTGCTGTCTCTTTATTAATAGGGAATTTGCACGTGTCGGAGAGGCGTTAAAGACACAGCAGCAGCACCATGAGACTTCCTCCCAGTCGTAATCGGAAGAGTCGAAGGAGGAGAAATGTAAAGGAAATCTCTGTCTTGTCACATACTGGATGCTGTTTAAGGCTACATTGTGGGTGACCTGAAAAGCATCTTCAGCCCCTCCAGCAGCCTGTCCCCCATACTCCGGGAAACTGAGTCAGAGCATTCCAAACGTTCTTCCAGCTCTAATATTCTAAGACCCCTCTCCCCACCAACCTGCACTCCTCGCCCTCCAGCAGCTTGCGGTAAGTGGCGATCTCCACATCTAGGGCCAGCTTTGTGCTCATCAGCTCCTGGTACTCGCGCAGCATCCGGGCCAGCTCCTCCTTGGCCTGGTGCAGGGCAGCCTCCAGCTCATCTAGCTTGGCCCGGGCATCCTTGAGGGCACAGTCGCCCCGCTGCTCGGCATCAGCGATGGCCATCTCCAGGTTGGAGCACTGAGGGCCAGGAGGTAGCATTTCCCCTGAGTTCTCATTTCCCCTGAGCCTCCCTTCACCCCCTTTGCTCACGTGGCTGGACCCTCCTCGGTCCTGCCCTGCTTCCTGCAGCAAAGACCCATGATGATGGAGCCCTGACAACCTCAGCCTGGGAGGCTTGGTATTCTCAGCCCCCTTGGCTTTCTGAAAAGGTCCTTCCAGTTGTTCCAGATCTCAGAAGGGTGCTAAGTGTGGGGGATGAGAGCAGGGGCTCCATTTGAGGAAGGGGGTTCTAAGACGGAGGAACAAGAGAAGGAGGGGGGCCCGGAGGACAGTGTGTGACAGGCAGCTCGCCCTCCCTTGGGAGTGAGCCAGGAAGCCCCCAAGCCCCTTCACCTGCTTCTTCACACTCTCAATCTCTGATCGCAGCCTCTGGATGAGCCGGGTCAGCTCTGAGATCTCATTCTTGGTGTGTTTGAGGTCATCCCCGTGCCGGCCGGCCGCCAGCTGGAGCTCCTGGAACTAGAGGGAGAGAAGCCAAAGCAGGAACCTTGACTCAACACCCAGCTGAGCTTCCTCTGGCAGACTGTGCCTTTGCCTGGGGAGTATGGCAGACGTGGGGAGGGGTCCCCAACTTCACCAGGCCTACCCACAGCCCCCCACTCAACCATCAGTTCATTAGGCTTATTTGTTTGCCTTAAACATAATTGGTCTCATGGTTAGATTTGGCCATAAGGACTGTTGAAAGTTCCACACTTCCAACACTGCAACTTTATAACACACAGTTCCAATTATGACATGCTTCTGCCGATAGCCCTTCCAAGTCAAGGTCAAACTCCTACCGTGGCATCAAGGTGCTTTGAGATCTGGTGACTACCAGCCTCTCCGGCCCCATTTCTCACTGCCCTTGCCCATCACCCACCAGGCTCTCCACCTGTACCAAACAGGTTCATGTTATGTCCCCTGTGCTCTCAAGTCTCTGAGTCTTTGCCTGAGCCTTTCCCTCCACCTGGAAAACCTTTCCCCATCCATCCTCCTTCTTTCCCTAGCTAGGTCCAACTCAGCCAGTGCAGGGTCACTTCCTCCAGGCGGCCTTCCCTGATCCCCTGGTTGGGTGCAGTGCTGTTCCCATAGCCCCCAGCATACCAGCCCACAGGTCTTACCACACTGTACTGTGATCACACGTTTCTATGTCTTCCCCATCAGACTCAGAATGACTGGATGGCAGGGACCTTTTCTTTTATTTCTGAATTTCCAGTACCTAGCACAGTGCCTGGCTGGGGCTCAAAATAGGTCTGATGAATGAATGAATAAATAAATGAATGAACCGAGGAGGGAGCTGACAAGCTGCCCATCTGTGTTTTCTGTGACTTCCTCCCGTCATAGCTCAGCTGGGCCGCAGACTACTGGCAGCCTTGCTGGGCATGGAGGAACATTTGTGTATGCATGGTGGGGGCAGATCCGGCTATATCCCAACTCCACGAGTCATGAATTTGGAGTCATCTACCAGTTTGGATTATTCCCGCCTTTGATGTCATCCATTGACTGGTCAACAGAGAGTATTCCATTTCTACCCCAGAATTTGGCTTAAAGGGAACGCAAAGCACGTGTGACCTTCAGAACTCGGGTGGCTGTGCACTGCCTGTCTCTAGCCCTGGGTGCTCGGTCTTGCTAATTGTCTCATATCTGTCCCCAGCAAGGCCCTAGGTTCAGGATTCTTCTTAAAGATGCCAAGCCCCCTGGAAGGCAGGGGGGCTTCTCTCTATGCTCCGTGTTTTGTCTTTGATGCTAACCTTGGGACAATAAACACCAGGGTAGGACAGGCGGCCTTCTCCTGCTCCTCTGCAAGGCCGTGTGAGCACAAGGGTGCACCCCACACTGACCGGGACAGAGCCACTAACTCCCCCAGTTCTGACACCAAGGAGTCGCCCTCTGAGGCAAATGGGAGAGTAAGCTCTTGCCATTCAGCTCTCAGCCCACCCCTATCCCCGATCATAAATGTTTCTTAACCAGAGTCACCCCACGATTTTGTGTCTAAACACCATGGAATTGGCAGTCAGTCATGTAGATTCAGATCCAGCTCCATCACTTACCAGCTAAATGACCTTGACAAGTTCCTTAAACTCCCTGAGCCCCGGCTTCTTCATCTTCAAAAGGGGAATGAGACTAACAAGCCCTCATAACACTGTTGCTAAGATTGCACGTGTGAAATTCTATTGAGTGAGTGCTTACCCCTAACCGGAGAGGTGCCAGTGTGGATAACCCCAGAGAGCAAATGATCCAAAAATCACGTGTGCACAGACCTTCCTAATTCTTCTGGAAGGAGCCTAGGGTTAAGCACTGGCCACTGGCAACCCAGAGTGGTTAGGCCACACGGCCACCCCTGACCCTGGCCGGCAGCAGTAATGTGGAGGGACTGGCATCTGGGGACTTGAGTGTGAACGTTTATCAAGAAGCCCTGGCCTGTGTTGTCCCCTAGGCCTTGAAGGGCTCCCTTCCTCCCACCCCTGCAGGCCAAGTCTCCCTGACCCTGGGGGAGCAAGGAGGCAGGAGGAAGGACAAGAGACGGTCTTAAGAGTGTGGATTTCCCTTGAGAAGGAGCCTGATAAAAAGCAAGGAACAGTTAGGAAGTTGCCATCTTGATCTGAGAGACCAAATTATCTAGAATCATTTCCCCACCCCTTGCCCATTAGAGGAGTTAAGATCTCAGGGACTCAAACTCCCCCTTTCTTCTTGGCGTTGGACTTGAGTGAAAAGGTAGGAGTCACCTGATCTCAGATCACACTGAAGAGACCCCCTAATTTATTGTAATTACTGAGGGAGTTGAGGTGCTAACTACCCATGTTTCTCTCCTTCCCAGACTCAGTTCAAAACTCTCTGCCTCCAGGAAGTCGTTCCTGACCTGCCCCACCTGATCCTAGTCCCCTAAGCCCTGTCTCCCCAGCATTCACGACTCTGTCGGTGCCACGTTCATTTGCACTCAGCTGTGTCCTCCGATGGTCACCACAGACTAAGTGGATCCCAAGGACAGAACTGTCTTCTCCTCCCTTCAGGCTTCCCCCAGTGCCTGGGACAGTGCTATGCTCCCAGCAAGCAGGTGAGCTGTGGTGGGTCCTGGGACGGGACCACAGGCCCAGAACATGTGACCCCAACCTCACCTTGCTCTGGTACAGGGCCTCAGCCTCGGCCTTGCTCTTCAGGGCAATCTCCTCGTACTGAGCCCTGACCTCAGCGATGATGCTGTCCAGGTCCAGGTTCCGGTTGTTGTCCATGGACAGGATGACGGATGTGTCACTGATGTGGGACTGGATCTGAGCGATCTCCTGCATAGGACACAAGGAAGCATGAAATGCCTGTTGTGAGCAGAGGAAGGTGCCAAGGTGATGGCCCTGTCCCAGTTGGGGAGCCCCCAAACCCTCCCAAACAGATGCAAGCTGTATTCCCCAAAGCTTATATAAATGGAACCCACCAACGCAGAGCTTTCAACACCACATCTAAAAACTGATAGATGGGTTTGAAGCAGCTCAAGAAGAAAACAGCCCATATGTCTGTCAGCTGAGACAGGTCAGGAGTGGGGAAGGTGGAGGGGAACCAGCCTGGCCACCACGCAAGAGACACCAAGGACACGAGAGGCCATGGATGCTTGGCCAACAGGCTGCGACTTGAAGCCAGATGGTCACAGAGGTGGTCGAAAGGGTGTGAGGACTCCCCACCTCCATCCCTGGGGATTCCTGCCTAAGACCGAGGAAATGCCCCAGGCGGCAGAGAAAAGAAAGACCAAAATGAGAATATGCTTGGCTGAAGGTCAGTGGGGACGCTTTATGGACCCCTGGCTTCCTGAAGGATATGAGAGTGGGACATCTGGAGGCCAGGCTGGGACTGATGGCACACATCATTTGGGGGCACCAGGATAGATGTCACTCTCGCCTTTGATCTACAAAGCTCTCAGCATCCAAATGCTGGAGGTCCCCTAGGCTCTAAAAGTCACAGATGACTAGGTAATCACTCATTCACAGGCCTGTCCTTCCAGAAGTCCGAGCTGGGGGTGGGGCGGGGGGAGCCTTACCCCCTCATACAGACACTTGAAGAACTTGATTTCTCTGTCCAGGGCGTCCACCTTGGCCTGCAGCTCTGCCTTGCTCATGTAAGCCGCATCCACGTCCTAAGGGAATCCAGAGAGCCCCATGCATCACCCTTCTTCAAGCCCAGACAGGGTTCTCCTGGGAACTGACACCCCAGCACCCAACTCTGTAGCTAGCTGCCCCAGGGAATAGAGTCAAGATCCAGGTGGCAGGAAGCTGACTTCCACCCAGGACACACTGTGGGACATTGAGCAAGTTCCTCCAGCCTCTGAAACTCCTCTGCCCTATCCAAAAACAGAATATTTTTACTGCCTCTATTTCTCCAAAAGAGAGTATGGAGAGAGCCCCACCCCCCACGTGGTCAGTCATCCAGCAGTCAGAGCTGAGGGCAGCCATGGCAATTTACCAGAGTTGGGCAGAGTTGGAGGGCAAACCTGTAGCCCCTCTTGAAGCATGTCCTGTTCCCCAAGCCAAAGTGGGCATGACCTGGGGACTGAGTATCCACGTCTGGGCTCCTCCCCATTTATCCAAAACAGGGGCAGACAAAGTGGTATGTGCTAGAGAAACATCGAGGTGTCCCACGGTGTCCCAAGCAGCAAATGCCTCCGTCTTCTCCTGGCACGTCAGCTCCAGGCCCCTCTATAGGGCGCGCAGGCCTCAGTTTCCTCTCTGATGTCACCTCCTCCCACCCTCCACTCTCCGCTCCCCGGGTGACTGAGGGATACCCACCCCCTCCTCACCTTCTTAAGTACCACGAATTCGTTCTCGGCTGTTGTGCGCTTGTTTATCTCCTCCTCATACCTGCAGGGAAAGTGTCCCAGTGAGCAGGCAGTGTGCATGCGTGTGTTCTCATGGGGAAGAGAAAGCAGAGGTGCCCATGTCGTGTAACTTTTAACAGGTGCTATTCTACATCTTTGCAAATCTGTCCAGCTCACCAGGACTATTTGGCCAGTGTTGTGGGCTGGTTTGAAGCAACGCCCTCCTGGGCCAGCGGACCAGATGGTTTGGGGTCTGGATTTCCTCAGCTCCCTGGAGAGCGAGTAGGTCCTTCCTCCTCTCACTCAGTGGCCAAGTCACAGGAACGTGCCTCTGCCCCTGTCAGCCATGATTCTTGTGTCGTTCAGCTGCCTGACACCCCTGCTGATAACTCCACCCCATCTCCAAGCATGAGTCCCAAGGAAACCAGAACTGCCCCTGGGGACAGGAGGAAGGAACATGGCCCAAATGTCCAGGACCTCAGGGAAAGGAGAGAGGAAACCCAAAAGAAATTCCAACTCCCTGCCTTGCTTTGGGCCTTTCCTTGGAACTTGGAGGAAACTGAGTGAGCTCAGGAACCGAGAGGCTGTGGGGTACCACACTCGGGCTCTCCCAAGAGGGGACCAGGAGGGAGCCTGGGTCACTCTCACCTGAGCTCAGTGCCCCCGAGGCCAGAGGCAAATGTTCCTGTGCCTGCTGGGAAAACCCAGCCTGGAAGGGTGTCAGCGTGGTGCAGGGTCCCCACTCACCTCTTCTTGTAGTCCTCCACCACGTCCCGCATGCTCCTCAGCTCCGAGTCCAGCCTCACCCGGTCCCCGGACAGCGTCTCCAGCTGCTTCCGCAGGTTGCTGATGTAGCCCTCCAGGATGGGCTCCAGGTTGTTCTTGCAGTTGTTCAGATCCAGCTGCTGCAGCAGCTCCCACTTGGTCTCCAGCACCTGGTTCTGCTGTTCCAGGAACCGCACCTGGACCCCAAATCAACAGACACTCAGTCCATGAAGAGAAGCAAGGGGGTTTCCTTCCCTGGGCAGCAGCTTATGAAACATTAGCTTCAAAGGTAAGAAAATGTCTCTCCTGCCCCTCCCAGCCAGGGCACTTCGTCTGACTGAGGTTCTCTTTCTGGGGACAGCCCCCTAAGATCAGGAGGGGCCTCAACATCTTCATTTCCCTCTAGTCTGTCTCCTCTGCACCTGTCTAAACCTGCCCTGACCTGGTTGCTGGTCAGCCGGGGCCACCTCTCTAAGGCAAGTCCTCAGACGTGCAAATGGCCTTCACGCTCTTGGGCGTCTCTGCTCGGGGCCTGGTGGCCCGGCCTGGGCTCTGCCTCCTCTGTCTCCTCACTCACGGCCTCTCCCAGCCCAGCCAGAGGCGGGCGCTTAGCTGATCTCAGGTCTCGGGCCTCCCATGCTGCTTTCATGCCCCACTCTCTCTGGTCTCAGAGCATCTCTCCAGGGTGAGAACCGGCATTCTCAAGTTGCAGCCTATAAATATCAGGCCATTCTTTTGCTTAAAACCCTCTGGCAATTCCACATCACCTACAGGGTCAAGTCCAAATTCTTTCTTTTGCTCTTTACAATGTGCCCATCACCCTTCAACCATTCTCCCAGCACCCATGCAAACCCAGGCTCTCCCCACTCTCCAGACAAGTCCTGACAGCTCCCTCTCCCTAGACTGCCTTTCCCACCTCCATCTGGTAAACTCCTATTCATGCTTCACCACCCTATCTCATTGTCATCCCTGGTGAGCTTCCCCTGCTCCCCTAGGCTCAGGAAGTCTCTGCTTCCCAAGACCCTCCCTTGCCTTGGTTCCTCAGGGGTTCTAACCCAAGTGTGCATCAGCACCACCTGGGGGCTTGTTGCAATGCAGGGTGCTGGGCCCCCTCCGAGTGTGTGATACATTGGGTAGGAGGCGGGCCCTGAGAGTGTGCACGTCTGACAAGGGCCCAGGTGATGCTGACGCTGCTGGTGCAGGGACCGCCTTTGAGAACCACTGCTCCAGGACGCCGCTGATCCCTATCTGCCTTGCCTTACAGTTTGGGTGTATTGTATGCTATGAGTCTGTCTTTCAACCAGAATCTGAGCTGGTCTGAGTCCCATGAGAGGAGGAGATGGGCCTTATGGCTTTCTAGATACCCCAGGCTGCCATGGGCCTCTCCTTCATCTGGCTTCTGTTTCATGTGCCGTCACTCTCCTACTTCTCGACTCTGAGGACATCTTCCCTGAACTCCTCCCACCCCCCTGAACACCCCCATCCCTCAGCATTGATGTCCAGGGTTGGCCCAGTTCCTCCTTACTCTGTCCTCGGTTGTGTCAGCATCCTGGGGAGGTGTCCTGCCTTCCTCTGCCCCAGACACTGCCCAAGGGCAGTGAAGGTGGAAGAAGGAGGGGTCCTAGGCTTGGCTTTCTCTAGAAAGTCCCACCTTGTCAATGAAGGAGGCGAACTTGTTATTCAGCGCCTTGATCTGCTCCCGCTCCTGTGCGCGCACTTTCTGGATCTCCGGGTCCAGCTCCACGTTGAGGGGGGCCAGGAGGCTCTTGTTGACGGTGACCTGGTGGATGCCCCCTGGAGGGCACACAGACGGACACGCGGACCCCACAGCTGCACTGCCAAACATGCTGCCAGCAAATCCACTGGCCCGGGCTCGGCCAAACCCATAGCCCCCTGCCCGCCCACTGCCACTGGCCATGTTGAAGGAGATGCTCCGGGCACCCCCAAGGCTGTAGAGGCTTCGACTGCTGAAGCCCCCGCTGAGTCCTTTGCCCCCTGCCTGGTAGGAGGAGGAGCTGCCCCCTGAGAGCACTGCTGAGCAGCCGCTGAAGCCCCCCTTGGCGGCAGCTCCTGACTTGTAGGTGAATTGGCGGCTCATGCTGGGGAGGCCAGAGAGCTAGAATAGGATGCTAACCCTTAGCTGAGATGCAATTCACCAGCCTGCGATCTCAGGCTCCCCTTTTATAGGGCTCAGGAGAGAGTCACTGCCCTAATTTGTGGGTTTAGTTTGCCTGGGAGCAAGAAATCATTTCCTCCCAGCAAAATCAGAGACAATGGGTAAATAACTTAAAAACCTTCAAAGTGCTGAGCTTGCAAACCTTGCTGGTATAATTTGAGTCTTATCTAATTACATGGGATCATTAGCCTGGCCAAATTATCCCTAGAAAGATCTTGGCTGGGAGGTTTGTCACAGCCTCAATTGCCCTTCCCCAGGGAGTGGAGGGACTAGATTGCGGGGGTGCAGAGGGGAGACCTTTAATAGACAGCGTCATCGGTGAGAGATCTCACGACCGTACCAGCATCAGATGGGCTGCCCCCGGGACCCTGACTGAGCTGCTTTTATGTGGTTAGGAAGAGACTCTGCAGTCTGGCTCCCCAGGGCTTCCGGAGACGGTTCTCATGGCTGGCCAAGGCCATGGGAAACAAGCCCTCTAGGGATCCAGGCCCAGCTTTCTGGGTGCCCATCCCTGCTGTGCCCTCCCAGGCAGGTCTTTTGCTCCTCTGTGCCAGCCAGGCTGCCCTGCACACACTGACTTTGTTCCTGTACTCTCCCACCGCCTCCACCCTTGACCTTGACACAATGGCATTGCCACCATTCACAACGGCTGACGCTGGTACAGCGCTTTACAGCATTAAAGAGCTCCTTGCACACAGGAGCTCTCTGAATCCACGTGACCTGGGGAGGAGCTGTGAAATCCATGGCTTACAACTGGGAAAACCGCGGCTCAGACAGTTGAGGACAGCAAACATTTCATGAGCCTTTTCTTTGTATGAATCCCAGAGCAAGCAAATGCCCAACAAAATGTAGGCCCCAGCCTGGAGGACCCCCTTGCTTGGTCTTCTGACCTCACATTCAGAGCTATTCAGAACTTATTTGCTTATCCAGCAGCCAGCCAGCCATTCACCTACTCGTTCAGTCATCCATCCCTTCATGTAACAAACCTCTGTTGAGGGCTGACTCTGCCCAGTGTACTGTGCTAGGCTCTGGGGTCACGAATTAATAAGACAAGTTCATTATTCTAGGGGAAGGGCTGACACTTGAATTTTGTTAGACTCTTGACATTACCAAAGTATGTGACCGAAGAGTTTCACAATTCCCAAATGTATGTAATTTCCCCCATAAAACTGCAGTCATTTCACTGGCTGAGAACTTGAATGAACAGCTTGTCAATCCCTCTTTTCTATTTCCATACAGAGATTATGACCCCATCCTGTGTTACGTATTATGACACACAGTGTTATGCCTCCAATACTGCTGTACCAAGCAATTGGCAAATTCAACCTCCCTCATTTTTTTTTTTAATATGAAACAGCTATTTTCAAGAAAAACCACTTTCTTAGACGGTCTCAATTTCACTACCAGCAATGGGGCTTAGCAATCTTTTTAGTCTTTGGTCCCTAGACACAAATGTTTTTATCCCTTTGCAATTTCTTCATGGGGCGTGATGAGGGAAGACCGACAGAGCCATGCTGGGACGAGGGTGCTGAGTGTTCCAGACGGAATGACCCCCTAATTGGCTCCTTCACGCTCAGCAGAGTCAGGGTGGACGTGATTCAGACCTGTGTCTCAGCAAAACTACAAACTGCTGTCACAGGCTTGCCATCACCCCCTAAGGGCTGTGAAGGCCATCTCTGCAAGGCCAGCTCCTCACCCCTGCGTGACCTTCACTTCCCCTCCCCCACCCTGGCCTTCTCACCTTGTGAGCCTGCCGCAGGGGCACCCTGGGAAACCTTCTCTGGTCGCTCATCTCAACGCAGCCCCTCCTGTCTGGCAAGCCTCCCAAATTGTACTACGTCTCTGTTCTAGTGCAGTAGCTCCACCTGTGTTCCAGGGGCGTACCAATCTTCCCCGACAGCCAGAAAGTTTCTTGAGGACAAGCTCCAGATCCCATCCTTTGTCTAGTCCTCTTTACTCACTGTGCAGAGCCACGGGGGCGAGGGATCCTCAGGAAGTCAGGGAGGGGACAAGAAGACTCTTAGGGGCCCCTTGAAATCATTCCCCCTAACAACAGAGTCCTTAGCCTCTGTCCTTAAAACTCTTTGAAGTGGGTTTTCAATTAGTGAGCCCCTTACATTTCACATCCTGCCACTGCCTTCGCCACAGGAAACTCAATGCCAGCTGACCCCTTATCTAATCTTCACCCAATTGCTAAGTCAGTCCCACTTCCCACAGAGGGGCAGTGCTGCCATTAGCCTGGCCCAGCCTCTAGGGCAGGTGGCTCAGATGGGTTCAACACCAAGGAGGCAGGAAATCAATTCCCATCTCCCCCAGAGGCAAAAAAAAAAAAAATCACGTTGTAAAAGAATATTTAGTACTTCTCATCCAGGAAGATGGAGTAGACATACTTTTTCCGACATTGCTCTAACAGGGGAAATGGCGTGAACACCATTCTTCCACTTACAACAACTGAAAACCTGGACTTTATATATGAAACAAATGTAAGAAGACTCTGAAAGGTGGAGAGAAGAAGGCACACCAGCTAGGGATCTTGGGAGCCAAAGAACGACATGGCGGTGAGTTCCCTGCATTTTCTATTTCTTTCACATGTTGCAGACTTGGTGCCGAAGAAAGCAGCAACCTGGAAGGGCACAGATTTATTAAAAGCCCTAACAAAAGCCCAATCTTTCCAGCCCAAGCTCCAGGAATGGGGCAGCCTAGATAGAAAGCTTATAGAGAGTAACCACTCTACTCCAGCCAAACACCACTGAAACACTGCAGCCCTGCCCCGACCCGCTCCAGCTAGGGCAGAGTGGGAATCCTAGACTCCCTATTGACCAGGCTATAATGAGGCCCCAACTGCCCCCTTCCCCCAGGAACTGGGTGATGTCGGGAAAGGCCACAATGGGAGCTGGTACTGTCATCGCCACCAGGCAGGAATAAGTCCAAAATCCATCCAATATTTGTGGACACCACATGGGGAGCCTAGACTTCTACCCTGACCTGGCAGTAACAGGGTGCAACCCACAACTTTCCCCTGCTAGGGCAATGTCAGAAGAAGTCACCTAAAACAAGAGATTTGAATAAGATCCAAAATGCCCAAGTTTTGATCAAAAATCCCTTGTCACACCAAGAATAAGGAAGATCTCGAATGAAAAAAGATAGATGACAACAACAAGGCAACACAGATGTTAGAAACATCTGACAAAGATTTTAAAGCAGCCATCATAAAAATGCTTTAACAGCAATTAAGAAACGCTAAACAGATGAAAAAAGAGAAATCTCAAAAAGAAATAAAAGATATCAATAAGAACGAAGTGGAAGTTTTAGAACTGATAAATACAATAACCAAATAAAAAACTCAAAGGATGGGTTTAACAGCAGGATAAAGGGGCCAGAGGAAAGAATCTGTGAACTGGAAGACAGAACAACAAAAATTACCCAACCTGAATAACAGAGAGAAAATAGACTGGAAAATGAAGAAGTAAACTAAGCCTCAGGGGCCTGTGGGATTATAACAAAAGATCTAATATTCATGTCATTGGCGTTCCAGAAGAGAAGAAAGAGGATTGGCTGAAAAGTTACTCAAAGAAATAAGGACTGAAAATTTCCCAAATGTGGCAAAAGACATAAACCTACAGATTTAAGAAGCTGAGCAAATCTGAACAGGATAAACTCAAAGAAATCCACACCAAGATATATCATAGTCAGAATTCTGAAAACTAAGGATGAAGAAAAATCATGAAAACAGCAAAAGAGAAACAATAGCTTATCTATAAGTGAAACTATTCTGAAGGATAACAGTTTCCTCATCAGAAACCATGGAGGCTAAAGGAGAGTGGCACAATATTTTTCAAGTGCTGAAAGCAAAGAATTATCAGTGCATTTTCCTATATCCAGCAAAAGCATCTTTCAGGAAGGAAGGGGAAATCAAAACATTCTCAGATGAAGGAAAACTAAGAAAATTTGTTGCCAGCAGACCTATCTTAAAAAAAATGGCAAAAGGAATTTCTCTAAACAAAAAGGAAATGATCAAAGAAGAAACCTGGGGAACATGAAGGAGGAAAGAAGAAGGTAATAAAAAAGATGGGTAAGTACAATAGACTTTCCTTCTCCTCTTGAATTTTTTAAGTTATGTTTGATAATTGAAGCAAAAATTACGACCCTGTCTCATGGGATTCTAAGTGTATTTACAGGAAATACTTAAGAAATTATATTATAATGAGAGAGGGCAAAGGGATGTAAAGAGAGTTAAGGTTTCTTTACTTCAGTTGAACTGGTAAAATGGTGACAGCAGTAGACTGTCATAAGTTATGTATATATAACATAATACCTAAAGCAATCACTAAAAATGCCATACAAAGACATATACTCAAAACCGCTACAGATAAATCAAAATGAGCTCTTAGAAAGGTTCAAATAACCCACAGGAAATCAGGGGGAAAAAACAGAATTGAAAAACAAAGAACAAATATAAAACAAAAAATAAAATGACAGACTTAAGCCTTAACACATCAACAATTACGTTAAATATAAGGGGTCTAATACACCAGTTAAAAGACAGAGGTTGTCAGAGTGTATTAAAAAACATGCGCCAACTATATGCTGTCTACAAAAAAAACTTGCTTCAAATATCATGATACATGCAAAGTGAAAGAAATAGGATAGAAAAAAGATACATCATGCAAATGTTAATCAAAGGAAGATAGGAGTGGCTATGTTAACATCAGATAAAGTAAACTTCAGAGCAAAGAAAATTACAAGTCAGGGAGAGATATTATATAATGTAAAAGGGCCAATCTACCAAGAAGAAATAGCAATCCTAATTTGTATGCACCAAATGAAAGAGCTACAAAGTATGTGAAGCAAAAACTGGAGCACTAAGAGAAGAGATAGACAAAACCACAATTAAATTTAGAGACTTCAATATTCTTCTATCAACAATTAACAGAACAACTAGAGAGAAAATCAATGAGGATATAAAAGAACTCACCAACACTATCAACCAACAGGATCTAACTGATATTTATAGAATACTGTACCCAACAAAAGCAGAACAAATATTCTTTTCAAGTGTCCATGGAACATATACCAAGATAGGCTATATCTTGGGCCATAAAACAAACTTCAACAAATTGAAAAGAATTTAAATCATACAGAGTGTATTCTCTGACCACAAAGAATGAAACTGGAAATCAATTTTTAAAAAACGATTTCTCCAAACACTTGGAAACTAAACAACATACTTCTGAACAATTCATGGGTCAAAGAAAAAATTTTAACAATATTATTTCCAAATAAGGTCACATTCAGAGGTAGTAGATGTTAAGACTTCAACACATCTTCTTTGAAGGACACAATTCAACCCATAAAGGACATCGAAAGCACAAGCAACAAAAGAAAAAATAGATAAATGGACTCCAGTTAATTTTGGAGAGAGGGTCAAAAGTGACTCGATGGAGGAAAGAGTCTTTTCAAAAGATGATGCTGGAGCAATTGAACATCCATAAGCCAAAAATCAATCAAGCAAACAAATCCTCAACCTAAGTTTCACACTTTATACAAAAATTAACTCAAAATGGATCACAGATTGAAACCTAAAATGTAAACTAAAAAGCTTTTGGAGAAAATCAGGATCTAGGGTGATAAAGAGCTCTTTGACTTGATATCGAAAGAATGATCCATAAAAGAAAAAAATTAATAAATTGGACCTCATGAAAATTAAAAATTTTGCTCTGCCAAGACCCTGTTAAGAGGCTAAAAAAAAACAAGCTAGAGACTGGGAGAAATTATTTGCAAACCACGTATCCAACACAGGACTAGAATCTAGAATATATCATGAAATCTCAAAACTCAACAATAAAAGAACAAGCAATTTCATTGGAAAATGGGCAAAAGACATGAAGAGACGTTTTACTGAAGAGGATCGACAGACGGCAGCTAAGCACATGAAGAGATTTTCAACACCATTAGCCATTACGGGAATGCGAATTTAAACCACAATGAGATATCGCTACACATCTCTCAGATTGGCTAAAACAAACTTCAGTGACAACACCAAACACTGACGAGAAACTGGGTCTCTCATACATTGCTAGTGGCAGTGTAAAATGGTGCAGCCACTCTGGAAAACAGCTTGGCAATTTTTTAAAAACTAAATATGCAACTACCATACGTCCCAGCAATGACACACGTGGGCATTTATCTGAGAGAAATGAAATCTTACGTTCACAGAAAAACCTGCAGACAAATGTTTATAGCAGTTTTATTCATAATAGCCAAAAATGCAAACAATCCAGATGCCTTTCAATGGGTGACAAACTGTGGTGCATCCATACCATGCGTACTCCTCAGCAGTGGAAAGGAACAAACGATTGATATACACAAGGACCTGGATGAATCCCCAGAGAATTATGCTGAGTGGAAAAAGCAAAGGGTTCCGAACTGTACAATTCCATTTACATAACATTCCTGAAATACAGAAATGGAGAACCAATCAGTGGTTGCCAAGGGTAAATGAGGGGATGTCACAGGCAGTGTGGGTGTATCTATACAAGAACAGCATGAGGGATCCTTGTTGTGATGGAAATGTTCTGTACCTTAACTGCATCAATGTCAATATCCTGGTTGTGATATTGTACTACCGTCTTGCAAGGTGTTACCATCTTACAACATTTATTGGGCTCTTACTAGGTGTCAGGTACTGTTCTGAGCACATTAATACTCAAAATAACCCTATCAAGGAGGTGCAATTAACATATACTTTTTACAGACAAGGAAACTAAGGCACAAAGAGGTTAAGTCGCTTTGGACAAAATCACACAGCTGGGAGCCAGGAATGGAAGCCGGGCAGTCCACTGTGGAGCCCATGCTATTAACCTACTGCCTGAGGTCTTTTTCAAATAACCCATTTCCCCGACGTTGAGATCCTTACTCGAAAGGTCTAGGGCAGGGCCTGAGCTGGTGGGGTTTCTTTGACTTCTTCGCGCTTTCTTCTTGGGACCCCGCTCGCAGGGGCTCTGCCTTTTAAAGGCACTATCCGGAGCATGATGTGATTTTAGCTCACATTCCATTGTCCAGAAGTTAGTTTCACGGTCACCGTTATCCTCAAAGGAGGCTTGGAAATACAGTCTTTAGGTGGGTGGACACGCGCGCCCCCACACTTTCTACCCCCCCAGAAGAAGGGGAGAAACGCTGCTGAGCGAGGAGCGGCCGGCTCGGGCGCGCTCCGTCTGCTGGAGGAGCGCTCCTCCGTATCCCTCCGCTGTTTAACGCCGCGCGGCGGAGGCCAAATCGCTTGAGAGCGCAGCGACCGGATGACCAGCCTTGCTGGTTTGCCTGCGACTGAGTTGGGTCCTGAGACACGAGACTTTCACTTTTAAAGCCAGGATTGTCCCAGGAAAGCAGAACAAGTTTGTCAATTTACCCAGAAGCCTCTCATCTCATGATCTGGCCCCACCCCCCTCCCCTTCCCCTTCTCTCTCCAGCCTTCACCAGACCTCCCGTCCTTGAAAGAACTCTTGTCAGCCTCCTGTCCTTTATTCAGCCTATATTGATTGACCACCTACGATGTGCTTGGCTCTTGTCACAGAGGATGTGGCACCTCCATCTAAAGCACCCCCTCCCCCTGGCTGACTCCTCCTCGTCTCTCAGGTTTGCGGTTTCAGCTTCTGGGGCTCTCCATCGGGAAGTCTGCGTCCTCCCAGTCTGGCGCCTTGTTCCTGACGCACTTCCCCGGGACAGCACTCAGATCACTGCACTCCCATTGCACACGCGCTCCCCTGGCTTCCTGCTGGACAAAGGTCTTGTCACCTTGTACCAGTGTCAAGAACAGTCTAGCACATAGTAGGTGCTCAATAGATGATGGTTGAATGAGTGCTTCCTCTCCAGGAGCCTAGGGCTTGCTGGAACCAGGAGCTGTGCCCGTCCCGTCGGGTAACTGATGACCTCTCTCCCAACCAACGCCGCTGGACCCCCGGCTGCTAGGCTGGGAACTGCTTTCTGGACGCGGCAGGAGACAAGGCAACAGAGGGCAACAGAGCTGAACTCTAGACTTGAGCCCGCAGGCGCTGCTCCCCGCTCCACAACCTTTGGCCATTTACCTGATAATAACCCTCACAGCAATAATGAGAGCAACACCATTACCCCTTAATTAGGCAATAATGACCCCAGCTTGGCTGCCAAGCAAGGCTGAGGACCTGAAGTTCACTATTTTAAAAACAGAAGCTGAGCTTTCCCAATAAAGAGAGGAAGTACGGGTCATTTTGCTCTCCTTCCAAAGCTAAATAGAGATACAAGGCCCTTTCGTCAGCACAGGTGATGGAGTAGGGGGAACAGAGCGCGTACGTGTGCGTGTGTGCGCATGCGCGCGTGCTTCAGGGAGGCGGTGGGGGTGAACCAGACTCAGGGCTCATCTGATTAGCGCATATTTTATGACTTCCCAAACAGAATGAATTTCCCGCGAAGTTTATTGGAAAGTATGGCGGGGAGGGGGTTGAGCGTATGGAGGTGAATGCAGGCAACTCTTTAAAAGGAAACACAGGAGAAGACCTCCACTGACAGCTGGGGCCCAGGGCTCTGTTCGCGCCCTGTCTAGCCCAGCAGGTCACACTGGATGTTTATTTCAAACTGGACTCCTCCTGGAGCGTGGTCCTAAGACACATTTGTTATTGTTATATTTTTACTCTCCCCCCTGGAGGAGGGGAGAACATGAACTCAGCCATCCCTCACGTTACATCCAGGTGGATATCCACAGTGGCCACTCAGCGAAAGGGGTGGGGCCCGGCTGGCATGCCTGCACCCCCGGGTCCCCACAGACCTTCCTGTCTCCTCCTCCTTTGGTGAACACCGGGGTCTGTGAATCTATGGGAGGCAGAGTCCGGAGGCCCCAGGATGGCTCAGATGGGGCTTCAGAAAATCAAATCAAAACAAGATCATGATAAACCGTCGCAGATTGTCGGTATAAAGGCTGACCCCCATTAAGGTGGCTAACTGAGAGTTGAGTGTGATGATGGAAAAGGGTGTGTGCCGGTACTTCAGGACGGAGGGAGAAGAAGAGCTTTAGCTTCTGCACCTCAGAAGGGGAGGGCATGGACTGGCAGCGCTGTGGGGGCGCAGGGCGGGCAGGGGAGAAAGTGACTGAGGCCTGCAGACCCGTTGACGCGGCCTGTGAAGGGTTTCCTACGGGGCCCCAACATTTGGATGTGTGGGGAAAGAAAATTTGTTTTGACCCAGGAATCTGTCTCCAAATTGCCAAAGAAAATAAACAGGTGGGAGTAGGGCCAGAGCAGATATGTGAAATGATCGGGTCGCTGGATGCCATGAGATCAGGGCTGGAAGATTCCACTTTGCCTCTGGGGGGTGTGGGGGACCTACAGGTTTCTGTGCCCTAAGCTGGAGCCCTGGTTTCTCGTTGAACCGGACTCCTCATTTCCTATGGCAGCATCGCTGTCTCCAGAATTCGCAACTTGAGGTCCAGATCCTTGGGAGCTCCCGCTGGCCCCTGCAGACCCCGCAGCCCTGGACGCAGACCCAGATGCCACACCCGGTTCTCTGAGGGCGCTGCCTCCCCTCGAGGAGGCTCTGTCCCCTGAGCTGAAGCCAAACGTGGTTGCATGGGAAGTAGAGGTCGCACGGGAAGTAGAGACTGTGCTTGACATCACAGCTGTGGGGAGGCAGAAGGTGGGTAGGGCAGCTCTGGGCATGCCTACATGCCTTCTCAATCCCTAACACCCATCTCTCACAGAGCGTCGAGGGGCAGCTCCCTGAAGCGTCTCATAAAGCAACAAGGGCCACCAATGCCAGGGCTCCCACCGGCTCCCAATGCCGGATGCCCATCCCTCCATCTGGGCCATCTCTCCACCACCACACTCAGGGGGTCCTGAAGGCAGGACCTCCACTTCCCCTGCCTGGAGGTGAGCATGCGATCCTAGATGCAAAGGGAACCTCAGAGCTCCTCTATTCGAATCCCCTCCTTGGGACCGCAAGACAAGACCACACAGCCAGTGTCCACACGGTGAGGTCAGGGCCCCAGCCCCCAGGCTCCTATCGGAGGGCTCTTTCCTCCTTTTGTCAAGAAAGGGCAAGGGTGACTCCCGACTGGCCAGCGAAGTGGAACCCACGGTTACTCACCGTAGCTCACACTGTTGGTGACTTCTCCAGACAGCCTGTTGGCACAGAAACAATCAGAATGGTCAGTAAATCTTCTGACTGGGGCTCAGGGGAGGACCACTCCCAGAAGGAAGGAGACCCTTGGTCCGATGCATAATTTGTAATTGTCTCACTCTGAAAAATACTTGGGCCCCAGAATTGTGTCAGTTCCCCGCTGGAGTGACGAGGACAGCTGTCCTCCATTCCCCTGCCCGTGCTCCCCACCCGCAGGGGGCTCATCGCCACTGTTCCTGGACTCGCTCCACTGCTCCTCGCTCCCCCGGTCCCCCAGCCTGGCCCCTCTCCATCCCTTCCCCAGCCTGGGCTCAGTCAGCCTTGCCACACTGGGCAAAACTAAGGAAAGCTGTGTCTTTTTGCTCTGTCTTTCTCAAAGGCAGGGACATCTTCCCACTTTTCCTTTTGACCCAGAGGTCCAGAGGGAAAGTTTGGAGGAGTTAAGGACTCCATACAGGGCCTGGGGCTATGCTAATCACGGGCATTTTTGACAAAGGCCCCGATTAGACACCCCCCAACTATTGATGAAGCTCAGGAATGAGTGAGTTAATTCATTGTCCCATGATACAGGTGAGAAGGCTGACACAGGGTCACTACCGACGGGCACTCGCCCATCCTCTCCCCGCCTGGGCTGCTCACCTGCTCTCCTCGCCCTCCAGCAGCTTGTGGTAGGTGGCAATCTCCACGTCCAGGGACAGCTTGGCTCCCAGCAGCTCCTGGTAGTCGCGCAGCAGCCGGGCCAGCTCCCCCTTGGCCTGCTGCAGGGCGGCCTCCACCTCAGCCAGCTTGTCCTGAGCATCTTTAAGGGCCACCTCACCCTTCCACTCTGCCTGTAGGATGGCGTCTTGCAGGGCGGCGCTCTGCCAAGGGCCAATAGCAGGTGGTAAGTGGCGCACAGGAGATCAGGGACCTACCTGTACCTGACTGTGCTTCTCTCTTGCCCACCTTCATAATTTATTGTGGAAGATGTGAGAATACAGAAAAATAGGGGAAAAAATCTATCATGAGCCCACCTCCCCACTTCCCCCAAAGGCCACCACTGCCAAGTTGGTGCCCCACCTGTTTCTTGAGGTTGGCGATTTCTGCCTGAAGTCTCTGGATGGCTCGGTTCAGCTCACTGACCTCCATCTTCATCACTTGGAGGTCATCACTCTTTCTCCCGGCAATGACCTGGAGGTCCTGGTACTGGAACCCGGAAAAGGCAAGAGTGAAAAGATAGCAGAGGGAGAGCCGACCCAGGGCTCCTCACCCCGGCTCTCTAAGTCTCTAAGTTCAACCAGGACTCGTAAGTCCTGCCCAGCCTGGTCATTGTGGCTGGAAGCAATCTCAAGAGGAGACCCATTCCTGTCTGCTGGGAATGTGTGGTCTAGCTGAGGGAACGGAACATTCCCATACAGCTTAGATAGGAACTAGCAAAGATCACCTACCCCAATCTAGACAAGAATACACCCTGGTCTGTCCTTCCCAGTCAGACCTGGAAGGGATCGATAGCAACAGGCCATCCACAATGGGAAGAAGGCTCCAACTATTTCATGTGTGGACCTGGCATTATTATTTCTGTCAAAGAACCACCATAAACTGCATTCCACTAAGGTGGGTATAAGGAAGGTCAGGCTTCCTGAAGATGTGCTTCCATAGACGTGGGCTGGGAAGGCAGCGGGGAGCATGTGCAGGTAGAAGGAAGCAGGCCTGGTTGAAACATTGGCTCCCACGGTTCGTGGAATGAAGAGCTGACTGTACTGGTTTAAAAGCCACCTTGTTGTCTCCAAATGTGCCTGGGTCTGCAGCATTGAGTCAGCTACCCCAGTGTAGGACAGGCAAATCCCCAGGATGCCAGAGCCCTGGTAACTTCCAGTGGTAGCTGATCCCAAGACTTCCACAGTAGCCCTCCCCACTAATCTCCAGCACAGGACATATAAGGTCAGGTGACCCCACCAAACACAAAGCCAATGGAGCAGGTAAATCCCTAATGGCAGGAATGGGGACCCTACACGCCCTCTGGGCATAACCCAGCACAGGATACTTCTCCAGGTACGCACTTTGGTCTGGTACAGGGCCTCTGCTTCAGCCTTGCTCCTCTGGGTGATTTCCTTATACTGGGCCTTGACCTCAGAAAGGATGCTGTCCGGGTCCAGGTGCCGATTGTTGTCCATGGAGAGGACCACGTTGGTGGTGCTGACTGCCTGCTGCACCTCGGCCAGCTCCTGTGCAGTAGGACAGGGGTGAGTCCTCAGGAAACACTCAGCACCCCCCTTTTGGGTTCCCAGAGCCAACTCACCACCAGCCCCCCAGGGGCAGACCAGGGAACCTTCTCCCTTTTCCTTGGTTTTCCAAGCAGCCCAGGGGCTCCCAGAAAGCTTAAGCCCCAAACTTACGGCAGCATAGAGGACTTGCAGGAATTCGATCTCCTGCTGCAGGGCATCCACCTTGGCACTGAGGTCCACCCTGACCACGTAGGCACTGTCAACATCCTAAAAGAAAGGAAGGAGCGGGCTCCAGGGGGCTGGAAGAACTTGACCTGCGCTGTCAGGATGCCAGAGGGAGAACAGCATCCATAGGCAAGCACTGAGGGAGGATCAATTCTCCACCCAGAAACTAGCAGAGTGGGGACAGTGCCAAGTGGATTTGGAGGCTGAGTGATGACATCCTTAAGAAGTTGAGAACAGGACTTTTGAGCCAGAAATCAATGTCTTCATTCTTATTATTTAATACAGTCTTGTACCCAGCACTGTGCTGACCTGGAGGTTAACTGGGGTAGGAGATTATTCACAGCTGAGGAAACTGAGCCCAGCGCCCAGCAGGGTGAGAATATCAGAACTGAGACCTAGGGGAGAAAGCCAGCCGCCTCACCTTCTTCAACACCACAAAGTCATTCTCAGAATTTGTCCTGCTGTTGATTTCTGCTTTGTATCTGGTGGGATTCAGTAGATAGGAAGACTGTTAGGTTTCAAGACATTCCGTTTTCTCTGCCCTGAACTTACATCCACAAACAGATTCACAAGAAAAAAACAAACAGAAAGAGATCCCAAGGATTCCTGTAAAGAGGCCAGTTCTAGGCCATAGCACTTCTTTCAGACCTAGACCTGGGAGCCACATGCATTTTGGCCCAACACCAACTGTCCCACCTTCGCCTGCTCACTCACTTCTTCTGGTATTCCTCCACGGAATCCTGGATGGTCTTCAGCTCTGCTTCCTGCCGGGTCTTCTCTGCCATGAACTTGTCCACCTGCCTCCTGAGGTTGCCGATATAGCCCTCCAAGACGGGCTGCAGGCTGGGGGTGCGGATGCTGACATCCAGCTGCTGCAGCAGCTGCCACTTGGTCTGTAGCACCTGGTTCTGCTGCTCCAGGAACCGCACCTGGAAACAGGAAGTCCACGGGCTCAGTCCCAGGAGACAGCCAGAGTGGGCTTGAGAAATCCCTGCTGGCCTGGCAAGAGTGACGAGTGAGGCATTAATTCTCAACATGCTATGGTAGAGTTTAGTTAGCCCTATTATTTGGGTAGATTTCAGGTATGTGGAAACTGACAATTGCTTAGAGCAGGGGTGCTCAAACTCTAGAGAATATTAGAATCCATCACTTGGAAGGTCATACACAACATGGAGGACCAGGTGTCTTAATGCAGGATGGAGTCTAGGCTACCGAGATTCCTAGACTGTTTACCAAGATTCCTAGCTGATTCTGATTCCCTCCAAAGTATGAGAACCACTGGCCCAGATCATTCGGAAAGAGGAGATGTCAGAAGACTCATCAATAAGCCAACAAAACCACTCACTCTTGGGAATGTGCTTTTACCAAACAGCCTCGACTGTTTGATGCAGACAAAACAGTCCCTTTCCTCACCCTCCTCAGTGTTTTCCTGACATTGCAAGTGACAGTGCAATGAGTGGCAAAAGAGAAGAATTAACAGTTAATAAGTACCTCGAATTTTTTGAGCACCTTCCTGGTAAAGCGCGGGACACTTTCTCTGCACAGTGAGAAAACCTCAGCCCTCCTCCTCCCCCTCCTCCCGCCCCCATCTCACAGCACAGCAAACCAAAGAAGAACATGGTTTAGTTCACTTTTTCCCCCAGCCAGAGCTTTAATGAAGCAGGAACCTATACACTTTCCCACCTTGTCTTTTTTCAGCTTCATTGAGGTGTAATTGACAATAAAATTGTGATATATTTAAAGTGTACAACGTGATGATTTGACATGGGTATCCATTGTGAAAGGATTCCCGCAATCAAGTTATTAACACTTCCATCATCTTGCATATTTACCTTTTCTTTTTCTATTTTGGTGAGAACACTTAAATTCTACTCTCTCAGCAAATTTCCCTTATACAGTACAGCATTATCAAGCGTGGTCACCAAGAAAGAGCAGAGTTCTTTAATGCACCATCTAACCTGGTAAGGTTGCCCTAAACCCAGAGCTCTGGGCACATTCGCCAGTTCTACTTTACTTCTCACTGGCTTCTCCTGATGTTTTCCCGGCTCTGAGTCTATGCAACAGTGCAAATCCATAGCAGCTCCTCCCTAAGGAAGAGCACCCTGAGAAAGGTGGGGGTAGGCAGAACTAGAGCCTTCCTCCCAGACAGGCCTGACCTTCTCAGTGGTGCAAACTCAGGATGCAGCCTTCCTGCCCCTCATCTCCCCCCGGGCTATTCAAAGTAAACCTCTATCCAAGGTTGGTCCGAGCAATTGTTTGGCATAGCTGGCATAAGAAGTCTGGCCTCATTTTGGTGTCGAGACTGGATGAGATCTGAAGGTCAGCGTTCTTCAGGGCTGTAAATGTCGTTCACCACTCCCAGCCTGACCAACAGCATTGAAAAATCACCTGGCCAAGTCATTTGCATGGGCCCCATGCTCCTTTTCCAGAGCCCATTAAATGGGCACTGTCTGATTTTTGTGGTCTCCGCTCTCTGGCTTTGAGAATGGAAATGCCAGTTTGCTCAGAGATAACCTCCTAGATACAGAATCCTGTGGCAACTTACGGGGAAGAAACCATTTGTCAACGTCAATGCATCCACTTACAAGACACCCACTGACCCATCCGACTTCTTTAAGCCCGGACCTGTCAGCCCGCTCTAACCTACTATGCATGCAGGAGGGATCACCTTTATTTCAGGGTGAGTCTGCAAGGCCCTCAGTTTGACTTGGCAGTGACAGGTTGCTGAGGGTCAGATCCAGTCTCCCAGGGAGGCTTGGAGAACGTGAGAAACAAAGTGGGCACCTTCCACCAGGGCCAACTTTAAGAGACAGGGACGGAACTAGTTGACCTCAGATAATCTAGACCTGCACTGTCCGATACGGAAGCCACTGGCCACATTTCCACCATTGCAGAAAGACCTTTCTGCAGGTCCCTGGAGTATTTCGGGCCTGGCTGGCCGGCCTCCAGGCATTAGCACTCACCTCGTCAATGAAGGAGGCGAACTTGTTGTTGAGTTCCTTGATCTGCTCCCGCTCCTGCTGCTTCACCTCCTGCGCCTCAGGGTCAATCTTCACATCCAGAGGCTCCAACAAGCTTTGGTTGGTTACAACTTCCTGGATGCCCCGAGGGCAGACTGCTGGGCCTGCAGACCCCAGACCTCCAAAACCACCTCCGAGGCCAAAGCCCACCCCACAGAGGCTGCCCCTCCCCAAACACGCACCCCTGTAGCTTCCCAGACTGCCACCAGGGCCCAGGCCTCCAGCTACACAGGCGGAGATGCTCTTGCTCCCACCAAGGCTGACGAGACTCGGACTACTGTAACCTCCAGGGTGGGCAGAGCCGTGGCAGCCGCCGCTGCTCTTGCGGACTGACAGCGAGCTCCCTGCCCTTTTCCAGCACCCTCCCGGTAGGGTGGCCGAGCCACTGCTGAAGCTTCCCCTCTGGCACCTCATGGCATAGACCTGCCTGCTCATGGTGACTCAAGAGGAGTGAGTGACACCAAGAAGGTGGGAAGGAGGTGTCTCGGTGTTTCCCTGCTGGGGTGCGGAGGACTCCCCTTATATAGTTCCTGGGGTTGGCAGCTGGCCAAGGACAGGTTCCTGGGTTTGGCTCCCCTGAAGCTGAAAGTGACAAGAAAATAAATAACACTATCTGCTTGGGAACAGTATGTCAAATAATGATTGCTTAGTTAGCAGGGTTTTCTAATTATTACTTATCTATCAACTATCTGCTGACCTAGGCACTGTGAAGTGTGTGTGATCCCACCCAAAGCTGTCAGATAGGGTGTTTGCTGAGACTGTTGGGGTTTCAACACTTACAGTTTCTGCCGGAGCGGTATTGAAACTCAAGATACATCTCCTTGAAGCTTTAGGACAATGACGTTGATGGATTACAAACTGATATCTAGAAAAAATGGCGATTCAAAGAGACCCACTCAATGGAATTTTCTATAGTTGGTGGGAATTGCTTCTGCCTCCCTGCCAAACATTTGTTTTTCCCCAAAGAATAGAGAATAGTTAAATAAACTATGTCTATCGATGCAATATTATACAGACAATAAAAATGGTGGTGACAGGGTTTATGCAAACATTGAATAATCAATATGAACACTAAAACCCAGGCAGAGAAAGAAGGCTGGACAAGGACTGGAGATATAGTGTGAGCATAGCTATATTCTTTTTAAAAACGACTAAGCCTAAATATTTTAGAAAAGTAGGTTAAAAAAATATAAGCATCAAAGTGTTAGAGTTAGTTGTTTCATGCAATGGTTGATTTTTAAATTTTCCATCTTTCTGCTTCTCCAAGTTTAAAATAACGAGCAGGTAGTATTTTTGTAATGGAAGCGTCCAGCCCTGTGAGGCTGCAGACTCCTCTGCAGGCAGCCGAGAAAGCCCCTCCTCTAGAAAACACTCAGGCAGGCCAAGGACCCTGATCCCTTCTTTTGGTCACTCCATAACTATGAGAGCAGCTGCCGGAAGGAATATTCTGGACTCAAGCTCCTCTCACTAGCTGTCACCTAGACCAGGAAAATGTAGATCACCACACTGACTAGGGTCCCATCTTGGGCCTTTAATTCTCCTCTTCTGCCTGAAACTGCAGGCCCGGCACAGGTCATCTTGCACACCTGTATGTGCACACTTGCACTGGCAGGGCTCAGCGACCTCTCTCAGTTGGTCTCCTTCTCTGGACCCCAGGGAGAAGCTGAGTTGTCTCCCCCACCCTATAATCATGTACCCTCCCTGCTCAGACAGGCCTCAGTAGCCGTCCCCACCCATTGGTATGTCACCCCTAATCCCGTCACCAGGAGGAGATCCAGCTAAAGGAAGAGAACAGCCTGGGGTATAGTGGAAATGATGTGGGGTGTAAGATCAGAGCCTTGATTTGTCATTCTAGCTCCACTACTTCCTAGTCTTGTCATCTGTCAAATGGGGTGATAATGACACGTCCTTACTGCTTAACCAGAGTTATAGAAACTGTCCAAGAGAATGGCAGGAAATGTTAGCTTTTACCTTTGACATTTGACAAAGCTAAATGTCAAAGTCCGTGTCTTTCCCCAGCAGCAATCTCATTTAATCCTCACAGCAGCATTATGAGGTAGACGTTATTATTATTATTTTTGTTTGCTTTTCGGAAGTGGAAACTAAGATTCAAAAGATTAAGTGCTTTGCCCAAATGGTACAACCAGTCAAATAGCAGATGCGGGATTTGAACCACGGCTGACTGATTCCAGAACTCAGTACATAAATGTTGAATGGATTCCATAAAAACTGAGGAGCCAGGGCCTGGGGGCCCTGCTGGGAGGTGGTAAACCTCGAGCAGGCTTCAGAGAGGGGAGGAAGCAGGGTCATTACAGAGCCGGGGTGGGGGAGGGGCGGGCAGTATCCCCACTAGATGTGAGGCGTGGGAAAGAGGGGTCTGCGGCGGGTCACAGAAAACAAGAAGGCTGTGAGTAAGACAGAGGTGAGGGGACAGGCCAAGTCAAGGCGGAAGAGATTAACGGTGACAAAAGCAACAGAAGTAGGTACTGCGGGCTCCAGGCAGAAGCAGAACATGCCTGTGCAACCCTCTCTATTTTTAACTTTTCCTCCTTAGACTTTTATTCCAGGAGAGAATATTTGTGACCATTAGGTAGGCAAAGATTTCTTAGCTAGGACCCTGAAAGCCCAAAATATTTTTAAATATTGATAAATTGGAATTCAGCAACATTAAAAACTTTTGTTCTTTGTAAGATGCCATTAAGGAAAATGAAAAGACAAGCCACACACTGGGAGAAAATATTTGCAAGACATCTATTTGACAAAGGACTGTTATCCAGAATATATAAAGAACCTCTGCAACTCAATAATAAGTCAAGCCACCCAATAAAAACCTGCACAAGATTGGAACAGACACTTCCCAAAAGGTGTACAAATGGCCAATAAGCACAAGAAAAGATGTTGATCATCACCAGCCATCAGAAAAGTGTTATGATGTGTTATTAAAACTACAATGAGCTAATATACACATCCATAGACTGGCAATACCCATTGTTGCAGAGGAGGTGGAACAACTGGAAGGCTGATGGAAATGTAACGCCAGACACTCCCTGCCTAGGAGGGGGCGTTCTGGGCCTTGTGGTAAGTGGACATTGAATTTCATAACAAAATGCCAAATTATTTTCCACAGTACCTGTGCAGTTTTGCATTTCCGACAGCAATGCGTGAGAGTTCCAGTTGCTCCGCATCCTCTCCAGCCCTTGGTATTTTCGCTTGTTTGTTTTGTTTTAGACATTAAAACAGCTTGTAGGGTCTCATTGTGGCTTCAGTTTGCATTTCTCTAGCGACTAAAGCTGTTGAGGATCTTTTCATGTTTTTATTTACCATCTCTGTCGCTTTTCTGAAGAAGCATCTGTTCAAATCTTTTGCCTATTTCTTTCTTTCTTTTGTATTGAGGTAAGTTTATAATGTTATGTAAATTTCAGGGTGTGCATCATTATGTTTTGACTTCCTTACGTCATATTCACCACCAAAAGTCAAGTTGCCTTCCATCACTGTACAAATGTGCCTTGCCCATTTATACTGATTTGTTTTGTTTTCTTATTAATGAGTTTTGAGAATTCTTTATATATTTTAGATACAAGTCCTTTATCAGATATGTGTTTTGCAAATGTTTTTGCCCAGCTGTGGCTTGTCTTTTCATTTTCTTTACAGGGTATTTCACAGAGAATAAGTTTTTAATCTTGATGAAGTTTAATTTTTAATCTTTTTCTCTTACAGCTTATGATTTGGGTGTTGCATCTAAGAAATCTTTGCCTAACCCGAGGTCACAAAGACTTTCTCTTATGGTTTCTTCTAGAATATTTATAGTCTATATCTGACTCTGTATTCGGTTTCATCAATCTATGTGTCCACCCTTTAACCAATACCACACTGTCTTGATTACTATAATGTCTTGAAATCAAGTAATCTGAGTCCTCTAACATTTTTTTTCAAAATTATTTTGGTTAGTTCAGGGATTTTGCATTTCCATGTACATTCTTATCAATCTCTACAAAAAATCTTGCTGCAATTTTGATTGGGATTTTATTGAGCATAGATTAAATTGGGAAGAGTTGACATCTTAGCAATATGAGTCTTCCAATCCATGAATATGGTTTCTGTCTCCATCTATTTCGGTCTTCTTTGATTTCTCTTATCAGTGTTTTTCAGTTTTGAGCATACACATGATGCACGATTTTTTTTTTGCCTGTATGTCTAACTATGCTTTCCTGGTGCTATTGTAAACGATACTGCCTTATTAATTTCAATTTTCAATTGTTTACTGCTAGTTTGCAGCCTGTAACCTTGCCGAAATTCATGTTATTAGTTCCAGAAGCTTTTGTACAGAATCTTTGACATAATCACCTCATAAACAAATGAAATCAGTTTTATTTCCTCCTTCCAATCTGTATGATTTTATTGCTTTGTCTGGCATTATTGCGCTGTTTAGGAATTCTGGTATGTTGCTGAGTAGGAGTAGAAACAGCAGGTATCCTTGTCTGTTCCCAGTCTTAGGGGACAAGCATTAAGGCTTTTACCATTAAGTATGCTAGCTGTAGGTTTTTGTAGATGTCCTTTGTCAGGCTAAGGAAGTTCCCTTCTACTCCTAGTTTGTTAAGTGTTTTTTAATCATGAAAGGATGTTGAATTTTGTCAAAAAAATGTTTTGCCTCTATTGAGATGACTTTATATTTTTTTATTCTATAATATGTCAATATGGTGAACACATTAATTGATTCAATGAGTGTTGAACCAGCCTTTCATTTCTGGGATAAATCTCACCTGGTCGTGATGTATTATCTTTTTAATAATTTCTGGATTCTACTTGCTCATATTTTGTTGAGAATTTCTGAAACTATATTCATGAAACATTTGGTCTTTAGTTTCTTTTTTTATAATGTCTTTGTCTGGTTTTGGTGTCAGGGTGTTGCTGGCCTTATAAAACAAGATGAAATGTGTCCCTCTTCTATATTCTGGAAAAGTTTATATAAAATAAATTATTTCTTATTAATAATTAAAATTTAATAATATTATTTAAAAATAATGTTATTTTAAAAATTTAATAAGTATTAAAAATTTTAAATTTCTTAATAATTAATATTTCTTATCAATAATTAATATTAATCTTAATAATAATTAATAATTAATAAATAAAAATTATTTCTTAATCAATCCCACATATCCTTCAGTGCCTGCATGTAAAATCATGTCATCTATGAAGCTTTCCTCAGTCCCACAGTACTGTCTATAACTCTGGTAATGATAGTAACAACAATAAGTGGCCTACGGCACTGCACTCTTATGATGGCGCAGGTCCTATGGAATAAACATTTGGCGTTTATTATTGTGCATAACATCCCCAGAAACACTGAGCTCAGAGTTGCTAAATAAATTGCCTAAAGTCACACAGTCTTTCATCTGATCATCAATTTTTTATTGAGTGCCTACTAAACTTTAAGGTACCACGAACTAAACCCAGCACAGTCTGCTCGCTCAGCCTCCCTTAGTGTTTCTCAAAGCCTGGCCCTTGCATCACCAGTATCAGAAGCCCCTAGAAGCTCGTTAAAAATGCATATTTCCAGACCCCACTCCAATCCTCTGTAGTGGAAACTCAGGGAGGAGAGGGGGTGTTGCAGGCAGGAAAGTGCATGCTGAATGAGGTCCCCAGGTGATTTTAAGGCACCACTGTACTCCCGGAGTAGCTCTATATTACACGCTGTCTTATTTCAATAGCTATTTGTAAAGTTCTCATCCATCCGCTAGCTGGACTGTGAGCTCCCCGTGGCATGCTGTGTCTTGTGAGTGTTGGTATCCCCAAAATAGCCAAGTGCAGTGCCCTGCCCACAGTCATTGTCCGACAGACAGTTACAGAACTACAATGAAGCGGGGTGAAAACGACGCAGAGCTTCAGATACTCGTGCCCATCCACACGCAGTGCCTCTCGGGCTGGGTACCCAATCCCCCACTGGGCTGGGAGGCTGGAGGAACGAGACCGGCCCACCCAGCAGCACAGACAGGGCTCTTTCATCAGAGCTGGGGGGGCATGTAGCGATAATCCCCTTCCATCTCCTTTAACCCGTGCAGAAATCCAGCCTTGAGAGGAGAGGTGACTGGTCCAGTGTCGCACAATGATTCCCCCAAGAAGCAGCTCAGCGTTTAAGTCTCGCAACTCCCCGAGACAAAGCCTTGCCCACTTCTCAGCTGGTAGAAGCATGAGCATTCCCTTCAAGTGGGCTTCCTGGAGGAGGCAAGCTGTCCAAGGACTCTCATTTGAGTTGACAGGGAAGAAAGAGTTTGGTGCAGGGGAGGAAAGAAGCTCATTTAAATTCCTACTAAGACTCACTCACTAGCAGAGAAAGGGAGGGAACCACAAGAGGGAGGGTGTCCCACATATTCTGCAACCTCATCAGGATATGAATAGTTAGCCTAGTTCCCTACGGAAATAGAGCTCGTAGCATCCTTCTGCCTGCGCCCATCTCCCTTTTGAAGCCCAAGACCTGACGAGTCACTTACCAGGTTTGACGGAGGACGGCAGAGGCCCTGGCGGGAAGGGTGTGAGCCAGATGCTGGACTCGTCTCCTGGGACTCCTAGGAGGGAAAGGGGACTCTGTCCCTCCAGCTGACCCCTCAGTCCATTACCTGCTTAGAGACGGATTCCTTTCAGCCCCAGGCCCGTGCCCCTGAGTGAACTTGCAAGGCTAAATCAGCTACTGGAGTCCAACGTGAGCATAACATGTGTCTGAGTCCATCTGAAAAGAGGAACTGAGGCCCAGGCAAGGAGGAGTGAGGAGCTGCTCACCACAGACGGAGACTCGCACCACTGAGTCTCAGGCAATAAACCTGCCGTCTTACCTGCCTCACCTCCTTTCCCCTCAGAAGGTTACCAGAACGGCTCACCGTTCCTGAAGCCTTTATAAACAGTGTGTGAATTGGGGGTGGAGGCCTGGTTTCCACGCCCACCCTGAGCCTATCTATTTCCTTACCCACCTGGGAGGTTCAGATTCACAGACTGCTAAAGCTCCCCTCCGGCCCCAGATGTCTGGGACAGTAGTCCCTGGCTAAGGTCACGTTCGTGAGTGTGTGGTATATACACCCTAAAACAGCCGGGCCCCCTACACTTCTCCTTCCCAGCCTGCGCCCTCGCGTCCACAGACCTCTCCCACCTGACCAAGGCCTGGGCAGCAATCAGGGCCCTTCTCTGAGTGGCAGATCATCCTAGAATAGTCGGCCTCATGTACTGCCATCTTGCCACCTGCAGACTTCAGACCCCTTCCTGCCCTGCACCCTCACACCTGGGGCTGGTGGTCTGGGGATGGGGAAGCCATCTATTCCCACTAACACTTGCCTCTGCATTTCTCAAAGCCATCTCCGCAGCCTCTAGGAACAGGGAGAGGCTCTCAGACTCAACGAAGTCCTCACCAAGGGTTTGAAGCTGGAGTCCACTGAAAGAGCAAAGAACCCCCGGGCTCTTTTTTCTGAGGTGTTTTGAGCCACATCTGCTGCTTCTGAATGCACGAAGTTGACGTGACCCCACCTAAGCTACCAACTCCCATTTGGGCAACTCTGGCCAGTCTAAGACCAACCCCAAGAGCCCATCCCACCTGCCTGGCCCTTCCTGAGCTCCCAGGAGGCCCCGGTCAGGGGACAAGGCCATTTTGGGGGAAGAGCTGAAACCGTCTTCACACCCACGGGAGAAGGCTGCCCTGACTGGGCCGTCACGGGTAGAGGCTCCCAGAAGGTTGCTGGAGGAGGAGACGAAGAAGGGTCCACTATCTGCTGAGTGTGTTGGGGGACTTCTCTGAAGGAAGGGGGGTTCTGAATGTTCTGTGAAAATAGCAGTCCTATCATTTGGGAGATCACTGCACAGTCCTCCAGAGACTTTTCCAGATACGCTCCTTCTGTCTTGTTGGGAGGCCCCACGCCCCCCTCACGGGGGACAGGGAGCCCATGACCCGTCGAGCTGAAGACATTCTGCCTTGGAAGCTCAGAGCTGCAGACAGCCTGGATGGCCACTCAGGGGGCTCAGCCAGTTTGCCCTGAGGAGAAGGGGCCTCAGATGAGAGTTCTTGTCACAAAGGGCAGGGGGTAGGGGGCAGTCTGTGGGAAAAACCCACCTCTTTCAGAGCTAGAACCTCCTCTTCCAGAGCTGGAGCCCCCTCTGGAGCCGCCTCCAGAACCGTATCCTCCTCCATTTGTTAAGAAAAATGGCTTTTTCTGGGAAAGAGAATTTCCACAAATCCCCCTATCAACCTCCTGGCAATATCTCAGTCCCCAGGTCTGGCAAATACTTTCTGAGAACATCACACAGCTCCCCTGACTCCAGGGCGAGCCCCTCCTCATCTCTGTTCTTAACATCTTCCACAAGGAAATATCCTTGGCTTCCCCAAGCCATACTACCTCAGGGCAATATGTCCCTCCTCCAGGAAGCCTCTCTTTCATGTTTCTAAATCTCTCCATCTTCTGGTGTCTTGAGTTAGACAGTGATGAGTCATAGCTCCTGGCTCCCTACTTCTGCCAGGGCTCGACATGAAACACACATCACACGTGATGAATTGCAAACAAAGTTTATTGTGCAGACACCACGACCACAGCACTTTAGATACAGAGCCAGCAGGAAAGGCTATATAAACAGAAACTTGTTTCTCCGGGGGCACTGCTGGGGGAACGCAGGCTTGGAGATGGCAGCCTCAACAGGACACTCCTCAGGAAAAGGACCCCCAAGTGAACAACGCAAGGAGGGGCCAGGAAGGGGGCCTGGCTGGAAGCACAAACCTAGACAATGCAGATTCGTCCTCAGGGGACACAGGGTGTCACTGGCTGCAACTAATTGGTTTAGAGAGAAGCTATTTCAAAAATTGTATGGGGGCATCCCTTTCCTCCAAATGCCATCAGAGGTAGATGACAACCTTTGACTTGCCGTCAGTTAGATGTACAGAGACAGGCTTCTACATTCTGGAGTGGGAGAGTCAAGGGCGGGACTCCATCTTTATCTAAAAGAGAAGGTCACGCTGGAATCGCAACCTTCACCTGAGCCAGAACCACCTCTTTCAGAGCTAGAACCTCCTCTTCCAGAGCTGGAGCCCCCTCTAGAGCCGCCTCCAGAACCGTATCCTCCTCCAGAGCCAGAGCCGCCTCCAGAACCATATCCTCCTCCAGAGCCAGAGCCTCCTCTGGAGCCGCCTCCAGAACCGTATCCTCCTCCAGAGCCAGAGCCTCCTCTGGAGCCGCCTCCAGAACCATACCCTCCTCCAGAGCCAGAGCCTCCTCTGGAGCCACCTCCAGAACCATATCCTCCTCCAGAGCCACAGCCCCCTCCACTGCCACCTCTGGAGCTAGACGCTCTGCCTCCAGAGCTGTAAGCGCCACTTCCAGAGCTGTATCTTCCTCCCCCAGAACTGGATCCTCTACTTCCAGAACCATAGCCTCCAAAGCCAGCCTTGGCTGCCACGTTTGAAGAAATCGTGCTGCTTGTCACAGCTGCATAGAGAGAGATTGTGTTACCATGGAAGACCTAACCACCTCGGCCCACCTCCCCCGACTCATGCCCACAGGACAGGACTGCACCCCAACACTTACACACAGTCATGTTGCTGCTGAGGTCTCCAGACATCCTGTCAGGGAGAGAGAAAAAGTGGCTCGTGGCAGAGCACTTGGGTTCTGCATACATGTTGTTTTACAACTTCCACCTACAAACGTACCGGTCAGCCTCGAAAATCAGCCCCCAGGGACCTACAGACCCCCTCTTCTGGGCTGCTGAGATCACAGAGAGGCGGCAGGCCCCACATTTCTGCACAGCCTGCCATCCCAATCCATCTCAATTGTTTAATCTCATAAAACTGATCAAAAAGGAAATGCACCTCTGACTTTGCAACCCATTTTACATTTATATCTTAGGGAGATATGTTCAGAATCCAAGCCACGCCAGGAAATTTGAGATGAGGCTACACTGTGAACCTTCCATTAGGAAAGAACTGCATGTCCCTGCAGCCTCCCCATCCTGCAGCCTCCCCATCCTGCCCCCCGCCCCACCCTTGTCTGCTTCGTCTGAAATCTTTCCCACTTCCTCTGGTGACAGGAGGCATGGCCTCCAGACAGGCACAGAGCAACAGCCTGAGCAAAGCCGCTCGCTCCCTGTCCCAGCAGCTCGCTGGGGGCCTGGGGCAGCTCTGTCCTTCCAGTTGCTTTAGCCAGATTAGATCTCTAGGGATGCTGATAACAGACAAGGGTCTCAGGACACAGAGGAAGGAAAAGTTCCCTTTGGGTAGATTGAATAATGGTTCTGTTTGTCTTCCAGAAACCTGCAAAGAACCAGGTCTGGCGCCAGCTCCAGGTGAGCATGACTCAGCCGGTCAGCCTGTTCCAACACATGAGCTCCCGGTTCTGGGTCACGAGGTGGAGGGAGAAGAGACACCGTATAGACCCAGAGACCGATGCTCCAGACTGTCCACGACTAACCTGTTTCCATCGCGTTTTGCTTCCTCTTTCAGAAAAGACCAAGATTAATTTCTTGCTTAATTTAAGTTCATTTAATTTGCCTTGTTAGTTGTTCCATACTGATAAGCCTACAAATGTATACAATAATGCTTTGTATCCTGAATCTCAGCTTGGGGACAGAGTGACGTCAGCTCTCGGTTGTCCCAGGCCCTGCCTGCCCCCCCCCCACACTTTCCCCATCTTTGCCTCCAGCCCTGGTTCTCAGAGGGTACCCTCTGCCCTCCCAGTGCCCCTCACCGGCACTCCTCGCCCTCCAGCAGCTTGCGGTAGGTGGCGATCTCCACGTCCAGAGCCAGCTTGACGTTCATGAGCTCCTGGTAGTCGCGCAGCAGCCGGGCGAGGTCCTCCTTGGCCTGCTGCAGGGCCTCCTCCAGCTCAGAGAGCTTGTGCTGGGCGTCTTTGAGGGCGTTCTCTCCCCTCTGCTCAGCATCGGCAATGGCTTCTTGCACACTCTTACACTAGGAGAGAAGGTGTCTGTTTATACACAGTGGAGTCTGCCTGGCAGACAGGGAAAGAGAAGCAGAGGCGTTTAGGGTGTGAGAAGCCAGAATCACTGGGCCTGGAAGCATCAGGCCCCTCGGAGTTAAGGCAAGACACAAACAACTGTGCTAAGACTTAATGCCATCTTTGTCATCATCTTCCCAAGTCACCTTTGACTGCGCCCTTATGCTTTCCGCATAATGACCTCCGACCCTCACCACCTGGGGCTGGGGTCCTTATCCCATTTTATAGTTGCGAATGAAAACATTCCATGTGGACTGCTTCACAGAGCTTCTGTTCCTGAGGGAGTCGACTCTCTGCCCCACATTATCTCTTCCAAAGCTAATGTCCACCCACAGGCCAGCTCCGTGCAGCACTGCCGCCCTCCATCACACAGCCGGCTGCTGCGCCACGCAGAAGCACGCAGCTACGCCTGCCCGCCACGGCCAGTCAAATGGCCTCCTGCTTTGTTATTGTTCTCTTTCACTCGTGGAAGCAACCAAAAAGTGAACAGGATTCTTTCCCTCCACTGATCCTTACTTTGGTTACTCTCTCTCTCTCTCTCTCTCTCTCACACACACACACACACACACAAAACCACCTGCCCCACTCCGAGCCCCACCCAACCAGTGGAGCTGCACGGGTCCTCAGGGCCGCACCCCACCTGCTTCTTCACGTGGGCGATCTCCCCCTTCAGTCTCTGGATCACGCGGTTCAGCTCGCTGATCTCCACCTTGATCTCTTTCAGGCTGTCTCCATGCTTCCCAGCAGTGACCTGGAGCTCCTCATACTGCATGGAAAGAGGGGGACGGTTGCAGGTTGGAGGAAGCTGGGCTTGAGCGAAGGAAAGTCTGACAGCGGTTCAGGGAGGGTCAACCACACTGGATGTCATGGCTGCATTCATGGGACGTAGGGGGCCATCACACACCCCTCAAAAGGACTCAAGACCATTCTTGACTGAGGGCATTTGGGGTACTGTGGGCCCCCTTTCTTGAGAATAATGCCCAACATCCATTAGACAAAAACAACAGTAATCTTACTGTGCCCTCTCCGGCTGGGGTGAAACCCAGCTTGTTAGAAGGAGCTGTGGCTCTCCCTGCTGTCCTGGCACTTGCCTTGCTGTGGTACAGCGCCTCGGCCTCCGCCTTGCTCTTCAAGGCGATCTCCTCGTACTGGGCGCGGACCTCAGCAATGATGCTGTCCAGGTCCAGGTGCCGGTTGTTGTCCATCGACAGAACAACAGACATGTCGGTGACACTCTGTTGCATCTGGGACAGCTCCTGCAACACACGGGAGGGCTGGCCATGGCTCCCCTGCCCACAGCCAAAGGCAGCGAGGAGGCATTCCCCTCCCCGGGGTCAGGGAGATACACAGACTCTCAGACGGAGCATGATAATTCCACAGATGAGGTTTCAAGCAGCATAACCACCATTCCTAGGCCTCTGCTAAGATTGTCCTAAGAATTACAGAAGAGAGCAGTCCATATTTCTGAGCCTCCTAGTTAACAGCCTTCCCCACTTACGCAGTTTTCATCAGTGCGTCCCAGGAAGAAGCCTTTAATTTTACTTCCTGTTTCAGAGGTCAAGTGTATGCAGTTGGATGGGGAGGGGGAGGTATGTTACATTCTGACCCGGAAGTATGTTGGACATAGGGACAGGAGCAGGCGGGGTCTCTTCCCAATAGGAGCTGGACATTTGGGGGACAGAGTGAGGGAAAGTGGTCTTGGTGTTTTGTGAGAATCAGAGGAGATGTCCCTCTCTTCTAAGGCCCCTGGTGGCCTGGAATGATGACAAGTTGGCATCAGACAGTCCTAAATCCCACTCCTACCACTTTTTCACCAATTGGGAAGGACCTGCCTTTGGTGGGAAGGGTGGGAAGTAGGGGTCTGGCCGGGAGCAGCCTCCTTACCGCATCATAGAGGATTCGCAAGAACTCAAGCTCCTGGGTCAGCACGTCCACCTTGGCCTGCAGATCTGCCTTGATCTTGTAGGCATTGTCCACGTCCTGCGGGAAAGGTCAGGGGCCTCTGGTGAAACTCAGCCCCAAGGCCGCCTTACAGCCTTCCATGTCTGGGCCCTGCCCTCTGTCTGCCCATCTCCTCATCCCAGTCCCTGTCAGCTGCTCTCCAACAGCCCAGGTGTCTCAGGTGACCCACGTGCCCAAGGACCTCATTTGGCATAGAGTCCACAAAGCACCTCTGCTTGGGGCTCCAGGCCCACGTTCACTGCTCACTCCCCCGAGACCATCAGAGCTCTGATGAGGACAAGCTTTGCCAACAGTATCTCCTTCCTGCTTTAGACACTGTGTGTTCCCACTGTGGGGCACAATGGCCTCTGGTGATTTTAACAGTCCTCGCCTCTCCCATCCTGTCTGTCCATCTCAATTCTCTTGAATTTCTCTGGATTTTACACCAAAGCTTCTGCCCGAACCAGGCTGAGGACCCACTTTTGCCTTCTAGCTCAAACCTTTGTCAGCACAACTGACGGGCTCTTTAAGCAGGCATTCCAAGCAAAGTCCCAGTCCTTCCCCAGCTCTTTCGAAGAAGAATAAGGTGCTTTCTGCGTTTGCACCTTTCAGCGTCCAATACAGGCTTTAAGTAAGTTATTGGTGGGAAACGTTCCAGCAAATTCAGAAAACATCCCCAGAAGCTTGAGCTACAGAGACGCCTTTGTTTCCCTGAGAACCTGACATGTCCTCACCTCGAGGCTTTCCCTGGACACTGCTGTTCGCCCTCAGAGCTCTTCTGTAGCCCATTGGTCTGGACACAACGGGCTTCTGAAGCCCCCTCACTCCCACCCCAGCCCTCACCTTCTCTTGCTCACCTTTTTAAGCGTCACAAAATCATTCTCAGCAGCCGTGCGCCTGTTGATTTCATCCTCATACCTGTTGGGACCCAGAGGACAAAGCTGTTCGATTGCTTCTAGATTGTTTGTTTTTTTCTTCTTTCCCAACTGGATTCACCCAAAATACTCCATTCTCTGGAATCTTAAACACTCTTCAACTGTCTAAGTTGGAACTATGATATCCCAAATGAGGATTTTTTTTTCTATGAATTAACTCTCAAACAGAGAAAACACATGATCTCTCAAGCCCTAAATGTCATCCTCACAAAAAATCAACAAGTTACAGATTCTATGAGCACAAAGGCACTTGGGAAATGAGGGCCTTTCCTGGGAAAGGTCTGGAAGCTCAGATCAATATCTATCCCACTCAGCACTTGCTCTGCCACCTACTTCTTCTTAAAATCCTCCACGAGATCCTGCATGCTGTTCAGCTCTGAGTCCTGGGACGTTCTTTCTGCAGAGAGCGTGTCCACCTGTCTCTTCAGCTGGGCGATGAACGCCTGGAAGATGGGCTCCAGGTTGGAGGTGCGGGTGCCCACATGGATCTGCTGCAGCAGCTCCCACTTGGTCTGCAGCACCTGGTTCTGCTGCTCCAGGAACCGCACCTGCCGTGACAGAGGGGACGCACATGAGTGCTGGGCCGCCCTTCCCACCAGCTGGCCACACTCGCAGAGCCTGCTCTGGTCCCGCTCCTGGAGGTGGAGAAGTCTGCCCAGCTTCATCCTCACCAGGGGGATGCCGGCTCATGCCGGGCAGAGCTTCGGAGCTTCCTGCCTCCACACGTGGGAGCTTCTCCAGACTCCTGTGTGACAGCTGGCACTATCCATGGAGAGAACCCTTTTTCCTACTTCACCTCCCACTTTTCCGTTTGCAGCTGCTCCCAGGACTCCAGGCCATTTTCCTCCCGCATTTGAGTTGAATTCCCAGCAAACCTCCCAGGAATTTTGGGGAAAACCAAACATAGCCATCCATTGGCTCTGCTCCTAAAAGCACCGAGTGTGACTGCCCTAGAGGGCAGGGCACCTCAGTCTGCTTCGTACGAGCCTCGTGAGTTCCTTAGACAGGCTCCTCACACTTGAAATAGGAGAAAATCCTCTAACACCCCAGAGCGACACCAACAAGGACTTTATGGGTCACAAAACTGAGATTGCTTCTCTTGAAGGGAGGGACTTCATCCGTCCCCAAGCGCATATTTCAGACTCAGCTTCTCTGAATTTTATAGAGTAATGACTCCCAGGGAAGGAAGGACTATCTTGGAAGGTGTCTTCCCAACCCCTTCCAAGACCCGCCGTCACACAGTCTGGACCTGTCACTCCGTTCCTTGTCTCTATCCGTTTTCCTAAGACTTTCAGAATTTTCCATAAATGTTATTCATTAAGGTTGAAACAACAAAGCCAAAGGCACAAATAATTCCTAACTGCAGACTGTCGGGCAAGAGGCAGCCCGTGAAGCCAGCATCTGTCCTATGTGGATATTGCCCATAGCCCAGTCTACTGTGAACACACCGACTTCTAAAAGAAACGAATCCCTGTTGTTTGCCTTGCAGTTAGCGCTGGAAGTAGGGCACCGTGAGCATCCGACGGAGCCCGCTTCTCGTGACTCACCTTGTCAATGAAGGAGGCAAACTTGTTGTTGAGAGTTTTGATCTGCTCCCGCTCCTGGGCCTTCACCTTCTGGATCTCTGGGTCCACGCCCACGTTGAGAGGCTGCAGGAGGCTCTGGTTGATGGACACTTCGTGGATGCCACCACCAGGGAATCCGCCAGGCCCGAAGCCACCGGGACCCCCAAAACCTCCAAAGCCGCCGCCGCCTCCAAAGCGGCCTCCACCAAAGCCGCCGCCTCCAAAACCGCCACCTCCAAAGCCGATGCCACCTCCGAAGCCACTGCCACCTCCAAAGCTGATGCCACCTCCGAAGCCACTGCCACCTCCGAAGCCACTGCCACCTCCAAAGCCACCTCCGAAGCCACCAAATCCACCACCAGAGCCAAAGCTTCCGCCTCCTCCAGCCACACTAATGGAGATGCTCTTGCTTCCGCCAAGGCCAACAAGACTCCGGCTGCCAAAGCCACCTCCACTGACGCCCCTTCCGCCACCGCCATGGCGGCTCAAGCAGGAGAAGCTGCTGGTGGATCTCCGACTCCCACCAGAACCCACAGCCGAGCTGCTGCTGAAGCCTCGGAATCCTCCACCTCCTCCTCCTCCTCTTCCTCGAGATCTGCTTGAGATCCGACAGCTCATGATGCCTTTGCCCAGCGAGGAAAGTGGAAGGGTTCTGAGGAGAGTTGAGGCTGTTGGGAGACTATCAGGGTCCCCTTTTATACTAGCTGGCTAGGTGTTGGTGCTCATGGGTGTGGACCCACTTATGCATGGGTTTGGTCTACCTGGAAGCTACTCCTAATGAGTGATTACCAAGCTAATAACCATTTAAAAAATCAACTAATCAGCTTCATCCCAGAACTTGCTTTGATTGCAAACTCTTCCTGTTTATCTGGGCATCTGACATGCCATTGTATTTTTGTAAAATCATCAGAAGAGATCGGGATGCGGGTTTCTCAATCTGAAAAGGGACCTTCTGCAGGATGCTGCTCCCCACTCTGGACCAGCCCAGGGGAGGCCAGCTGCCACTCGGGCCTGTGCAGTCTCGCCAGCCCAGATCAGCTGATGAAAGAGATGACAGGTTTAGAGACTGTCGGAGCCCCTCATTCTTAGTCTTAGCACTCTCCTTGCCTTGCCCTCTGCCCCAGGGAGAGTTGCCAAGCGCTTTCGTAGAGCATAAATGTGATGTGCGGAAGTAAGAAGCCTCTTACAGAAAGAATTTGGCCGAGGATGCTACAGAAGAGTTGGCACTCTTCCAAGTATGTTGACTCTTTCCTTCCCATGCGACACCAGGGACGCATAAGAGCCAGGCACCAAGGAGAGGAGAATTGTCTTTCCTATAACCAGAAGTTTATAGAACCATGAACTCTGTCATTTTTCTACGTGAAAACTGAGAGAACGAGGGGTTGTTCCTCGGTCTGTCTCATTCCGGGGCACCCAACGAAAGGTTGCCATCAAAGGCTTTACACAACTCCAAGGTCCCGGTGTATATTGATTCAGTCAGGAATCACCGATTCTGCTAAGAGTTAGGAGGCCAGGTTCCTCATGGTACCCAGAGGTGGGTGAATATCAGAAGACCCATCGAGCCACCCACTGCACAGAGCACCCAAACGTCAACTCACCCGCAGTCCAGTCATTTGTCCGTGTGGCCAAAGGCGTGGGAGAGGCACTGTGGAGTGCTGGAATTGAATTTAAAGTCAGAAGTTCTGGGTTTGACTCCCAGTTTCACCATTTCCTGGCTCTGTGCCTTTGGACTAAACTCTGAGACTCCGTATGCTTAGCTGTAAAATGGGAAATTCATACAAAGTGTTCTGAAAACCATGACACACAGACAAGTGTTAAGTATCATTGCTGTTCGGGGTGAAGCAAAGACATTCCTTTTCCTTTCTCCCCTGGCGTGTTCCTCTCTCTTCTGATGGCCGTGACCCGGCACTGCTCAGAGCAGCTACAGAACCAGGATTTCTCAGATCCTAGGACACAGTTAGCGTAAAATAATGTAAAAAACAGAAGCTTTGAGTGTAAGTCCCAGCTTCACTGTATTTTAATTAAATGGCCTTGGATTACTCACGATCTTCTTTGGGCCTCAGTTTCCTCATCTGTAAAGAGTGAAGGATGAGAAGAATATGACTGTTGTAAAAACAGAACAAGACCATAAGCCCACGGGCTACGCGTGGTTCCCGGTTGGAGCAGAATTCACCAAGTGCTGCTCACCCTCTCCCACCCCTCCCCCGAGTCTTCAACCCTGTGTCCTAACTCCTCGGCCCAGGCGGCATGAGGGTGAAGACCAGGACCTAGCTGTTCAGGATGTTTGATTTGCAAGATGAGAATGCTGAAGGAGGCAAATCTCTGTGTCGCCTTGATTTTTTTTCCCAGTCTGGCCTACATAATCATAATCATGCTAACAAATCATAAAGCTAATGCTGTAGAAAGAGCCTCAAGCCAAAGTCAAACGTGTTGTTATCTGCGACTATCTGAACAACACCCTAGTCACCCATTACTCCTCCACACGGTGCTGAGGCCACCCCAGGTACGGGGGGCTCCTGGTCCCTCCGTGAAAAAAAGACATGAATATTTATTGAGCATCTCCCGTGCCAGGCTTGTGCTGGGCACACACTACGCATGCTTTACTCTCTACAATTCTACTTGCATACGGAGTCTCTCTTCCCATTCTCTCCTCTGGGCACCTTGCCTTTCTAGCCCATTCGCCAGATTTTAAAGTCAAATTGAAGAGAGACAAACATCTTTTTCTCTTCAAATGTGGAGGGCAGAATTAACGCAACTTAGATATTACATAACATTTTATTTCCTTATTTTTTTAACTTTGCCTTTTACGTAATTTCCATGTGCTTGTGTCGATAACACGGTCTGCATTCATAAAGGAGTCAAATGTGAGTCAAGACTCTTGGTTCTGGCTGGGACGTCATGGCTGACTTCCACTGTGGTCCTCCATTTCTTCATCTAAAATATGGGAACATTTATCCTGTCCCAGAGGATATTGGTCTGTTGGACAAATGGGTTTTAAGCTTTGCTGTCTCTGAGAACAGAACAGGGATCCAGCAGGAAAAAATCCTTCTTTCAGCAAGCTGCTGGCAAGCCCAGGCCCCTAACGGATTTTCCTCTAAAGTTTTCAAAAGCACTTCCCTTGGCCAGAGCAGAAAACCAAGCCCCAGTGTTGATCAGACAGGGCCTGACTGACTAGCCAGTGGGACAGAGATGTGAACGTTGACACTAGGCTCTGCTGGTAGGAACTCGTTTCCCCTCCTCCACAGTCTCCTAGCCGGGTGTCCCCCTCTCTTTCGGCCTCATCCCAGCCCTCCTTGTGGTACAATGAGCGTGGCCCTGGTCTTCTACACAGCACAGCCAGGGTCATGTTTATCTTTACCCCAAACCTCACTCCCCTAGGCACAGGGCAGTCACTCAGGGAATAAGCCCAAGATCCAAAAAGCATTGCCAGGGTTTGGTGTTTGGAATGGCAGGTTTCCTCTGACTTGAAAGGTGAGGTTAGCAATGCTGAGTCTCCACATCCTTCCTTCTGCCTGTTCCCTGAAGATCCTGGAAGACGTCCTCTCAGGTCTCTGTCCCACCCACCATCAGCACTTCCCTCCACAGGCCAGCCAGGTTAGTCTCTTTGTCCCCAAAACTGAAAGCATCGGCTGAACTGAGCTATTGGCCAAGCCCTGAGCCCTCTGGTGCACACTGCCCTGGAATGCAAACCACGTGTTTACATTTCAAAAACGAAACAAAACAAACAACAAACTTTGCTCTTCCAGGCCCTGCTGCTGAGTTCAGGCTGCTTGAGGGGCCAACACTCAGAGTCCAATAACCTCAAGTGAGAAGCTCAGAAACCAGAGAGGTGGCCAACAGCAGCCTGGAGAGAGCAGCAACCTGGCCAGGCCATGCCGCCCGCCCTGCGCACCGCCTGCAAAGCCTGTGCATCCCATAGGGCAGGTCTCTGCTGCTCCAAGAGCTCCAGCTCAGCGGCTCTGAGGGAGGGTGGGACAGGAGCCTCGCAGGCTCCCAGCAGCAGGCCCTTGCTCAATAGCTCCTCTGAGGCTTCCCTCTGTAAGCCATTGTTCGAAAACTGCTCACTCAGGCTGCAGTGCCAGCCCCTGGCCCAGCTCTCCCTCACACCCCGGGCCTCCCCTCCTTTCTTACCCAACAGGGCCTTGGAAGCTTTTTTCTCAGTCAACCCCTTTTCTTACCACGAACTCCATGGCTTTTGATTTTCAGGTGCCCCGGGCAAACTGGAGTTACCTGCGAAGCCAGGCTGGCGGGCAGCCAGGCCCACCCACAGCATGAAGTGCCCAGTGCCCCACGGTGCAGAACTCCATCGGGAATGCAGAGAGTCCCGGACACACATGCCAGCTGTGTCAGGATAGCAGGGTCTGCCCACTGCTTGGAAACCATGGAGACCCCAGGAACAGAGGAGGAACGAGGGCAGGGACGCTGCCCAGGGCGCAGCACGGGCTCATACCATGATGGAGAAACTAAGGAAGCAATCCAGCAATCAACCAAGGAAGCCTCCAGCATAGAGCCTGGCACACAGTAGGTGCCCACAAATGTTACTTCCTTCCCCACCACTGTGGCCAAATTCCCACACATAGTTCTAATTTTCTAACTGGGCCCCAGAAGATCAGACCCAGACATTGGGAAGTCACGGATCCCAGCTTTGTTCTCCATAGATCCATCCACAACTCAATGAGCTCAGTTCTTCCCATCATGGCTACAACGTACCTACAACTCACTGGGGTGTGCGCCTGGCTTGCTGACGTGCTGTCCAGCTAATGGTATTGCTCTGACATGTGTACCTGTGTGTTCTCACCTGCAACATGTCTTCATTCGCACAGCGAGAGCCGAAAAAGAGTCTTCCATGAAAGGTTCTTGCAGTTCCTGGCCCATATTCCAGCCAAACTGTCTTTCCAGACCGGGTTCTACTCCCACTCCGGCTTCAAAATCCTTACACTTGCCCTTTACCCAATAGCCACCCCAACGTGGAAGGACAACCCAGCCCTCAACATTCCGTTCTACCCCGTTTGTGACTTCAGAAAAATGGGGTTATTGTAGTCAGACCACTCACGCCTTCCTCGAAGTCCAGAGACTCCTGCCGGTGTCCCCGGATTGGATGCTGCCCTCTTCTTCCCCAGCCCATCCTGTGGGGAACCTTCCGGCTAGTTCTGCATGGCACTACGGCCCTTCACAGCCACCGCTCACCTCCAGTGCCTCTACCCAGACACCTGCCATTCCTGCCGCCGGACGCCCACGGAGATGCAGCAGATGCTTCCCGTCCACGCGTCTCCCCCACCCTCAGCCCCACCTCACCCTCCCCACCACTTAAAGCTGCTCCCCTCCCATGGGACCTCTTCTGTTTTTTTCAAGGCTTCATGTGTTGAGTTGGCTAGAAACAAAGACAGGACAGGGCTGGTGGAGAAACTCCCACCCCCGAAAATAAAATGAGAAAGAGAGGAAAGGGTGAAAACAAATAGAATTGTAAAGACCAAATAAACACACTCTTATTTCAAGAGACTCCTGCTCCTCAGTCTATCGGCAATGCTCTTCAAGATGCCTTCAGAGCCGTGTGCCCTGGAACACCCCGTTTTGGAAGGGATGGCCACAGAGCTTGATTATCAATGAGCTGCTTGCTCCAGGGTTTTTTATTAGGAAAAAAAAGAAAAGAACTCTCTGGACTGCTTTTTCACATCAAGAATCATACATTCAGGGGCTGGCCCCGTGGCCGAGCGGTTAAGTTCGCGCGCTGCGCTGCAGGTGGCCCAGTGTTTCGTTGGTTCGAATCCTGGGCGCGGACATGACACTGCTCATCAAACCACGCTGAGGCAGCGTCCCACATGCCACAACTAGAAGGACCCACAACGAAGAATATACAACTATGTACCGGGGGGCTTTGGGGAGAAAAAGGAAAAAATAAAATCTTTAAAAAAAAAAAAAAAAAAGAATCATACATTCAAAACACTTCTTTAAAAGACTTTAGATCCGAAAAATACACTGAAATCATTGCTAGTCCAGCACTGACTGCGGACGAGAGCTAGTACCGCCACTCATTCGGATGCATTATCTCCATGACACGAGTCACATTGGGATGAGCCACAGGCGCGCTTCACAGCCCCCCAGGCCTTGGACGCCGTGTCCACGTCCCTGTTCAGCAGGACGTTCGTAAGGGATGTTGTGTGATAAACTGGGAAGAGCGAAAGGAGGACCCTTCAATGCTTCCAGTCCCACAAGCGTGAAACCAGAGGGAAGGATGAGGCACAGGACTCCACCTTGGTCCCCAAGAAAGCAGAGTTTCCCAGGCACCCCAGCTAGGCCTCTGCTTGTTGGCCCCACCCCAACTCAAGTACTTTCTCAAAAAAGAGCCACCATGGTAATGAGGGCTCCCCCCATGTATGCTTTGGTTGCCCTCGCCAATGTCATTTCATTTTGACCACCTCCTTCTGAAATAAGTAGGGCAAGAATTATGCCCATTTCACACATGAGCAAACTGTGCCTCCAAGACAGTGCTGGGACCTGCCTGACGTACCCAGGCGAGTAACATGGCAGACCTAGGACACGCGCCAACGTCTTCAGGCTCCACATCCTTCTGTGAGCCCCACTGTGCCCACTCCACCGTCTCCCGCCTAAGCCCTGCTCCCAACACAGAGACTTAACGAGAGTGTCAGCCCCTCTGAGAGCCCCTCCACCCCGTTCTAGTATCTGCATTAACGAACAGCTCAGAAACGTGCCGGAGACCAGCCCAACAGACATCTTCATTTTTAAGAAAAGAAACTGAGTTCAGTGACTTGACAAAATCACGTGACAAAAGGGGGATACAGCAAGAAGCCAGCCCAGCATCTCAGCCACCGAGCCACAGCACCCCTGACACACGACATTCACAGCAAGAAAAGACCTCAGGCAGACCAACAGCAGGGGTTTAATAAACACCACAATCAACCCTCAGTCACCCACGATGATGGAAAACACGAAGGAAACAGCAGCTGTGTCCTTTCCAGGCAGCCAAATCTTTTATTGCAACACTCCCCGAGGCAGTTAAGGCTCCTTCCTATTCATACCTTACGAGGTTGGGTCACGGGCAAGATAATGCAGCCATCGCTCCACTGAACCTCAGTAACCACAAGCTGCTGATTGTCCTGCCGTGGGATAGACTGCGTTTCTTCCCCTGGTCCTCTGTGGTGGCACGTGGCAGGTCACAAGTGCCAATGAGGTGGCACAGGGCCCCTGCTCCACGGTCTTGCCTCTAAGCCTGATGTCCTCGCCATGGAAACCTGGTTTTGTGTTACCAGCCAGGAGGGAGGATTACTGAGCAGAAGGCCGCCAACTCCGGGGCACTTCCGGAGCCCAGAGGGGACCCTCTAACCACAAGCACACCCAGCACTTATCACGGGCGGTGAAGACACTCAGATGTCCACCCGCGAATGTGGATGAGGGATGGTTTCACCTGCAGGACCCTCTCACGCTTCCTTCAGGGACACAGAGGCAGGGCACTATGTTCTCCCCTTGCCCAGAATGTTCTTCCAGCTCCAGCAGGTGTAGGACAAAAGGAAGTCAACTGTGCTGTCAACAGGAGAAACTTAAGGCTAACAACAACCGGGATTAAAGGAGTACCCCCCTTGTGTACAGAGGAGGAGTGAGGAGAGTAGGAATGTGGAGGTTGTTGGATCCAGAAAGCTAAGCCGAGGACCTGTCTCCCACTTCTTCTCTTGCAAATACCTGAGGTTAATTAAACACCTGAGCTACAGGTGGGGCAAGATGGCCTCACCTCAGTCCTCATCTCATGAACACCCTGCCATGAACAACCCATGCTCAAGGACAGAATTCCAGCATTTTCTTTATTGAAACAACAACAATGTTCTCCAAATCCCCTATCAGCTCAGCTCTAATCAAGACCAAACTTTCATGCTCTTGTCAATAAGTGGTCGAAATGTTCTAATCATTGAACCTGAAATGAACCCACAAGGAACCCCGTTTCCCTCCATTGAACCCACGGAGGGAAAATAGAGGAAGAAGAAATGGAGGATTTGGGAAGATAATGGGAAGAGGAGAAAGGGGGTCTCAGGGTTGGAAGTGGTTCCAGCCAGGGCTTCTGAAGCTCCTCTGCCTCGGGAAAGGCTGGTCTCCTCCTGTATCTCCAATGGAGATGAGCTCACATCTCACGAGGCAGCCCCTACTGCCATCACACAACAGGACCAGGGTGAAAGGTCTTCTTCACAGTGACCCCTGTCCCATCTAAGCAACAACAAGCTTGACCCTCTCCCTCACAACCACGGTGTGGTCCATCTTCAGTGCAAGTGACTGTCACGCCCACCCTCAGACATCTTTGACCTCCTTTCAAGTCCTGCTGTGGCCCAGTTCTTGCCCCTGAGCTCACATTGGCTTCTCAGTGGGTGGCTTGAACTTTCCCAATGCTCCGTTCTGAGCTCAGCCCTGGGAGGGGGAAGATGTCTCTCCCATGACCACACTTGCCCTGTCCCAAGAAGGATTTAGCTGCTTCCTTATGTCTTTACGACCAACAGAACAGAACCGTGAAAAAGCCTTTTTCTTTATTGGTCCCAAGAAGCTTTCTGAAGTTGTGTATACAAAGAACATCATCTTCACTCTTACCGCCCAAGGGAGCCGCTGCCTTGTGGTGATCAATACAGGTCCCGGCGTTGTGTGTCAAGGAGCCTTTGTGCCAGCAGAGGACACTCTATCCTGTCTAAACAGAACTCACAGGACCTATTGACAGATTGGAAAATGGGCGTGGGCACCAGGGAGGGGTCGGAATAACCCTACACGAACCTGGGAAGGTCACCAGTTGACTAAGACAGAGCCATTTTTCTGATAATGGATTGGCAGGGAGTGTCATGTTCCCTCCAGCAGATATGGGAGGGGCAAACACAGTGACACAGAGCATCCCAGGGCAGCTTGGGTATCCATCCTTCCAATCAAAAACCAGACATTGCTGACACCACCCAATTGTCTCCTGAAACATCTCTATGTTCCCTCTCATCTGGTACGAGACTCCAGCCAACTGTGGCTCCAGGGAACAGCTCTACAGAGCACTCCTCTGACCACCAAACTATTAGCCTATTAGCCACGCCCTCTTCACAAGGAAAGGGGCCTGCAGTGCCCACTTCATCCCTTCCACCTGCCCAAGTCCTAACCACATTTCCAGACACTTCTCAGCTTGTCGCTCCTCCAGGAACCTTCCAGTCGCATTTGCCTTCTCTTCCCAGATGCTGCTTGAGATGTGCTTCCCTCTTGGTTTCCACGACACCAAGCTCTCTCCCTTCTCCCACCCTCAATGAACTTACACTCTTTACACTTCTTTACACCCCTCCTGATTTCTACTTCTTTGTCTGGTCTTTAGGCAGACTGTTCTTGGGATTGCTTCTTGATTCTCTTCTTCCTCTTTTTCTAAAGAGAGTAAGTTCCTTTAACGGCAAATGCGATAACAACCAATGGAAACAGTTGCACTATTCAGGGGTCCATATAATAGACTCTGAGATGGAGTAATGTCCTTTCCACAACCCCTCCCCTCAATACACACACACACACACACACACACTCAAAGAAAAAGGTACAGTTGGAAAGATGTGCCTCGTCTTCTCCCCTGGAAGCTCTAAAAAGGTCCCCAGTCACAAAACGTCCTAAAGCAGCAGTTCTGCCCTGTGGAACTTCTGGAACTCTGTGGAGACACTTTTTTGTTTCTCATTGTGATATGGGGGGACTGTTACTGACATTTAGTGAGCATGATCTAGATTGTACTTCAGGCCCGAACAGCATGTGAACACAACAGCATATATAACCCTTCAGCCCAGAACCCAAACCATATCACATACACACGAAGTGGTTCTGCTGCCTTTTCAGATATACTGAGTAGTGGAGGAATACTGCTACTGTGTAAATCGGGAGAAGGTCGAGTCTTCGCCTTTTGGGAAAGTTTTGTTGTCTGTGGCAGACATGCTCATGGTATGTAGGCTGCCAACACAGCATACCCGCATCAGCCTGCATCTGGAGCCTATGAACACATGGTCGTTCTGCACAGCAGGGCAGACATCTGATGTGTCAGAAGATTTTCTAATACAGCCCTGCCTGAGAATGTACAAGTGAAAGGTGTGTGGTATCACTCCCGGTTTTCTCCCTCTTGTGTCTCCTGCTAATTGCAGTGAAGGCTGTGTGCTGATTGGTTTTAATTATGTGTGACTGCAAGGCACACCATCTCTGTTTTTCTATTCTTGACGGTAAAAGGATGCTACTTAATTTTTGTTATAAAACAGAGGCCAATGAGACTGATCCCTTTAGAAGAACTGACCTAAAGAAAGAATATTCTCTTTCAAAATAAACTCTTATCAATGTCCATAAGGTCCCTGTTACAATTTCCACACCACATTGTTGATGGAACAGGGCCGCTGTGTGAGACTTCCTCATAGTCCCTCCAAGGGACCCATAGAAGGACCCACCTCCAGTGAAGACTGTCCTGGGGGTCATGGTTCTCAAATTCCATCAAAACCATTAGCTCTGGTTCAAGATCATCTTTTGGAATTCTTTCTCCCAAGGGCTAGTCAACAGCCCCCGAGTCTAGTGAAGAGCCTCCCCCAAGGGACAGAGTGGGGACGGCAGGCTTGAGCCAAATGAACTAGGATCGGACAGGCCAGGGCTGCAGGAAGAGTTGCTGGAGTCCGCTGTTTTCTCAGGGGCACTAGATGGTTGTCTTAGGCCTGGAACTGTGGGAAAGGAGGCAGTTTGTGTGTAGGGAGAGGAGACGGTGGCTGGTCCATTCTTCCCTAGAGTTAGATGAATCTCTGAACTCTGTTAGAGAGGTGGCTGCGCAAGAGACACAATTATATAGATATTGGCCGGTTATGGAAGGAAGACTGGCCCCTGAACTGACGGCTGCAACATTATGTCATTCAAGGAAGAAATGGCCCCAGGGGAGCCACAGGGCTCAGTCAGCCAATGGGCAGAGAGAAGGATTCTATCTTTGTGCTGAGACGCTAGGAGCAAGACACATGGATCTAGACCCCAGGAGAGGAGGTCTGTGCAGACGTCTTCAGGGAAGGGCCAAAATGCTGCAATTGGACCATAGACTGTGGCACAGCAGTGGAGACAATCAAGTCAGCTGGAGGGGGCAGGAGGAAGGCCAGAGTGGCAGGACATCTAAGAAAGGAGAATAAAGATATATGTAGATTTTTGCTTGCATGTGCTTAGATAACGTTCAGAAGGACACTCGAGAAAGTATGGCTGCTGCAAACAAAGGGACCTCGGTGGGGGAGGACAGGAGAACCTTCCTTGTACACTTGTACTTGTGGACTTCCCTCCTTATGAACATTATTACTTAGATAAGCACCAAGCATCACACCCACACTGGACACACCCAAGGATGAGCTATTGGAGTCTAAGATTTGAGAGGTCATCACTAGATCTCGGTGAGCTCAGTATCTTGGCTGGACAGCCCTGAAGAATTGTGACTGGTCTCGTGGCCTTTACTTTTTCTCCATTTGAGCACATTTCCCCCACATATTTCTGGCTGTCCTGCCAGGAGTTCTCTGCAGTTCTCCCTTTGCCCCTTCCCCTTGGGTGAGCTGATGGTTTACTCTAACTTTCAGACGCTGATGGCTCTGCAGTTTACTCCTCTGGCTCCAGTTTTAGATGCGTGGAGTAGAGGCACCTCAGAAGAACTAACTCGTTCTTTCTCCCCACTAGCCCTCTTGCTGTGTTCTTTGTTATTACCCAGGCCAGGAACATGGAAACACCCTCAAGTGTTCCCTTTGCCTCAGCCCCGGCCCCTCACGACCCGCATCCAATCCATCACCAAGTCTGATGAGTTGACTCCTAACTGGCTTGGGAACGCAGATCCTCATCCTCGTTTCTGGCCAATCGGCCACCTGTAAAGACTTGAACCGATGGGAGAGACATGATGGCCTTTGGCCCGCACCTGTGCAATGATCCCCTGAGATGTCTTCCTGCCTCCAGGACGGGCCCTCCAAACTGGCCTAGTGCTGCCTCGAAAACACGGATCTGACCACGTCACTCTCTGATTTAAAGCCCTTTACTGGCTCCTCCTCAACTATCACAACTGTTTCAGCCATAAAATACCTGAAAAAATGGCATTTCCTTGAGAAGATCTCGCACAGGCAGACCGGATAGCTTAGAGGATAAAGCACAGAACAGACTCTGTCTCATGCTCCATCCTTCTTCACCTGGCAGTGAGGCAGCCCCTTTCTCTCCCACTGCCCCAGTACCGAGTAGGTTGTAACAAGCCGATAGGTCCCAAAACCACAGCTGAGAACTTCTGACCCACAAACTGGAGACCAGACTCCGTTGAATGCCTACAAAGCCCTTCTCGATGGATCTCACTGACTCTTCACTCTCATTTCCTGTCACTAATTTGATGCTCCTGCAGACGATCAATTACTTCATGTAATTTTACTCTTCCATGTCTTTACCCAGGTTATTCCTTCTGCCTGGAGTGTCCTTATCTGCCTTAAATGTCCTCATCTGCATGACAAACTCCTATTTATTTACTGAAACCCTGCCAGACAACACTTTTAATGGCCCTCACTTCTGTGTGCACCACGTCTATACCTTGTATGTGTTTCTATCATTGCACGGGTCATGTGCATGTAACGACACGTTTGCATACTCACCATCACCAAGTCTTCAAACTCTTTGACATCAAGAACCGTGTCTTATTCATCATAATGTCCCCAATGTTCATCCTTGTCCCTGACACATAGTGTGTCTGTAGGAGCTGTTTGTTGAACTGAATGTACTCCAGATTTTTCCTTTGATGTCTTTCTAGTACTAAAACATTGAGTACTTGATCTTACTCAATTTAATTCTTCATTATATACTGACTTACACAATGTTTCCATTCAGTCCTGTGACATCACAAGTTTGGTAAGTTTCACTATAAATTGTCGTGGTCTCCATTTCGTGTCTGGCCAAACCAAGAAAACCCAGCCCAAGCAAGACGAACAAGGGTATTACCAATACTAAAATGTGACTACAGGAAATTTTAACCCAAGAGAGAATTTAGAAAGTGTGTACCAGAGTACTAGAATATTCTCACCAGTTCATTCATTCAGTGGTGTCCCTGCTGCCATATGGTGGCCCCAGACGTCTGCTCTCCCTCAGAGGAGAGTACAGCATCACCCTCAAGGCCACCCCACTCCCATTGTTCTAAATCCACGAGCACCACGCCGCCTTCTAGGACTAAGTCAGTTTCCCAGGTATCTTGACAACAGGATGGGGGCTCTGGTATTTCAGTCAGTTTGTAGGTTCCCCCACAAACTCATACATGGACCTTCTGGGTCACACATCCGTGGCTTGAGTGCGTGGTGCACACATAGCAGTCCTCAAGAGCAGATGTAACTTGGATGCCTTAACAAAATCAATTTTATGTCAGTTCAGAGTTGTCAGGGTGCCACATTGACCGTGTGAGGTACTTCCCTCGTGGGCGACCCTGACAGCCGGCCGCCTTCCTCTACTTCTTTGTAACTTCTACTCCCTTTTAACCTCATTTAACTACTTCTGTATGACACATTCACAGTTCACAAGGCATTTTCACATCATATATATTTTATCGTCCTGCTGTCTAGAGGCAAATATTCTCACCCTCGTTTCACCTACACCAGACGCTCCAAATGGTCAAGTGACTTGTCCAATGGTCCACACATCCAGGAAACTGTGGATTTTTTTTTTTATTTTTGCCTACATCTTACATACCAGACAGTTCTCTGAATCAACGTTCTGTCTTCTTTCTGTCCACCATAATGCTGTCCAGACTTTCGCATCGGTTCATAAGGAGGCAGCTCTGGTGAGAGTGACTGGAGAGAGAGAGAGAGAGCTCCCCATTTTGTATGGACGCGATACCCCTGTTGATTTACACCCTCTTTATTTCCCTGAGATCTGATTGCCACTGCAGCTACGAAGACTTTTCTCAGTGAAAGCTAAGAAATCTACAACTTCAGAGAAGTGAACTGAGCTTTTCACGGCCGTAAAACCACTGGGAATCTGATGTTCATTTGGTCCTTAAAGCAAGCATCTGCTGTCTGCAGGCCAACAAGCAAAGTCATAATAGCCAGGTCCTCATCATCATCGCCACCATTATCACTAAAATTGGCCCTCACTGAGTGCTTACTACTTGCTAAGCGATGTTCATTCATCCTCTCATTCAGTCCTTGCCATAATTCCTACGAGGAAGGCATTGTTATCCCCATTATTGAGAGAAATAAAACCGAGGTGCAGAGAAGTCCTTAACTGACACATTGTCACAGAGCTGGTAAATGATGGTGGTAAGATCCAAGCCCAGGCGTATATGAGTCCAATGCTTCTGATCACTATGCTGTCCCATTGTACTTCTCCACGAGTACAGGCCACATGTGGGCAAATGAACTTCTTAGATTAAGCAGTGTTTTGGGGAGTGGCCTGAAGGAGAGGGGAAATGGATAGCCAGCTCTCCAGTAGCACTCTTGGTTCTTGAACTCCCCAGGCCAAAGTCTGTCTTCTGGCTGTGGCAGCTGCCGGTACTGCCTGACCCACATCCCTCTCTTCATAGGCTGTTCCACATGGGCAGACTTCAGCATGCAATACTGTCCCCTCCTCTCAGTGTCAGACTCTCTCTTCCAACCTGCTTGCTCAGTGGCCTTTCCACCAGAGCGTTCTCCCATGAGTACCCCAAACTCTCCATTTCTCCTTGACACCTGCACCCTCTGGGAAAGAGCTTCTGCTCATTAAATGTTAAATGTTTAAGCTCAGATGTTGCCTGACCAGCCTCCCAACATGTCCCATCGTCCCAACTTCCCCATACGCCATGGGGCTCTAGGGCCTTCTGTCCTGCCCACAAAGCACTTGTCCAGGGTGGACAGCACCATGAACAAAGGAGATTGAGACTCGTGGAGAATTTCAAATGCAGTTTATTGCAGCAACACGAGGAAAAGGGGAGTTAAGACCTCTTCACAAGAGACAATCAACTTGCTTACACCTTCTATACAAAACCAAAGCAGCACAGAGCTTGCTGCAAGACACGGGACCCCAAGGAGCTGTCCAGAGCGTGTCTCCACGCAGCAAGAAGCTGTGGGTCTCACCAGCCCGGCTCTGGCTGACTGAAGGAGATGCTTTGAAATGGAATGTGTGTCGTGGGATGGCTGAGCTGTCTCGCAGGCAAAGCACAAGGCAGGGTCATAGCCGGGGACTGGGATTGCCTCTGATCTGAAACCTTCTTTGGGAAGCAGAGGAGAAAGGAGAGAGCGGGGGAGCTGGGAGGAACCAGTGGAACTGACCATAGCTCAGCTCTCCACTAAGGCTGGGGCAGTTGACCTCGACCTCGCCAAGCATGAAGGTAGTGATGGGAGGGAGAGCTAACAGGACAGACAGCACCTCTTTATCTGCTCCCTCGGGAGTAGCTGCTGGAAACAAATTTCACGCTGGAACTGCCGCCAGAGGACTTGCTGCCCCCAGAGCTGACTCCCCGGCCTCCGGACGAGCTGAAGCTGCCTCCAGAGCCGCCGCCACCAGAAATCCTGACACCATAGCTGCCTCCACCGCCTCCAGAGCCGCCTCTGTGGCCCCTACTGCTGCCTCCGGAGCCGAAGCCACCACCACCGCCGCCTCCAGAGCTGTAACTGCCCCCTCCGGACATGTAGCTCCCTCCGCCGCCAGAGCTGAAACCGCCGCCTCCTCGGACTCCTCCTCCACTGATGCTCGTGTGGCTGGTGCTCACAGCTGCAAGGGAACACTCAGTGATCTGCACTGAGCTCCCCGCCCACCCAGCACACCCGCACAGGCCCCTGAGATCCGATAGTACTTACACACGCTCACATTCGGGGCGCACTCTCCAGACATCCTGTAAGAGAAAGGAATGCAGAGCTCTCCTGACTCTCCAGCTTCTCAAATTACTCCCCAGGCCCTCTCACAACTGTCGAGGGTTGTCCCCATCTGGGGCTCCACTAATCCACTTCCTCTGAATCCTAATCCTGTCTCCTACGGTGTCCCGACCTCTGTCATTGTTCTCACAGTGACTACAAACAGGGAATCTCCATATAAACGAGACAAGACTCTTGCTGCTAATGCAGGCCAAACTTAAAGACCTTGACATGGGCTGGATGACATCTGAGCCAGCCCAGATGAAGAAGAAATCACTCCATCTCAAAGAGCTTCACACAGACGCTACAGTCCTCAGAAAACAAAAGTGGGGACCCCGGCTCCCACTGTGAAACCAAGTCTTTCCTCCCGCGCCATGGACCTTCCCCTCCCGATCCTCAGGACCAGCCACAGGCACATGGCTGCTTCCTCAAGACCAGTCAGCTCACAAGGGAGGATGCCCTGAAGAAGTGGCCAAACTGCCTGAGGTCCCTTCCGCACCTGCCCTCCTCTCCTTCCAGGAGGGTCCTGTAGGTGGCAATCTCCACATCCAGGGACAGCTTGGTGCTCATCAGCTCCTGGTAGTCACGCAGCAGCCGGGCCAGGTCCTCCTTAGCCCTCTGCAGGGCATCCTCCAGCTCGTTCAGCTTGTTCTGGGCGTCTTTGAGGGCGTTCTCCCCACGCTGCTCAGCTTCGCTGATGGACTGCTGCAGCGCAGCGATCTGAGAGGAGAGGCGCCAGCACATTACACGCTCAGTGACCCAACTTCACCTTGGCCTTCTCACCTCAATTGTGTTGACTTCCTTAGAAACCCCTAAAGGTGATGCAGCAGCCTCTCTTGGCCCTAGTTGAGGCTCCTCCACCCCTTACAGACTTGACACTTTTCTAAACGCCTGCCCTGAAACCTCCTGGCTGCCTGTCCTCTCACTCTCCGCCTCCAAAGTCTCCCTTTGGGTCATGGGCTGGACCACTCATGCCCATCACATCTATTTCTCTACTAGATCATTTTCTCCCAGGCTTCCCTAAAGAGAACCCAGCCTAAGGACCGAATTCTGGGAATCACCATAGTCACCAAAGGAATTAGGCACAACAATACAATCTTGGGATGGATCTCAAGATGCAAAACTGAGAAAGTGCCCTGCAATTACCTGAGGATGCCCCACCCCCATTCCATAGAGCTGAACAACAGGAGGAGGAAGCAAGTACCTGCTTCTTGACGCTGTCAATTTCAGATCTAAGTCTCTGGATCACCCGATTCAGCTCAGAAATCTCCATCTTTGTACTTTTCAAACTGTCCCCATGGCTGCCAGCAGTGATCTGGAGCTCTTCATACTAAAGATCAAGTCAATTAGATGTGACAGAGCGCACCACGGCTCACACACACAAATAGGAGAAGACACAGGATAGAAAGACAAGACACTTCGGGAAAGCTGGCCAGGCATTCAGCCCATCACCTTGCTCTGGTACAGGGCCTCAGCCTCCGCCTTGCTCTTCTGGGCGATCTCCTCGTACTGGGCGCGGACCTCGGCGATGATGCTGTTCAGGTCCAGGTGCCGACTGTTGTCCATGGACAGGACCACGGATGTGTCGCTGATACTCTGTTGCATCTGGGACAGCTCCTGCAACACATGGGAGGGCTGGCCATGGCGCCCCTGCCCACAGCCAAAGGCAGCGAGGAGGCATTCCCCTCCCCGGGGTCAGGGAGATGCACAGACTCTCAGACAGAGCATCATAATCCCACTGGGTGAGATTTCAAGCAGCATAATCACCATTCCTAGGCCTCCACCAAGGTTGGCCTGAGAAATACAGGAGAGAGAAGTCTATTTCTGAGCCTCCTAGTTAACAGCCTTCCCCATTTATGCAGTTTTGGTAAGCACTCCCCAGGAAGAAGTCTTAAATTTTACTTCCTGTTTCAGAGGCCAAGTGCATGCACCTGGGCGGGGAGGGTGAGGTATATTACATTCTGACCCGGAAGTATATTGGACATAGGGACAGGAGCAGGAAGGGTCTCTTCCCAAGAGGAGCTGGACATTTGGGGGACAGAGTGAGGGAAAGTGGTCTTGGTGTTTCATGAGCATCAGGGGAGAAGTTCCTCTCTTCCAAGGCCCCTGGGGGTCTGAAAGGATGACACGTTGGAGCCAGACAGCCTTAAACCCCACTCCTACCTCTTTTTCACCAATCGGGAAGGACCTGCCTTTGATGGGAAGGGTGGGAGGCAAGGGTCCGACCTGGAGCAGCCTCCTTACCGCATCATAGAGGATTCGCAGGAACTCAAGCTCCTGGGTCAGCACGTCCACCTTGGCCTGCAGATCCACCTTGATCTTGTAGGCATTGTCCACGTCCTGCGGGAAAGGTCAGGGGCCTCTGGTGAAACTCAGCCCCAAGGCCGCCTTGCCCATTCCGTGTCCGGGCCCTGCCCTCTCTCTGCCCATCTCCTCGTCCCAGTCCCTGTTCGCTGCTCTCCAACAGCCCAGGTGTCTCAGGTGACCCACATGCCCTCAGGACCACATTTGGCATAGAGTCCACAATGCACCTCTGCTTGGGGCTCCAGGCCCATGTTCACTGCTCACTGCCCTAAGACCTGTGATGGGACCAAGCTTTGTCAACAATCTCTCCCTCCTGCTTGAGACACTGTGTGTTGCCAGGATGGGGCACAATGGCCTCTGGGGGTTTAACAGTCCTCCACTCTCCCACCCTGCCTGTCCGCCCCAACTCTCCTGAATTTCTCTGGGTTTTACACCAAAGCTTCTGCAGGATTCGGGCTGAAAACTCACTTTTGCCTTCTAGCTCAAACCTTTGTCAGCACGACTGACGGGCTCTTTAAGCAGGCATTCCAAGGAAAGTCCCAGTCCTTCCCCAGCTCTTTTGAAGAAGAATAAGGTGCTTTCTGTGTTGCATCTTTCAGCATCCAATACAGACTTTAAGTAAGTTATTGGTGTGAAACGTTCCAGCAAATTCACAAAACATCCCCAGAAGCTTGAGCTACAGAGATGCCATTGTTTCCCTGAGAACCAGCCGTGGCCGCGCCTCGCCGCTTTCCTGGACACTGCGGTTCACCCTCAGAGCTGTTCTCCACCCATGGGTCCAGACACAACGGGCTTCTGAAGCCCCCTCACTCCCACCCCAGCCCTCACCTTCTCTTGCTCACCTTTTTAAGCGTCACAAAATCATTCTCAGCAGCCGTGCGCCTGTGGATTTCATCCTCATACCTGTTGGGACCCAGAGGACAAAGCATTTAGGTTAGTCCCAGTTTGCTTATTTCTGCCTTCTACTTTCCCAACTGGGTTCACCTGAAATACCCCATTCACCTGTGCAAATTGGAACTATGATATTCCAAATGAGGATGCTTTTCTGTAAATTAACTCTCAAACAGGCAACACACACGATCTCTGAAGCCCTAAATGTCTTTCCCACAAAGAACGGACGGAGACACAGATTCTATGAGCACAAAGGCACTTGGAAGATGAGGGCCTTTCCAGGGAAAGGTCTGGTAGCTCAGATCCATATGTAGCCCGCTCAGCAATTGCTCTGCCACCTACTTCTTCTTAAAATCCTCCACGAGATCCTGCATGCTGTTCAGCTCTGAGTCCTGGGACGTTCTTTCTGCAGAGAGCGTGTCCACCTGTCTCTTCAGCTGGGCGATGAACGCCTGGAAGATGGGCTCCAGGTTGGAGGTGCGGGTGCCCACATGGATCTGCTGCAGCAGCTCCCACTTGGTCTGCAGCACCTGGTTCTGCTGCTCCAGGAACCGCACCTGCCGTGACAGAGGGGACGCACATGAGTGCTGGGCCGCCCTTCCCACCAGCTGGCCACACTCGCAGAGCCTGCTCTGGTCCCGCTCCTGGAGGTGGAGAAGTCTGCCCAGCTTCGTCCTCACCAGGGGGATGCCGGCTCATGCCGGGCAGAGCTTCGGAGCTTCCTGCCTCCACATGTGGGAGCTTCTCCAGACTCCTGTGTGACAGCTGGCACTCTCCATGGAGAGAACCCTTTTTCCTACTTCACCGCCCACTTTTCCATTTGCAGCTGCTCCCTGGACTCCAGGCCATTTCCCTCCCTCATTTGAGTTGAATTCCCAGCAAACCTCCCAGGAATTTTGGGGAAAACCAAACACAGCCATCCTTTGGCTCTGCTCCTAAAAGCACCAAGTGTGAGGGCCCTGGAGGGCAGGGCGCCTCAGTCTGCTTCATAAGAGCCTCGTGAGTTCCTTAGACAGGCTCCTCACACTTGAAATAGGAGAAAATCCTCTAACACCCCAGAGCGACACCAACAGGGACTATATGGGTCACAAAACTGAGAATGCTTCTCTTGAAGGGAGGGACTTCATCCGTCCCCAAGAGCATATTTCAGACTCAGCTTCTCCGAATTTCGTAGAGTAATGACTCCCAGGGAAGGAAGGACTATCTCGGAAGATTTCTTCCCAACCCCTTCCAAGACCCGCCATCACGCGGCCTGGACCTGGCACTCCATCCCTTGTCTCTGTCAGTGTTTCTAAGACTTTCAGAATTTTGGATAAATGTTATTGATTACCCTGAAACAATAAAGCCAAAGGCACAAATAATTACTAACTGCAGACTGTCGGGCAAGAGGCAGCCCACAAAGCAAGCACCTGTCCTGTTTGGATATTGCCCATAGTTCAGGCTACTGGGAACACACCGACTCGTAAAAGAAACGAATCCCTGTTGTTTGCCTTGCAGTTAGCGCTGGAAGTAGGGCACCGTGAGCATCCGACGGAGCCCGCTTCTCGTGACTCACCTTGTCAATGAAGGAGGCAAACTTGTTGTTGAGAGTTTTGATCTGCTCCCGCTCCTGGGCCTTCACGTTCTGGATCTCTGGGTCCACGCCCACATTGAGAGGCTGCAGGAGGCTCTGGTTGATGGACACTTCGTGGATGCCACCACCAGGGAATCCGCCAGGCCCGAAGCCACCGGGACCCCCAAAACCGCCAAAGCCGCCGCCACCTCCAAAGCGGCCTCCACCAAAGCCGCCGCCTCCAAAACCGCCACCTCCAAAGCCGATGCCACCTCCGAAGCCACTGCCACCTCCAAAGCCACCTCCTCTGCCACCAAATCCACCACCAGAGCCAAAGCTTCCGCCTCCTCCAGCCACACTAATGGAGATGCTCCTGCTTCCGCCAAGGCCAACAAGACTCCGGCTGCCAAAGCCGCCTCCACCGACGCCCCTTCCGCCACCGCCATGGCGGCTCAAGCAGGAGAAGCTGCTGGTGGATCTCCGACTCCCACCAGAGCCCACAGCCGAGCTGCTGCTGAAGCCCCGGAATCCTCCACCTCCTCCTCCTCCTCTTCCTCGAGATCTGCTTGAGATCCGACAGCTCATGATGCCTTTGCCCAGCGAGGAACGTGGAAGGTTCGTGAGGAGAGTCAAGGCTGTTGGGAGACTGTCAGGGTCCCCTTTTATACTCACCTGCTAGGTGTTGGTGCGCATGGGTGTGGGCCCACTTAGGCATGGGTTCGGTCTACCTCGAAGCTACTCCTGGTGAGTGATTACCAAGCTAACAATCATTGAAAAAGTCGACTAATCAGCTTTATCCCAGAACTTGCTTAGATTGCAAACTCCTCCTGCTTATCCTGGCATCTGAAATGCAATTGGATTTTTGTAAAATCATCAAAAGAGATCGGGATGCGGGTTTCTCAATCTGAAAAGGGACCTTCTGCAGGATGCTGCTCCCCGCTCTGGACCAGCCCAGGGGAGGCCAGCTGCCACTTGGGCCTGTGCAGGCACGCCAGCCCAGATCAGCTGATGAAAGAGATGACAGGTTTAGAGACTGGTCGGCATTTGTTCAAGGAGTCAAATGTGAGTCAAGATTCTTGATTCTGGAAAGGACTTCATGGCTGACTTCCACTGTGGTCCTCTGTTTCTTCATCTATAAAATGGGGACATTTATCCTGTCCCACAGGATATTGGCCTGTTGCACTAATGGGTTTTAAGCTTTGCTGTCTCTGAGAACAGAACAGGGATCCTGTAGGATAATATCCTTCTTTCAGCAGGCTGCTGGCAAGCCCCGGTCCCTCAATGCTTTTCCTCAAAGGTTTTCAAAAGCACATCCCTTGGCCACAGCTGAAAAGCAAGCCCCAGTGTCGATCAGACAGGGCCTGATTGACTAGCCAGTTGGACAAAGATGTGAACGTTGACACCAGGCTCTGCTGGTAGGAACTCATTTCCCCTCCCCCACAGTCTCCTAGCTGGGTGTCCCCCTCTCTTCCGGCCTCATGCCAGCCCTCCTTGTGGTACAGTGAGCCGTGGCCCTGGTCTTCTACACAGCACAGCCAGGGTCATGTTTATCTTTACCCCAAACCTCACTCCCCTAGGCACAGGGCAGTCACTCAGGGAATAAGCCCAAGATCCAAAAAGCATTGCCAGGGTTTGGTGTTTGGAATGGCAGGTTTCCTCTGACATGAAAGGTGATGTTAGCAATGCTGAGTCTTCACAGCCTTCCATCCGCCTGTTTCCTGAAGATCCCACCTGGACATCCTCTCAGGTCTCTGTCCCACCCACCATCAGCACTTCCCTCCACAGGCCAGCCAGGTTAGTCTCTTTGTCCCCAAAACTGAAAGCATCGGCTGAACTGAGCTACTGGCCAAGCCCTGAGCCCTCTGGTGCACACTGCCCTGGAATGCAAACCACGTGTTTACATTTCAAAACAAAACAAAACCACCAACAAACTCCTGTTCCGGGCCCTGCTGCTGAGTTCAGGCGGCTCCACGGGCCAACACTCAGACAGAGTCTAATAAGCTTGAGAAAGTAGATCAAAAAACAGAGAGGTGGGCAACAGCAGCCTGGAGACAGCAGCAACCTGGCCAGGGCATGATGCCCGCACCGCGCACCACCTGCGAAGCCTGTGCATCCCATAGGGCAGGTCTCTGCTGCTCCAAGAGCTCCAGCTCAGCGGCTCCGAGGGAGGGTGGGACAGGAGCCTCGCAGGCTCCCAGCAGCAGGCCCTTGCTCAATAGCTCCTCTGAGGCTTCCCTCTGTAAGCCATTGTTCGAAAACTGCTCACTCAGGCTGCAGTGCCAGCCCCTGGCCCAGCTCTCCCTCAACCCCGGACCTCCTCTCCTTTCTTACCCAACAGGGCCTTGGTAGCTTTTTTCTCAGTCAATCCCTTTTCTTACCATGAACTCCATGGCTGTTGATTTTAAGATGCCCCAGTGACCTTCTCAGTGTTACTTGCGAAGCCAGGCTGGCGGGCAGCCAAGCCACCCACAGCATGAATTGCCCAGTGCCCCACGGTGCAGAACTCCATTGCGAATGCAGAGACTCCCTGGACACACACGCCAGCTGTGTCAGGATAGCAGGGTCTGCCCACTGCTTGGAAACCATGGAGACCCCAGGAACAGAGGAGGAAAGAGGGCAGGGACGCTGCCCAGGACGCAGCACGGGCTCATACCATGATGGAGAAACTAAGGAAGCAATCCAGCAATCAACCAAGGAAGCCTCCAGCATAGAGCCTGGCACACAGTAGGTGCCCACAAATGTTACTTCCTTCCCCACCACTGTGGCCAAATGCCCACACTTAGTTCTAATTTTCTAACTGGGCCCTGGCAGACCAGACCCAGACGTTGGGAAGTCACGGATCCCAGCTTTGTTCTCCACGGATCCATCCACAGCTCAATGAGCTCAGTCCTTCCCATCATGGCTACAACGTACCTACAACTCACTGGGGCGTGCACCTGGCTTGCTGATGTGCTGTCCAGCTAATGGTATTGCTCTGACATGTGCACCTGTGTGTTCTCACCTGCAACATGTCTTCATTCGCACAGAGAGAGCCGAAAAAGGGTCTTCCATGAAAGGTTCTTGCCATTCCCAGCCCCAACCCCCATTCCAGCCAAACTATTTCTCCAGGCCAAGTTCTACTCCCACGCTGGCTTGAAAATCCTCACTCTCGCCCTTTACCCAATAGCCACCTCAACATGGAAGGACAAGACGGCCCCCAACATTCCATTCTACCCCGTTAGCGACTTCAGAAAAATGGGGTTATTGTAGTCAGACCACTCACGCCTTCCTCGAAGTTCAGAGACTCCTGCCAGTGTCCCCGGATTGGATGCTGCCCTCTTCCTCCCCAGCCCATCCTGTGGGGAACCTTCCGGCTAGTACTGCATTGCACTGCGGCCCTTCACAGCCACTGCTCACCTCCAGTGCCTCTACGCAGACACCTGCCATTCCTTCTGCCGAGCTCCCACGGAGATCCAGCAGATGCTTCCCGTCCACGCGTCTCCCCCACCCTCAGCCCCACCTCACCCTCCCCATCACTTAAAGCTGCTCCCCTCCCACGGGACCTCTTCTGTTTCTTTCAAGGCTTCCTGTGTTGAGTTGGCTAGTTACAATGTTAGGAGGATGCCGGTGGAGAAACTCCAGCCCCTTAAATAAAAATGAGAAAGAGAGGAAAGCATGAAAACAAATAGAATTGTAAAACACTGAATAAATAGACTCTTATTTCAAGAAACTCCTGCTTCTCAGTCTATCGGCAAAGCTCTTCAAGATGCCTCAGAGCCGAGTGCCCTCGGACATCACGTTTTGGAATGAATGGCCACAGAGCTTGATGATGGACGACCTGCTCTCTCCAGGGAATTTTATCACAAAAAAAAAAAGGAAAGAACTCTCTGGACTGCTTTTCTCGGTTTCAAATAAAAAAATCATGGGTTCCAAGCTCTTCTTTCAAAGCCTTTAGATCCTAAAAATGCACTGAAATCATTGCCAGTCCAGCACTGACTGCGAACGAGAGCTAGTACCGCCACTCATTCGATGCGTTAACTTCATGACACGAGTCACATTGGGATGAGCGCAGGCTCACTTCACAGCCCACCAGGCATTGGACGCCGTGTCCACGTCTCTGTTCAGCAGGACTTTTGTGAGGGAAGCTGTGTGATAAACCGGGAAGAGCGAAAGGAGGACCCTTCAATGCTTCAAGACACACAAGCATGAAACCAGAGGGAAGGATGAGGCACAGGACTCCACCTTGGTCCCCAAGAAAGCAGAGTTTCCCAGGCACCCCAGCTAGGCCTCTGCTTGTTGGCCCCACCCCAACTCAAGTACTTTCTCAAGAAGAAGGCACCATGGTAATGAGGGCGCCCCTCGAGTATGCTTCTGGTCACCCTCGCCAATGTCATTTCCTATGGACCAGCTCCTTCTGAAATAAGTAGGGTAAGAATTATGCCCATTTCACACATGAGCAAACTGAGCCTCCAAGACAGTGCAGGGACCTGCCTGGCACGCCCAGGCGAGTAACATGGCAGACCTAGGACGTGTGCCAACGTCTTCAGGCTCCACATCCTTCTGTGAGCCCCACTGTGCCCACTCCACCGTCTCCCGCCTAAGCCCTGCTCCCAACAGAGAGACTTAACGAGAGTGTCAGGCCCTCTGAGAGCCCCTCCACCCCGTTCTAGTATCTGCATTAACGAACAGCTCAGAAACGTGCCGGAGACCAGCCCAACAGACATCTTCATTTTTAAGATGAAGAAACTGAGTTCAGTGACTTGACAAGCTCGCCTGACAAAACGGTGACACAGCAAGAAGCCAGCCAAGCATCTCGGCCACGGAGCCCCAGCACCCCTGACATATGGCATTTCAGAGCCAGCAAAGACCTCAGGTGGACCAACAGCAGGGGCTTAATAAATAGCACAATGGACCCTCAGTCAACCACAATGATGGAAAGCAGGAAGGAAACAGCAGCTGTGTCCTTTCCAGGCTGCCAAATCTTTCACTGTGACGCTCCGCCAGCTGGTTAAGGCTCCTTCCTATTCACACCTTAAGAGGTTGGGTCAAGGGCAAGATAATGCAGCCGTCACTCCATTGAACCTCAGTAACCACAAGCTGCTGATTGTCCTGCCATGGGATAGACTGCCTTTCTTCCCCTGGTCCTCTGTGGTGGCACGTGGCATGTGACATGCCCCAATGAGGTGGCACAGGGCCCCTGCTCCACGGTCTTGCCTCTAAGCCTGATGTCCTCGCCATGGAAACCTGGTTTTGCATTGCCACCCAGGAGGGAGGATTACTGAGCAGAGGGACGCCAACTCCAGGGCCCTCCCAGAGCCCAGAGGGGACCCTTCAACCCCAAGCACACCCAGCACTTAGCACAGGCAGTAAAGACACTCAGATGTCCACCCGCGAATGTGGATGAGGGATGGTCTCACTGCAGGACCCTCTCATGCTTCCTTCAGGGACACAGAGGCAGGGCACTATGTTCTCCACTTGCCCAGAATGTTCTTCCAGCTCCAGCAGGTGTAGGACAAACGGAAGTCAACTGTGCTGACAACAGGAGAAACTTAAGGCTGATAACAAAGGGGACTCATGGACTACCGCCGTTGTGTACAAAGGAGGAGTGAGGAGAGTAGGAAGGTGGAGGTTTTTGGATCCAGAAAGCTAAGCCAGGGACTTGCCGTCCGCTTCTTCTCTTGCAAATAACTGAGGTTAATTAAACACCCAAGTTAGATGAGGGGCAAGACGGCCTCACCTCAGTCCTCATCTCATGAACACCCTGCCATGAACAGCCCATGCTCAAGGACAGAATCCAGCATTTTCTTTACTGAAAAAATAAAAATGTTCTCCAAATCCCTTATCAGATCAGCTCTAACCAAAACCAAACTTTCATGCCCTTTTCAATAAGTGGTTGAAATGTTCTAGACGTTGAACCTGAGACGTGGGGAGTGAAAAGAGAGGAAGAAGAATCTGGAGGATTTGGGAAGATTATGGGGAGAGGAGAAAGGGGTCTCAGGGTTGGAAGTGGTTCCAGCCAGGGCTTGACCCTTCTGAAGCTCCTCTGCCTCGGGAAAGGCCTGTCTCCTCCTGTATCACCCACAGAGATGAGCTCACATCTCACGAGGCAGCCCCTACTGCCATCACACAACAGGACCAGGGTGAGAGTTCTTCTTCAGAGTGACGCCTGTCCCATCTAAGCAACAACAAGCCTGACCCTGTCCCGCACAACAACGGTGTGGTCCATCGTCACAGCAAGAGAGCATCATGCCCACCCTCAGACATCTTTGTCCTCCTTTCAAGTCCTGCTGTGGCCCAGTTCTTGCCCCTGAGCTCACACTGGCTTCTCAGTGGGTGGCTTGAACTTTCCCAATGCTCAGTTCGGAGCTCAGCCCTGGGGGGGAGACGTTTCTCCCATGACCAGACTTGCCCTGTCCCAAGAAGGATTTACCTGCTTCCTTATGTCTTTACCACCAATGGAACAGAACCAAGTAAAGTCTCTTTCTTTTACAATTCCCACGAACCTTTCCGAAAGTTTGTAGACATGGCCCATGGGAGCCGCTGCCTTGCAGTGATCAATACCGGTCCCGCCCTTGTGTGTCAAGGAGCCTTTGTGTCAGCAGAGGACACTCTATACTGTCTAGACAGAACTCACAGGACCTATTGACAGATTGGAAACTGGGCATGGGCACCAGGGAGGGGTGGGAATAACCCTACATGAACCTGGGAAGGTCACCAGTTGACTAAGACAGAGCCATTTTTCTGATAATGGATTGGCAGGGAGTGTCAGGTTCCCTCCAGCAGATATGGGAGGGGCAAACACAGTGACACACAGCATCCCAGGGCAGCTTGGGTATCCATCCTTCCAACCAAAAACAAAACATTGCTGACACCACCCAAATGTCTCCTGACACATCTCTACCTTCCCCTTCATCTGGCACAAGACTCCAGCCAACTGCGGCTCCAGAAAGTAACTCTATAGAGCACTCCTCTGGCCTCCAACTGTAGTCAGCCTATTACCAATGCCCCCGCCCCAAGGAAAGGGGCCTGCAGTGCCCACTTCATCCCTTCTACCGCGCCCCCGCCCCACCCGCCTCCGCCAAGTCCTAACCGTATTACTAGAATCTTCTCAACTTGTCGCTCCTCCAGGAACCTTCCACTCACATTTGACTTCTCTTCCCAGATGCTTCTTGAGATGTGTTTCCCTCTTGGTTTCCATGACCCCGTGCTCTCTCCCTTGCCCCATCCTCAATGACATTACACTCCTGATACTCCTTTACACTCTTTCCTGGATTCTGCTTCTTCATCTGGTCCTTAGGCAGAGCGGTCTTGAGATTCTGTTCTGGATTCTCCTCTTTCTCTATTTTTTAAGAGAATAATTTCCTTTAATGGCAAATAAAACAGAAACTAATGGAAACAGTTACACTATTCAGGGGTCCATATAATAGACTCTGAGATGGAGAAATGGCCTTTCCACAACCCCTCCCCCTCAATACAAGCCATAGACACACACATAGGTGAAGAAAAAGGTACAGTTGAAAGATGTGCCACATCTTCTCCCCTGGAAGCTCTTCTTAAAAGGTCCCCAGCCAGAAAACGTCCTAAAGCAACAGTTCTGCCCTGTGGATCTTCTGGATCTCTGTGGAGACACTTTTTTGTTTCTCATTGTGAAAAGGGGGCTGTCACTGACGTTTAGTGAGCATGATCCAGATTATACTTCCGGCCCGAACAGCATCTGAACACAACAGCATATATAATGCTTCAGCCCAGAACCCAACTCCATATCACATACACACGAAGTGGTTCTGCTCCCTTTTCAGACCTACTGAGTAGTGGAGGAATACAGCTACTGTGTAAATTGGGAGAAGGTCGAGTTCGCCTTTTTGGAAAGTTGTGTTGTCCACGCCAGACATGCTCATGGTATTTAGGCTGCAAACACAGCATACCCGCATCAGCCTGCATCTGGAGCTGATGAACACATGGTAATTCTGCCTGGCAGGGCAAACATCTGATGTGTCAGATTTAATAATACAGCCCCGCCTGAGAATGTACAAGTGAAATGTGTGTGATATCACTCCCGGTTTTCTCCCTTTTGTGTCTCCTAGTAATTGAAGTGACGGCTTTGTGTTGATTTGTTTTAATTATGTGATTGCAAGAGATATCATCTCAGTTTTTCTCTTCCTGTGACTTTAATTTTTGTTATAAAACAGAGGGCAATGAGACTGATACTTTTAGGACAACTGATCTAAAGGAAGAATATTCTCTTTCAAAATAGACTCTTATCAATGTCCATGAAGACCCTGTTACAATTTCCACACCACATTGTTGATGGAACAGGGCCGCTGTATGAGACTCCCTCATTGTCCCTCCAAGGAACCCACAGAAGGGCCCTACTCCAGTGGAGACTGTCCTGGGAGGTCATGGTTCCCTAATTGCATCAAAACCATAGGCTCTGCTTTAAGATCATCTTTTGGAATTCTTTCTCCCAAGGGCTAGTCAACAGCCCCCGAGTCTAGTGAAGAGCCTCCCCCAAGGGACAGAGTGGGGACGGCAGGCTTGAGCCAAATGAACTAGGATCGGACAGGCCATGGGTGCAGGAAGAGTTGCTGGAGTCCACTGTTTTCCCGGGGGCACTAGATGGTTGTCTTAGGCCTGGAACTGTGAGAAAGGAGGCAGTTCGTGTGTGGGGAGAGGAGACGGTGGGTGGTCCATTCTTCCCTAGAGTTAGATGAATCTCCGAACTCTATTAGAGAGGTGGCTGTGCAAGAGCCGCACAATTATATAGATATTGGCCGGTTATGGAAGGAAGACTGGCCCCTGAACTGACGGCTGCAACATTATGTCATTCAAGGAAGAAATGGCCCCAGGGGAGCCCCAAGACTCCGTCAGCCAATGGGCGGTGGGAACGATTCTGTCTTAGCGTTAAGACACTAAGGAGCAAGACACATGGATCTAGACCCAGGGAGAGGAGGTCTGTGCAGATGTCTTAAGGGAAGGGCCAAGATGCTGAAATTGATCATAGGCTGTAGTACAGCAGTGGAGACAGTCAAGTGAGCCGAAGGGGGTGGGAGGAAGGCCAGGGTGGCAGGACATCTGAGAAAGGAGAATAAAGATCTATGTAGATTTTTGCTTGCATGTGCTTAGATACGTTCAGAAGGACACGAGAAACCATGGTTGGCACAGAGAGAAGGAACTCATGTGGGAGGACAGGAGAATTTTTATTGTACACTTGTACTTGTGGATTCCCCTCCTTTTGAATGTTATTACTTAGATAAGCACCAAGCATCACAACCACACTGGATCTACCCAAGGATGAGCTATTGGACTCTAAGATTTTGAGACGTCATCATGAGATCTGGGGAAGCTCAGTATGTTGGCTGGACAGCCCCTGGAGAATTGTGAAGGGTCTCATAGCCTTTACTTTTGCTCCATTTCAGCAAGTTTCTCCCAATCTTTCTGGCTTTCCTGCCAGGAGTTCTCTGCAATTCTCCCTCCGCCCCTTCCCCTTGGGGGATCTGATGGTTTACTCTAATTTTCAGATGTTGATGGCTCTGCAGTTTACTCCTCTAGCTCCAGTTTTCACATGGACAGAGTAGAGGCATCTGAAAAGAACTAACTCGTTCTCTCTCCCCACTAGCCCTCTGGCTCTATTCTTTGCTATTACCCAGGCCAGGAACGTGGAAACACTCTCAACTGTTCCCTTAGCCTCAGCCCAGCCCCTCACGACCGCATCCAATCCATCACCAAGTCTGATGAGTTGACTCCTAACTGGCTCTGCAGTGCAGATCCTCATCCTTGTTTCTGGCCACTCGGCCACCTCTAAGCACTTGAACCGAGGGGCGAGCCGTGATGGCCTTTGGCCCGCACCTGTGCAATGATCCCCTGAGATGTCTTCCTGCCTCCAGGACGGGCCCTCCAATCTGGCCTAGTGCTGCCTCGAAAACACGGATCTGACCACGTCACTCTCCGATTTAAAGCCCTTTACTGGCTCCTCCTCAACTATCACAACTATTTCAGCCGTAAAATACCTGAAAAAATGACATTTTCCTGAGCAGATCTCGCACAGGCAGACCGGATAGCTTAGAGGATAAAGCACAGAACAGACTCTGTCTCATGCTCCATTCTTCTTCCACTGGCAGTAAGGCAGCCCCTTTCTCTCACATTGTCCCAGTACCCAGTAGGTTGCAATAAGCCAATAGGTCCCAAAACCACAGCTGAGAACTGCTGACCCACAAACTTGAGGCCAGACTCCATTGAATGCCTACGAGGCCCTTCTCGATGGATCTGACTGACTCTTCACTCTCATTTCTTGTCACTAACTTGACGCTGCTGATGATGATCAATTACTTCACGCAATTTTACTCTTCCATGTCTTGACCCATGTTATTCCTTCTGCCAGGAGTCCCCATTCTGACTTAAGATCCTTATCTGTCTGACTAACTCCTGTTTATCCTCTAAAATCCTGCCAGGCATCACTTTTAATACCCTCACTTCCATCTGCACCATTTCTACACCTTGTATGTGTTTCTATCATTGCACGGGTCACATGCATGTAACGACACGTGTGCATACTCACCATCGCCAAGTCTCAAACTCTTTGAGAGCAAGAACCATGTCTCACTCATCATAATGTCCCCAGAGTTCGGCCTTGTCCCTGACACATAGTGTGTGTACAGGAACTGTCTGTTGAACTGAATGGAATCCAGATGTTTCCTTTCATGTCTTTCTAGTTCTGAGGCATTGAGTACTCGATCTTACTCAATTTAATTCTTCATTATATACTGACTTACACAGCATTTTCATTTAGTCCTGTGACCTTACGAGTTTTGGTAAGTTTCACTGTGAATTGTGTTGATCTCTGTTTCATGTCTGACCTTACCAAGAAAATCCAAGTCAAAACAAGATGATCTAGGGTATTCCCAAGACTGAAATGTGACAAAAGGAAGTTGGAACCCAAGAAAGAATTTAGAAAGTGTGTGCCAGATACTAGAGTACTCTCACCAGTCCATTCGTTCAACGGTGTCCCAGGTGCTAAATCTGGTGCCCCAGAGGTCTGCTCTCGCGCAGAGGGCAGTCAACCATCTCGCTCAAGGCCACCCCACTCCCATTGTTCCAAATCCACAAGCACCAAGCCGCCTTCTAGGACTAATTCAGTTTCCCAGCTATCTTGACAACAGAATGGGGGCTCTGGTATTTCAGTCACTGAAAATGTAGGTTGCCCCATGAGCTAATACATGGACCTTCTGGGTCACACATCCATTGCATGAGTGTGTGGTGCACACATAGCAGTCCTCAAGAGCAGATGCAACTCGGGTGCAGTAACAAAATCAACTTTATGTAGCTCACAGCTGTCACCGGCCCACAGTGACCCTGTCGTGTACTTCCCTCGTTGGTGGCCCTGACAGCCAACCGCCTTCCTCTGCTTCTTTGTCACTCCCTTTTAACCGTGTTTAACTACTTCTGTATGACACATTCACAGTTCATAAAGCATTTTCACATTATGTATTTTATCCTCCTGAAGTCTAGAGGCAAATATTCTCATCCTTGTTTCACCTACACCAGAAGCTTCAAATGGTCAAGTAACTTGTCCACTGTTCCACACATCCAGGAAGCTCTGGATTATTTTCCTTTGCCTGCAACTTAAATGCCTGAGTGTTCTCTAAATCAAAGTTCCTGCTTCTTTCCATCCAACATGATGCTGTCGAGCCTTTCACATCGGTTCAAACAGGAGGCAGCTCTGGTGGAGTGACTGGAGAGGAGAGAGAGCTCCCCATGCTGTATGGACGCGACACCCCTGTTGATTTACACCCTCTTTATTCCCCTCAGCTCTGGTGGACACTGCAGCTACCAAGACTTTTCCTAGTGAAGCTAAGAAAATGGATCTTCACACAAGTGAACTGAATTTTTCATGGTCACGGAACCACGGGGAGGCTGATTTCATTTGCTCCTTAGAGTCAGCATCTGCTGAACTGTCTGCACGCCAACAAGCAAAGTCATAATAGACAGATCATGATCATCATCACCACCATTATCACTAAAATCGTCACTCACTGAGCGCTTACTATATGTTAAGTGATGTTCATTCCTCATGTCCTTCAATCCTCACCATAATTCCTATGAGGAAGGCATTCTTATCCCCATTTTTTGAGAGAAAATAAAACTGAGGTGCAGAGAGGTCCTTAACTGACACATTGTCACAGGGCTGGTAAACGATGGTGGTAAGATCCAAGCCCAGGCGTATATGAGTCCAATGCTTCTGATCACTATGCTGTCCCTTTCCACTTCTCCTCAAGTACAGGCCACATGTGCGCAAATCAACTTCTTAGATTAAGCAGCGTTTTGGGGAGTGGCCTGAAGGAGAGGGGAAATGGATAGCCAGCTCTCCAGTAGCACTCTTGGTTCTTGAACTCCCCAGGCCAAAGTCTGTCTTCTGGCTGTGGCAGCTGCCAGTACTGCCTGACCCACATCCCTCTCTTCATAGGCTGTTCCACATGGGCAGACTTCAGCATGCAATACTGTCCCCTCCTCTCAGTGCCAGACTCCTTCTTCCCAACCTGCTTGCTCAGTGGTCTTTTCACCAGAGCCTTCTCAGATGAACACTTCAAACCCTCCAATTCCCCATGACACCGTCACCCTCTGGGAAAGCGCTTCTGCTCATTAAATGTTAAATGTTTAAGCTCAGATGTTGCCTGACAAGCCTCCTCATTATCCCGTCGTCTTCATGGGTCCCAACTTCCCCATACACCATGGGGCTCTAGGGCCTTCTTCCCTGACCACAAAGCACTCATCCAGGATGGACAGCACCGTGAACAAAGGAGATTGAGACTCGTGGAGAATTTCAAATGCAGTTTATTGCAGCAACACGAGGAAAAGGGGAGTTAAGACCTCTTCACAAGAGACAATCAACTTGCTTACGCCTTCTATACAAAACCAAAGCAGCACAGAGCTTGCTGCAAGACACGGGACCCCAAGGAGCTGTCCAGAGCGTGTCTCCACGCAGCAAGAAGCTGTGGGTCTCACCAGCCCGGCTCTGGCTGACTTAAGGAGATGCTTTGAAATGGAATGTGTGTCGTGGGATGGCTGAGCTGTCTCGCAGGCAAAGCACAAGGCAGGGTCATAGCCGGGGACTGGGATTGCCTCTGATCTGAAACCTTCTTTGGGAAGCAGAGGAGAAAGGAGAGAGCGGGGGAGCTGGGAGGAACCAGTGGAACTGACCATAGCTCAGCTCTCCACTAAGGCTGGGGCAGTTGACCTCGACCTCGCCAAGCATGAAGGTAGTGGTGGGAGGGAGAGCTAACAGGACAGACAGCACCTCTTTATCTGCTCCCTCGGGAGTAGCTGCTGGAAACAAATTTCACGCTGGAACTGCCACCAGAGGACTTGCTGCCCCCGGAGCTGACTCCCCGGCCTCCTGACGAGCTGAAGCTGCCTCCAGAGCTGCCACCACCAGAAATCCTGACGCCATAGCTGCCGCCTCCACCTCCAGAGCTGCCTCTGTGGCCCCTACTGCTGCCTCCGGAGCCGAAGCCACCACCGCCGCCTCCAGAGCTGTAACTGCCCCCTCCGGACATGTAGCTCCCTCCGCCGCCAGAGCTGAAACCGCCGCCTCCTCGGACTCCTCCTCCACTGATGCTCGTGTGGCTGGTGCTCACAGCTGCAAGGGAACACTCAGTGATCTGCACTGAGCTCCCCGGCCCTCCCAGCACACCCGCACAGGCCCCTGAGATCCGATAGTACTTACACACGCTCACGTTCGGGGCGCACTCTCCAGACATCCTGTAAGAGAAAGGAATGCAGAGCTCTCCTGACTCTCCAGCTTCTCAAACCACTCCCCAGGCCCTCTCACAACTGTCGAGGGTAGTCCCCATCTGGGGCTCCTCTAATCCACTTCGTCTGAATCCTAATCCTGCCCCTCTGGTGTCTGGACCTTTGTCATTGTTCTCACAGTGACTACAAACAGGGAATCTCCATATAAACGAGACAAGACTCTTGCTGCTAATGCAGGCCAACTTTAAAGGCCTTGACATGGGCTGGATGACATCTGAGCCAGCCCAGATGAAGAAGAAATCACTCCATCTCAAAGAGCTTCACACAGACGCTACAGTCCTCAGAAAACAAAAGTGGGGACCCCGGCTCCCACTGTGAAACCAAGTCTTTCCTCCTGCGCCATGGACCTTCCCCTCCCGATCCTCAGGACCAGCCTCAGTCACATGGCTGCTTCCTCAAGACCAGTCAGCTCACAAGGGAGGATGCCCTGAAGAAGTGGCCAAACTGCCTGAGGTCCCTTCCGCACCTGCCCTCCTCTCCTTCCAGGAGGGTCCTGTAGGTGGCAATCTCCACATCCAGGGACAGCTTGGTGCTCATCAGCTCCTGGTAGTCACGCAGCAGCCGGGCCAGGTCCTCCTTGGCCCTCTGCAGGGCATCCTCCAGCTCGTTCAGCTTGTTCTGGGCGTCTTTGAGGGCGTTCTCCCCACGCTGCTCAGCTTCGCTGATGGACTGCTGCAGCGCAGCGATCTGAGAGGAGAGGCGCCAGCACATTACACGCTCAGTTATCCAGTTTCACCTTGGCCTTCTTATCTCAATTGTGTTGACTTCCTTAGAAGCCTCTAAAGGTGACGCAGCAGCCTCTCTTGGCCCTAGTTGAGGCTCCTCCACCCCTTACAGACTTGACGCTCTTCTAAATGCCTGCCCTGAAACCTCCTGGCTGCCTGTCCTCTCACTCTCCGCTTCCAAAGTCTCCCTTTGGGTCATGGGCTGGACCACTCATGACCATCACATCTGTTTCTCTACTAGATCATTCTCCCAGGCTTCCCTAAAGAGAACCCAGCCTAATGACCGAATTCTGGGAATCACCATAGTCACCAAAGGAACTAGGCATAATAACACAACCTTGGAATGGATCTCAAGATGCAAAACTGAGAAAGTGTCCTGCAATTACCTGAGGATGCCCCACCCCCATTCCATAGAGCTGAACAACAGGAGGAGGAAGCAAGTACCTGCTTCTTGACGCTGTCAATTTCAGATTTAAGTCTCTGGATCACCCGATTCAGCTCAGAAATCTCCATCTTTGTACTTTTCAAACTGTCCCCATGGCTGCCAGCAGTGATCTGGAGCTCTTCATACTAAAGATCAAGTCAATTAGATGAGACAGAGCGCACCACGGCTCACACACACAAATATAGGAGAAGACACAGGATAGAAAGACAAGACACTTCGGGAAAGCTGGCCAGGCATTCAGCCCATCACCTTGCTCTGGTACAGGGCCTCAGCCTCCGCCTTGCTCTTCTGGGCGATCTCCTCGTACTGGGCGCGGACCTCGGCGATGATGCTGTTCAGGTCCAGGTGCCGATTGTTGTCCATGGACAGGACCACAGACGTGTCGCTGATACTCTGTTGCATCTGGGACAGCTCCTGCAACACATGGGAGGGCTGGCCATGGCGCCCCTGCCCACAGCCAAAGGCAGCGAGGAGGCATTCCCCTCCCCGGAGTCAGGGAGATGCACAGACTCTCAGACGGAGCATCATAATCCCACTGGGTGAGATTTCAAGCAGCATAACCACCATTCCTAGGCCTCCACCAAGGTTGGCCTGAGAAATACAGGAGAGAGAAGTCTATTTCTGAGCCTCCTAGTTAACAGCCTTCCCCATTTATGCAGTTTTGGTAAGCGCTCCCCAGGAAGAAGTCTTAAATTTTACTTCCTGTTTCAGAGGCCAAGTGCATGCACCTGGGCGGGGAGGGTGAGGTATATTACATTCTGACCTGGAAGTATATTGGACATAGGGACAGGAGCAGGCGGGGTCTCTTCCCAAGAGGAGCTGGACATTTGGGGGACAGAGTGAGGGAAAGTGGTCTTGGTGTTTCATGAGCATCAGGGGAGAAGTTCCTCTCTTCCCAGGCCCCTGTGGGTCTGAAAGGATGGCGAGTTGGAGCCAGACAGCCTTAAACCCCACTCCTACCTCTTTTTCACCAATCGGGAAGGACCTGCCTTTGATGGGAAGGGTGGGAGGCAAGGGTCCGACCAGGAGCAGCCTCCTTACCGCATCATAGAGGATTCGCAAGAACTCAAGCTCCTGGGTCAGCACGTCCACCTTGGCCTGCAGATCTGCCTTGATCTTGTAGGCATTGTCCACGTCCTGCGGGAAAGGTCAGGGGCCTCTGGTGAAACTCAGCCCCAAGGCCGCCTTGCCCATTCCGTGTCCGGGCCCTGCCCTCTCTCTGCCCATCTCCTCGTCCCAGTCCCTGTCAGCTGCTCTCCAACAGCCCAGGTGTCTCAGGTGACCCACGTGCCCTCAGGACCACATTTGGCATAGAGTCCACAATGCACCTCTGCTTGGGGCTCCAGGCCCACGTTCACTGCTCACTCCCCCCAGACCATCAGAGCTCTGGGGGGAACAAGCTTTGTCAACAGTCTCTCCTTCCTGCTGGAGACACTGTGTGTTCCCACGATGGGGCACAATGGCCTCTGGTGATTTTAACAGTCCTCAACTCTGCCACCCTGTCTGTCCACCCAAACTCTCCTGAATTTCCCTAGGTTTTTCACCAAAGCTTCTACAAGAACCAGGCTGAGGACCCACTTTTGCCTACTAGCTCAAACCTTTGTCACCACAACTGACGGGCTCTTTAAGCAGGCATTCCAAGCAAAGTCCCAGTCCTTCCCCAGCCGGTTAGAAGAAGAAGAAAGTTTTTTCTGTGTTTGCATCTTTCAGAGTCCAATACAGGCTTTAAGTAAGTCATTGGTGGGAAATGTTCCAGCAAATTCACAAAATCTCTCTCAAAGCTGGAACTACAGAGACGCCTTTGTTTCCCTGAGAACCTGACATGTCCTCACCTCGAGGCTTTCCCTGGACACTGCTGTTCGCCCTCAGAGCTCTTCTGTAGCCCATTGGTCTGGACACAACGGGCTTCTGAAGCCCCCTCACTCCCACCCCAGCCCTCACCTTCTCTTGCTCACCTTTTTAAGCGTCACAAAATCATTCTCAGCAGCCGTGCGCCTGTTGATTTCATCCTCATACCTGTTGGGACCCAGAGGACAAAGCTTTTAGGTTAGTCCCAGTTTGTTTATTTCTTTCTTCTCCTTTCCCAACTGGATTCACCCAAAATACCCCATTCACCTGTCTAAATTGGAACTATGATATCCCAAATGACGATGCTTTTCTGTAAATTAACTTTCAAACAGGGAAAACACATGAATTCTGAAGCCCTAAATGTCTTTCCCACAAAGAACGGACAGAGGTACAGATTCTGTGAGCACAAAGGCACTTGGAAGATGAGGACCTTTCCGGGGAATGGTTGGGTAGCTCAGATCAATATGTAGCCCGCTCAGCATTTGCTCTGCCACCTACTTCTTCTTAAAATCCTCCACGAGATCCTGCATGCTGTTCAGCTCTGAGTCCTGGGACGTTCTTTCTGCAGAGAGCGTGTCCACCTGTCTCTTCAGCTGGGCGATGAACGCCTGGAAGATGGGCTCCAGGTTGGAGGTGCGGGTGCCCACATGGATCTGCTGCAGCAGCTCCCACTTGGTCTGCAGCACCTGGTTCTGCTGCTCCAGGAACCGCACCTGCCGTGACAGAGGGGACGCACATGAGTGCTGGGCCGCCCTTCCCACCAGCTGGCCACACTCGCAGAGACTGCTCTGGTCCCGCTCCTGGAAGTGGAGAAGTCTGCCCAGCTTCGTCCTCACCAGGGGGATGCCAGCTCATGCCGGGCAGAGCTTTGGAGCTTCCTGCCTCCACATGTGGGAGCTTCTCCAGACTCCTGTGTGACAGCTGGCGCTATCCATGGAGACAACCCTTTTTCCTACTTCACCGCCCACTTTTCCCTTTGCAGCTGCTCCCTGGACTCCAGGCCCTTTCCCACCCTCATTTGAGTTGAATTCCCTGCAAAGGTCCCAGAAATTCTGGGGAAAACCAAACGCAGCCATCCATTGGCTCTGCTCCTAAAGGCGCCGAGTGTGAGGGCCCTGGAGAGCAGGGCGCCTCAGTCTGCTTCATAAGAGCCTCGTGAGTTCCTTAGACAGGCTCCTCACACGTGAAATAGGAGAATATCCTCTAACACGCCAGAGCGACACCAGCAAGGACTTTACGGGTCACAAAACTGAGAATGCTTCTCTTGAAGGGAGGAACTTCATCCATCCCCAAGCACGTATTTCAGACTCAGGTTCTCCAAATTTCATAGAGCAATGACTCCTAGGGAAGGAAGGACTATCTCAGAAGATTTCTTCCCAACCCCTTCCAAGACCCGCCATCACACGGCCTGGACCCTTCACTCCATCCCTTGTCTCTATCAGTGATTCTAAGACTTTCAGAATTTTCCATAAATATTATTCATTAAGTTTGAAACAATAAAGCCAAAGGCACAAATAATTCCTAACTGCAGACTGTCTGGGAAGAGGCAGCCCGTGAAGCCAGCATCTGTCCTGCGTGGATCTTGCCCATAGTCCAGGCTACTGAGAACACAGTGACGACTCCTAAAAGAAACGAATCCCTGTTGTTTGCCTTGCAGTTAGCGCTGGAAGTAGGGCACCGTGAGCATCCGACGGAGCCCGCTTCTCGTGACTCACCTTGTCAATGAAGGAGGCAAACTTGTTGTTGAGAGTTTTGATCTGCTCCCGCTCCTGGGCCTTCACGTTCTGGATCTCTGGGTCCACGCCCACGTTGAGAGGCTGCAGGAGGCTCTGGTTGATGGACACTTCGTGGATGCCACCACCAGGGAATCCGCCAGGCCCGAAGCCACCGGGACCCCCAAAACCTCCAAAGCCGCCGCCACCTCCAAAGCGGCCTCCACCAAAGCCGCCGCCTCCAAAACCGCCACCTCCAAAGCCAATGCCACCTCCGAAGCCACTGCCACCTCCAAAGCCACCTCCTCTGCCACCAAATCCACCACCAGAGCCAAAGCTTCCGCCTCCTCCAGCCACACTAATGGAGATGCTCCTGCTTCCGCCAAGGCCAACAAGACTCCGGCTGCCAAAGCCGCCTCCACCGACGCCCCTTCCGCCACCGCCATGGCGGCTCAAGCAGGAGAAGCTGCTGGTGGATCTCCGGCTCCCACCAGAGCCCACAGCTGAGCTGCTGCTGAAGCCCCGGAATCCTCCACCTCCTCCTCCTCCTCTTCCTCGAGATCTGCTTGAGATCCGACAGCTCATGATGCCTGTGCCTAGCGAGGAACGTGGAAGGTTCGTGAGGAGAGTCAAGGCTGTTGGGAGACTGTCAGGGTCCCCTTTTATACTCACCTGCTAGGTGTTGGTGCGCATGGGTGTGGGCCCACTTAGGCATGGGTTCGGTCTACCTGGAAGCTACTCCTGGTGAGTGATTACCAAGCTAACAATCATTGAAAAACTCGACTAATCAGCTTTATCCCAGAACTTGCTTAGATTGCAAACTCCTCCTGCTTATCCTGGCATCTGAAATGTAATTGGATTTTTGTAAAATCATCAAAAGAGATCGGGATGCGGGTTTCTCAATCTGAAAAGGGACCTTCTGCAGGATGCTGCTCCCCGCTCTGGACCAGCCCAGGGGAGGCCAGCTGCCACTCGGGCCTGTGCAGGCGCGCCAGCCCAGATCAGCTGATGAAAGAGATGACAGGTTTAGAGACTGGTCGGCATTTGTTCAAGGAGTCAAACGTGAGTCAAGATTCTTGGTTCTGGCTAGGACTTCATGGCGGACTTCCACTGTGGTCCTCTGTTTCTTCATCTATAAAATGGGGACATTTATCCTGTCCCACAGGATATTGGCCTGTTGCACTAATGGGTTTTAAGCTTTGCTGTCTCTGAGAAGGGATCCTGTAGGATAATATCCATCTTTCAGCAGGCTGCTGGCAAGCCCCGGCCCCTCAATGCTTTTCCTCAAAGGTTTTCAAAAGCACATCCCTTGGCCACAGCAGAGAAGCAAGCCCCAGTGTCGATCAGACAGGGCCTGACTGACTAGCCAGTGGGATAAAGATGTGAACGTTGACACCAGGCTCTGCTGGTAGGAACTCATTTCCCCTCCCCCACAGTCTCCTAGCTGGATGTCCCCCTCTCTTCCGGCCTCATCCCAGCCCTCCTTGTGGTACAATGAGCGTGGCCCTGGTCTTCTACACAGCACAGCCAGGGTCATGTTTATCTTTACCCCAAACCTCAGTCCCCTAGGCACAGGGCAGTCACTCAGGGAATGAGCTCAAGATCCAAAAAGCATTGCCAGGGTTTGGTGTTTGGAACTGCATGTTTCCTCTGACATGAAAGGCGATGTTAGCAATGCTGAGTCTCCACAGCCTTCCATCCGCCTGTTCCCTGAAGATCCCACCTGGACATCCTCTCAGGTCTCTGTCCCACTCACCATCTGCACTTCCCTCCACCGGCCAGCCAGGTTAGTCTCTTTGTCCCCAAAACTGAAAGCATCGGCTGCACTGAGCTACTGGCCAAGCCCTCAGCCCTCTGGTGCACACTGCCCTGGAATGCAAACCACGTGTTTACATTTCAAAAACGAAATAAAACCACCAACAAACTCCTGTTCCGGGCCCTGCTGCTGAGTTCAGGCTGTTCGAGAAGCCAACACTCAGAGTCCAATAACCTCCAGTAAGAAGCTCAGAAACCAGAGAGGTGGCCAACAGCAGCCTGGAGAGAGCAGCAACCTAGCCAGGCCATGCCGCCCGCCCCGCGCACCGCCTGCGAAGCCTGTGCATCCCATAGGGCAGGTCTCTGCTGCTGCAAGAGCTCCAACTCAGCGGCTCTGAGGGAGGGTGGGACAGGAGCCTCGCAGGCTCCCAGCAGCAGGCCCTTGCTCAATAGCTCCTCTGAGGCTTCCCTCTGTAAGCCATTGTTCGAAAACTGCTCACTCAGGCTGCAGTGCCAGCCCCTGGCCCAGCTCTCCCTCACACCCCGGGCCTCCCCTCCTTTCTTACCCAACAGGGCCTTGGTAGCTTTTTTCTCAGTCAATCCCTTTTCTTACCACAAACTCCATGGCTTTTGATTTTAAGATGCCCCAGTGACCTTCTCAGTGTTACCTGCGAAGCCAGGCTGGAGGGCAGCCAAGCCACCCACAGCATGAAGTGCCCAGCGCCCCACGGTGTAGACCTCCATCGGGAATGCAGAGATTCCCAGACACTCATGCCAGGCGTGTCAGGATAGCAGGGTCTGCCCACTGCTTGGAAACCATGGAGACCCCAGAAACAGAGGAGGAACGAGGGCAGGGACGCTGCCCAGGACGCAGCACGGGCTCATCCCATGATGGAGAAACTAAGGAAGCAATCCAGCAATCAACCAAGGAAGCCTCCAGCATAGAGCCTGGCACACAGTAGGTGCCCACAAATGTTACTTCCTTCCCCACCACTGTGGCCAAATTCCCACACGTAGTTCTTATTTTCTAACTGGGCCCCAGAATATCAGACCCAGACATTGGGAACTTACGCATCCTACTTTTGTTCTCCACGGATCCATCCACAGCTCAATGAGCTCAGTTCTTCCCATCGTGGCTACAACATACCTACAACTCACTGAGGCGTGCGCCTGGCTTGCTGAATGCTGTCCAGCTAATGGTATCACTGTTTCGTGTGCACCTTTGTGTTCTCACCTGCAGCATGTCTTCATTCGCACAGAGAGAGCCGAAAAAGGGTCTTCCATGAAAGGTTCTTGCCATTCCCAGCCCCAACCCCCATTCCAGCCAAACTGTGTTTCCAGACCAAGGTCTACTCCCACTCCGGCTTCAAAATCCTCACTCTCGCCCTTTACCCAATAGCCACCCCAACATGGAAGGACAAGACGGCCCTTAGCATTCCGTTCCACTCCATTTGTGACTTCAGAAAAATGGGGTTATTGTAGTCAGACCACTCACGCCTTCCTCGAAGTCCAGAGACTCCTGCCGGTGTCCCCGGATTGGATGCTGCCCTCTTCTTCCCCAGCCCATCCTGTGGGGAACCTTCCGGCTAGTTCTGCATGGCACTACGGCCCTTCACAGCCACCGCTCACCTCCAGCGCCTCTACCCAGACACCTGCCATTCCTGCCGCCGCGCGCCCACGGAGATCCAGCAGATGCTTCCCGTCCACGCGTCTCCCCCACCCTCAGCCCCACCTCACCCTCCCCACCACTTAAAGCTGCTCCCCTCCCATGGGACCTCTTCTGTTTCTTTCAAGGCTTCATGTGTTGAGTTGGCTACAAACAAGGACAGGAGAGGGCCAGTGGAGAAACTCCAGCCCCCTCAAGAAAATGAGAAAGAGAAGAAAGCATGAAAATAAATAGAATTGATAAAGACCAAATAAATAGACTAATTTTTCAAGTGACTCCTGCTCCTCAGTCTAGCGGCAAAGCTCTTCAAGACGTCTTCAGACCCCTGAACTCTGGGACTCCCCATTTCGGAAGGGATGCCCACGGATCTTGATTATGGACGAGCTGCTTGCTCCAGCGTTTTTTATTAGGGGAAAAAAAGAAGAGAACTCTCTAGACTGCTTTTTTTTCACATTAAAAATCATGGGTCTTCCACATTCTTCTGTCAAAGCCTTTAGATCCTAAAAATGCACTGAAATCATTGCCAGTCCAGCACTGACTGTGGACGAGAGCTAGTACCGCCACTCATTCGATGCGTTAACTTCATGACACGAGTCACATTGGGATGAGCCGCAGGCGCGCTTCACAGCCCCCCAGGCATTGGAAGCCGTGTCCGTGTCTCTGTTCAGCAGGACGTTCGTAAGGGAAGTTGTGTGATAAACTGGGAAGAGTGAAAGGAGGACCCTTCAATGCTTCAAGTCCCACAAGCGTGAAACCAGAGGGAAGGATGAGGCACAGGACTCCACCTTGGTCCCCAAGAAAGCAGAGTTTCCCAGACACCCCAGCTAGGCCTCTGCTTGTTGGCCCCACCCCAACTCAAGTACTTTCTCAAGGAAAAGGCACCGTGGTAATGAGGGCGCCCCTCGAGTATGCTTCACGTCGCCCTTGCCAATGTTATTTCATTTTGAGCATCTCCTTCTGAAATGAGTAGGGCAGGATTTATGCCCATTTCACACATGAGCAAACTGAGCCTCCAAGACAGTGCAGGGACCTGCCTGGCACGCCCAGGTGAGTAACATGGCAGACCTAGGACGTGTGCCAACGTCTTCAGGCTCCACATCCTTCTGTGAGCCCCACTGTGCCCACTCCACCGTCTCCCGCCTAAGCCCTGCTCCCAACAGAGAGACTTAATGAGAGTGTCAGCCCCTCTGAGAGCCCCTCCACCCCGTTCTAGTATCTGCATTAACGAACAACTCAGAAACGTGCCAGAGACCGCCCCGACGGACACCTTCATTTTTAAGATGTGTTAAGTTCAATGACTTGGTAAGGTCATGTAACTAAAGGTGACACAGCAAGAAGCTGGCCCAGCATTTCGGCCACGGAGCCCCAGCACCCCTGACACATGGCTTTGCACAGCCAGAAAAAACCTCAGGAGGACCAACTGCAGGGGCTTAATAAACACCACAATCGACCCTCAGTCACACACAATGATGGAAAACAGGAAGAAAACAGGAGCTGTGTCCTTTCCAGGCTGCCAAATCATTCCTTGTGACACTCCCTGAGGCTGTTAAGGCTCTTTCTTATTCACACCTTAAGAGGTTGGAACAAGGGCAAGATAATGCAACCTGCACTGCATTGGACCCTCAGTAACCACAAGCTGCTGATTGTCCTGCCGTGGGATAGACTGCGTTTCTTCCCCTGGTCCTCTGTGGTGGCACGTGGCAGGTCACAAGTGCCAATGAGGTGGCACAGGGCTCCTGCTCCACGGTCTTGCCTCTAAGCCTGATGTCCTTGCCATGGAAACCTGGTTTTGCGTTACCAGCCAGGAGGGAGGATTACTGAGCAGAAGGCTGCCAACTCCAGGGCCTTCCCAGAGCCCAGAGAGGACCCTCGTTTAACCCCAAGCCCACCCAGCACTTATCACGGGCGGTGAAGACACTCAGATGTCCGCCCGTGAATGTGGATGAGGGATGGTTTCACCTGCAGGACCCTCTCATGCTTCCTTCAGGGACACAGAGGCAGGGCACTATGTTCTCCACTTGCCCAGAATGTTCTTCCAGCTCCAGCAGGTGTAGGACAAAAGGAAGTCAACTGTGCTGTCAACAGGAGAAACTTAAGCCTGATAACAAATGGGACTCATGGACTACCCCCGTTGTGTACAGAGGAGGAGTGAGGAGAGTAGGAATGTGGAGGTTGTTGGACCTGGAAAGCTAAGCCAAGGACCTGTCTCCCACTTCTCCTCTTGCAAATAACTGAGGTTAATTAAACACCTGAGCTACAGGTGGGGCAAGATGGCCTCACCTCAGCCCTCATCTCATGAACACCCTGCCATGAACAACCCATGCTCAAGGGCAGAATTCCAGCATTTTCTTTAGTGAAACAACAACAATGTTCTCCAAATCGCCTATCAGCTCAGCTCAAACCAAGACCAAACTTTCATGCCCTTTTCAATAAGTGGTTGAAATGTTCTCAATGTTGAATCAGAGACTTGGGGCAGGAAAAGAGAGGAAGAAGAATCTGGAGGATTTGGGAAGATGTTGGGGAGAGGAGGAATGGGGTCTTGAGGTTGGAAGTGGGTCCAGCCAGAGCTTGACCCTTCTGAAGCTCCTCTGCCTCGGGAAAGGCCGGTCTCCTCCTGCATCACCCACAGAGATGAGCTCACATCTCACGAGGCAGCCCCTACTGCCATCACACAACAGGACCAGGGTGAAAGTTCTTCTTCAGAGTGACGCCTGTCCCATCTAAGCAACAACAAGCCTGACCCTGTCCCGCACAACAACGGTGTGGTCCATCGTCACAGCAAGTGAGCATCATGCCCACCCTCAGACATCTTTGTCCTCCTTTCAAGTCCTGCTGTGGCCCAGTTCTTGCCCCTGAGCTCACACTGGCTTCTCAGTGGGTGGCTTGAACTTTCCCAATGCTCAGTTCGGAGCTCAGCCCTGGGGGGGAGACGTTTCTCCCATGACCAGACTTGCCCTGTCCCAAGAAGGATTTACCTGCTTCCTTATGTCTTTACCACCAATGGAACAGAACCAAGTAAAGTCTCTTTCTTTTACAATTCCCACGAACCTTTCCGAAAGTTTGTAGACATGGCCCATGGGAGCCGCTGCCTTGCAGTGATCAATACCGGTTCCGCCCTTGTGTGTCAAGGAGCCTTTGTGCCAGCAGAGGACACGCTATACTGTCTAGACAGAACTCACAGGACCTATTGACAGATTGGAAACTGGGCATGGGCACCAGAGAGGGGTGGGAATAACCCTACATGAACCTGGGAAGGTCACAAGTTGAGTAAGATAGAACCATTTTTCTGATAATGGATTAGCAAGGAGTGTCATGTTCCCTCCAGCAGATATGGGAGGGGCAAACACAGTGACACACAGCATCCCAGGGCAGCTTGGGTATCCATCCTTCCAACCAAAAACAAAACATTGCTGACACCACCCAAATGTCTCCTGACACATCTCTACCTTCCCCTTCATCTGGCACAAGACTCCAGCCAACTGCGGCTCCAGGGAACAGCTCTACAGAGCACCTCTCTGGCCACCAACTGTAGTCAGCCTATTAGCCACACACTCTTCACAAGGAAAGGGGCCTGCAGTGCCCACTTCATCCCTTCCACCCCCCCGCCCCCGCCAAGTCCTAACCGTATTACTAGAATCTTCTCAATTTGTCGCTCCTCCAGGAACCTTCCACTCACATTTGACTTCTCTTCCCAGATGCTTCTTGAGATGTGTTTCCCTCTTGGTTTCCATGACCCCATGCTCTCTCCCTTGCCCCATCCTCAATGACATTACACTCTTTTCACTCCTTTACACTCTTTCCTGGATTCTGCTTCTTCATCTGGTCCTTAGGCAGAGTGGTCTTGGGATTCTGTTCTGGATTCTCCTCTTTCTCTTTTTTTTGAAAGAATAAGTTCCTTTAATGGCAAATGAAACAGAAACTAATGGAAATAGTTACACTATTCAGGGGTCCTTAGAAAAGACTCTGAGATGGAGAAATGGCCTTTCCACAACCCCTCTCCCTCAATACAAACCATAGATACACACATAGGTGAAGAAAAAGGTACAGTTGGAAAGATGTGCCTCATCTTCTCCCCTGGAAGCTCTTAAAAGGTCCCCAGCCACAAAACGTCCTAAAGCAGCAGTTCTGCCCTGTGGATCTTCTGGAACTCTGTGGAGACACTTTTTTCCTTGTCATTGTGATATGGGGGCTTTTACTGACATTTAGTGAGCATGATCCAGATTACACTAGCTGGCCTGCACAGTGTCTGAACACCCCAGCATGGATAACACTTCAGCCCAGTGACGGCAGTGTGTTGAGTGGTTTGAGTTATGTGTGATTGTAAGGTCCACCATCTCTGTTTTGTTCTTCCTAACAGCAAAAGCACGTTACTTTAATTTTTCTTATAAAACAGAGGCCAATGAGTCTGATACCTTTCGAACAACTGAACTAAAGGAAGAGCAGAAGAGTATTCTCTTTCAAAATAAACTCTTATCAATGTCCATAAAGACCCTGTTACAATTTCCACACCACATCGTTGATGGAACAGGGCCGCTGTGTGAGACTTCCTCATAGTCCCTCCAAGGGACCCACAGAAGGACCCACCTCCAGTGAAGACTGTCCTGGGGGTCATGGTTCCCAAATTCCATCAAACCATTGGCTCTGGTTCAAGATCATCTTTTGGAATTCTTTCTCCCAAGGGCTAGTCAACAGCCCCCGAGTCTAGTGAAGAGCCTCCCCCAAGGGAGAGAGTGGGGACAGCAGGCTTGAGCCAAATGAACTAGGATCCGACAGGCCACGGCTGCAGGAAGAGTTGCTGGAGTCCGCTGTTTTCCCGGGGGCACTAGATGGTTGTCTTAGGCCTGGAACTGTGGGAAAGGAGGCAGTTCGTGTGTGGGGAGAGGAGACGGTGGGTGGTCCATTCTTCCCTAGAGTTAGATGAATCTCTGAACTCTGTTAGAGAGGTGGCTGCGCAAGAGACACAATTATATAGATATTGGCTGGTTATGGAAGGAAGACTGGCCCCTGAACTGACGGCTGCAACATTATGTCATTCAAGGAAGAAATGGCCCCAGGGGAGCTCCAAGGCTCAGTCAGCCAATGGGCGGTGGGAACGATTCTGTCTTAGCGTTAAGACACTAGGAGCAAGACACATGGATCTAGACCCGGGGAGAGGAGGTCTGTGCAGATGTCTTAAGGGAAGGGCCAAGATGCTGAAATTAATCATAGGCTGTGGTACAGCAGTGGAGACAGTCAGGTGAGCTGGAGGGGGAGGGAGAAGGCCACGGTGGCAGGACATCTGAGAAAGGAGTCTCGCATGTGCATAGATACGTTCAAAAGGATACTCCAGAAACTATGGTTGGCACAGAGAGAGGGAACTTGGTGGGGGAGGACAGGAGAATTTTTATTGTACACTTGTACTTGTGGATTCCCCTCCTTTTGAATGTTATTACTTAGATAAGCACCAAGCATCACATCCACACTGGATCTACCCAAGGATGAGCTTTTGGACTCTAAGATTTTGAGACGTCATCATGAGATCTCAGTGAGCTCAGTATCTTGGCTGGACAGCCCCAAAAGAATTATGACTGGTCTCACGGCCTTTACTTTTGCTCCATTTCAGCAAGTTTCTCCCAGTCTTTCTGGCTTTCCTGCCAGGAGTTCTCTGCAATTCTCCCTCCGCCCCTTCCCCTTGGGGGATCTGATGGTTTACTCTAATTTTCAGACGTTGATGGCTCTGCAGTTTACAACTCTAGCTCCAGTTTTTACGTGGACAGAGTAGAGGCATCTGAAAAGAACTAACTCGTTCTCTCTCCCCACTAGCCCTCTGGCTCTATTCTTTGCTATTACCCAGGCCAGGAACGTGGAAACACTCTCAACTGTTCCCTTAGCCTCAGCCCAGCCCCTCACGACCGCATCCAATCCATCACCAAGTCTGATGAGTTGACTCCTAACTGGCTCTGCAGTGCAGATCCTCATCCTTGTTTCTGGCCACTCGGCCATCTCTAAGCACTTGAACCGAGGGGCGAGCCGTGATGGCCTTTGGCCCGCACCTGTGCAATGATCCCCTGAGATGTCTTCCTGCCTCCAGGACGGGCCGTCCAATCTGGCCTAGTGCTGCCTCGAAAACACGGATCTGACCACGTCACTCTCCGATTTAAAGCCCTTTACTGGCTCCTCCTCAACTATCACAACTATTTCAGCCGTAAAATACCTGAAAAAATGACATTTCCATGATAAGATCTCACACAGGCAGACCGGATAGCTTAGAGGATAAAGCACAGAACAGACTCTGTCTCATGCTCCATTCTTCTTCCCCTGACAGTAAGGCAGCCCCTTTCTCTCCCACTGCCCCAGTACTGAGTAGGTTGTAACAAGCCAATAGGTCCCAAAACCACAGCTGAGAACTTCTGACCCACAAACTTGAGGCCAGACTCCGTTGAATGCCCACGAGGTTCTTCTTGACTCAATCTGACTGACTCTTCACTCTCATTTCTTGTCACTAACTTGATGCTCCTTCAGATGATCAATTACTTCACGCAATTTTACTCTGCTATGTCTTTACCCATGTTATTCCTTCTGCCTAGAGTGTCCTTATCTGCCTTAAATGTCCTTGTCTGTCTGACAAACTCCTATTTATCCTCTGAAACCCTGCCAGACATCACTTTTAATCACCCTCGCTTCCGTCTACACCATGTCTATCCCTTGTATGGGGTTCTATCATTGCACGGGTCATGTGCATCTAACGACACGTTTGCATACTCACCATCACCAAGTCTTCAGACTCTTTGAGAGCAAGAACCATGTCTCACTCATCAAAATGTCCCCAGTGTTCGACCTTGCCCCTGACATACAATGTGTATGCAGGAACTATCTGTTGAACTGGATGAAATCCAGATTTTTCCTTTGATGTCTTTCTAGTCCTAGGCACTGAGTACTTGATCTTCCTCAATTTAATTATTCATTACATACTAGCTTATATGGGGTTTTCATTTAGTCCTGTGACCTTACGAGTTTTGAGAATCTTCACTGTAATTGTGTTGGTCTGTGTTTCATATCTGACCTTACCAAGAAAACCCAAGGCCAAACAAGGTGAACAAGGTGTTCCCAATACTGAAATGTGATGGAAAGAAGTTGGAACCCAGGAAAGAATTTAGAAAGTGTATGCCGGAGTGCTAGAATACTCTCACCAGTCCACTCATTCAGTGATGTCCCAGGTACTGTATCTGGTGGCTCCAGAGGTCTGCTCTCCCAAGGAGGAGAGTAAACCGTCTCCCCCAAGGCCACCCCACTCCCATTGTTCTAAACCCACAAGCACCACGCCGCCTTCTAGGACTAAGTCAGTTTCCCAGGTATCTTGACAACAGGATGGGGGCTCTGGTATTTCAGTCACTGAAAATGTAGGTTCCCCCACAAGCTAATACATGGGCCTTCTGGGTCACACATCCATTGCTTGAGTGTTTGGTGCACACATAGCAGTCCTCAAAGGCACAGTCAACTTCGGTGCAGTAACAAAATCAATTTCATGTCATTTCAGAGCTGTCTCTAGGCCACAGTGACCGTATCAGGTGCTTCCCTCGTTGGTGGCCAGGACAGCCGGCCGCCTTCCTCTGCTTCTTTGTCATGCCCTTTTAACTGCATTTAACTACTTGTGTATGACACATTCACAGCTCACAAGGAATTTTCACATTATAGATTTTATCCTCCTGATGTCTAGAGGCAAATATTCTCATCCTCGTTTCACCTACCCCAGAAGCTCCAAATGGTCAAGTGACTTGTCCACTGATCCACACATCCCGGAAGCTGTGGATTATTTTTCTCTGCCTACACCGTACATGCCAGAGTGCTCACTGAATCAAAGTTCTGTTTTCTTTCCATCCAATGTAATGCTGTCCAGACTTTCACATCAGTTCAAACAGGAGGCAGCTCTGGTGAGAGTGACATGCCGTATGGACGCGACACCCCTGTTAATTTACACCCTCTTTATTCCCCTCAGCTCTGGTGGACACTGCAGCTACCAAGACTTTGCCTAGTGAAGCTAAGAAAATTGAACTTAGGAGAAGTGAACTGAGTTTTTCATGGTCACGGAACCACTAGGAGGCTGATTTCATTTGCTCCTTAGAGTCAGCATCTGCTGAGCAGTCTGCACGCCAACAAGCAAAGTCATAATAGACAGATCATGATCATCATCACCACCATTATCATTAAAATCTTCACTCGCTGAGTCTTGCTACATGCCAAGCGATGTTCATTCATCATCTCCTTCAATCCTCATCAAAATTCCCACGAGGAAGGCATTCTTATCCCCATTTTTTGAGAGAAAATAAAACAGAGGTGCGGAGAGGTCCTTAACTGACATGTTGTCACAGGGCTGGTAAACGATAGTGGTAAGGTCCAAGCCCAGGCATATCTGAGTCCAATGCTTCTGATCACTATGCTGTCCCTTTCCACTTCTCCTCAAGTACAGGCCACATGTGGGCAAATCAACTTCTTAGATTAAGCAGTGTTTTGGGGAGTGGCCTGAAGGAGAGGGGAAATGGATAGCCAGCTCTCCAGTAGCACTCTTGGTTCTTGAACTCCCCAGGCCAAAGTCTGTCTTCTGGCTGTGGCAGCTGCCGGTACTGCCTGACCCACATCCCTCTCTTCATAGGCTGTTCCACATGGGCAGACTTCAGCATGCAATACTGTCCCCTCCTCTCAGTGCCAGACTCCTTCTTCCCAACCTGCTTGCTCACTGTGCTTTTCACCAGAGCCTTCTCAGATGAACACTTCAAACCCTCCAATTCCCTATGACATCGACACCCTCTGAGAAAGCGCTTCTGCTCATTAAACATTAAATGTTTAAGCTCAAATGTTGCCTGACCAGCCTCCTCACTGTCCCGTCGTCTTCATGGGTCCCAACTTCCCCATACACCATGGGGCTCCAGGGTCTTCTTTCCCGCCCACAAAGCACTCGTCCAGGATGGACAGCACCGTGAACAAAGGAGCTTGAGACTCGTGGAGAATTTCAAATGCAGTTTATTGCAGCAACACGAGGAAAAGGGGAGTTAAGACCTCTTCACAAGAGACAATCAACTTGCTTACACCTTCTATACAAAACCAAAGCAGCACAGAGCTTGCTGCAAGACACGGGACCCCAAGGAGCTGTCCAGAGCGTGTCTCCACGCAGCAAGAAGCTGTGGGTCTCACCAGCCCGGCTCTGGCTGACTTAAGGAGATGCTTTGAAATGGAATGTGTGTCGTGGGATGGCTGAGCTGTCTCGCAGGCAAAGCACAAGGCAGGGTCATAGCCGGGGACTGGGATTGCCTCTGATCTGAAACCTTCTTTGGGAAGCAGAGGAGAAAGGAGAGAGCGGGGGAGCTGGGAGGAACCAGTGGAACTGACCATAGCTCAGCTCTCCACTAAGGCTGGGGCAGTTGACCCCGGTCTCGCCAAGCATGAAGCTAGTGGTGGGAGAGAGAGCTAACAGGACAGACAGCACCTCTTTATCTGCTCCCTCTGGAGTAGCTGCTGGAAACAAATTTCACGCTGGAACTGCCACCAGAGGACTTGCTGCCCCCAGAGCTGACTCCCCGGCCTCCGGACGAGCTGAAGCTGCCTCCAGAGCCGCCGCCACCAGAACCCCAGCCGCCAGAGCTGCCGCCTCCACCTCCAGAGCCGCCTCTGTGGCCCCTACTGCTGCCTCCGGAGCCGAAGCCACCACCGCCGCCTCCAGAGCTGTAACTGCCTCCTCCAGAGCTGTAGCTCCCTCCGCCGCCAGAGCTGAAACCACCGCCTCCTCGGACTCCTCCTCCACTGATGCTCGTGTGGCTGGTGCTCACAGCTGCAAGGGAACACTCAGTGATCTGCACTGAGCTCCCCGCCCACCCAGCACACCCGCACAGGCCCCTGAGATCCGATAGTACTTACACACGCTCACATTCGGGGCGCACTCTCCAGACATCCTGTAAGAGAAAGGAATGCAGAGCTCTCCTGACTCTCCAGCTTCTCAAATTACTCCCCAGGCCCTCTCACAACTGTCGAGGGTTGTCCCCATCTGGGGCTCCACTAATCCACTTCCTCTGAATCCTAATCCTGTCTCCTACGGTGTCCCGACCTCTGTCATTGTTCTCACAGTGACTACAAACAGGGAATCTCCATATAAACGAGACAAGACTCTTGCTGCTAATGCAGGCCAAACTTAAAGACCTTGACATGGGCTGGATGACATCTGAGCCAGCCCAGATGAAGAAGAAATCACTCCATCTCAAAGAGCTTCACACAGACGCTACAGTCCTCAGAAAACAAAAGTGGGGACCCCGGCTCCCACTGTGAAACCAAGTCTTTCCTCCTGCGCCATGGACCTTCCCCTCCCGATCCTCAGGACCAGCCGCAGGCACATGGCTGCTTCCTTAGTCGCAGTCAGCTCACAAGGGAGGACGCCCTTACACTCGCCCTTACGAGGTGGCCAAACTGCCTGGGGTCCCTTCCCCACCTGCTCTCCTCTCCTTCCAAGAGGGTCCTGTAGGTGGCAATCTCCACATCCAGGGCCAGCTTGGTGCTCATCAGCTCCTGGTAGTCACGCAGCAGCCGGGCCAGGTCCTCCTTGGCCCTCTGCAGGGCATCCTCCAGCTCGTTCAGCTTGTTCTGGGCGTCTTTGAGGGCGTTCTCCCCACGCTGCTCAGCTTCAGTGATGGACTGCTGCAGCGCAGCGATCTGAGAGGAGAGGCGCCAGCACATTACACGCTCAGTTATCCAGTTTCACCTTGGCCTTCTTATCTCAACTGTGTTGACTTCCTTAGAAGCCCTTAAAGTTGACACAGCAGCCTCTCTTGGCCCTAGTTGAGGCTGTTCCACCCCTTACAGACTTGACGCTCTTCTAAACGCCTGCCCTGAAACCTCCTGGCTGCCTGTCCTCTCACTCTCCGCCTCCGAAGTCTCCCTTTGCATCATGGGCTGGACCACTCATGCCCATCACATCTATTTCTCTACTAGATCATTTTCCCAGGTTTCCATAAAGAGAACCCAGCCTAATGACCGAATTCTGGGAATCACCATAGTCACCAAAGGAACTAGGGATAATGATATAACCTTAGTATGGATTGCAAGATGCAAAACTAAGAAAGTGTCCTGCAATTACCTGAGGATGCCCCACCCCCATTCCATAGAGCTGAACAACAGGAGGAGGAAGCAAGTACCTGCTTCTTGACGCTGTCAATTTCAGATCTAAGTCTCTGGATCACCCGATTCAGCTCAGAAATCTCCATCTTTGAACTTTTCAAACTGTCCCCATGGCTGCCAGCAGTGATCTGGAGCTCTTCATACTAAAGATCAAGTGAATTAGATGTGACAGAGCGCACCACGGCTCACGCACACAAATATAGGAGAAGACACTATAGGATGGAAATATAGGACACACAATATAGGATGGAAATATAGGCACACAATATAGGATGGAAAAACAAGACACTTCGAGAAAGCTGGCCAGGCATTCAACCTATTCACCTTGCTCTGGTACAGCGCCTCAGCCTCCGCCTTGCTCTTCTGGGCGATGTCCTCATACTGGGCACGGACCTCAGCGATAATGCTGTCCAGGTCCAGGTGCCGGTTGTTGTCCATGGACAGGATGACATTAGTGTCACTGATGTGTGTCTGCAACTGAGACAGCTCCTGCAGAGTATAATAGTTGAGTGACTCTTACAGTGGCAAGACAAAAAACAACTTAGACAGAGGAAGGGTCAAGAAGTGGAAGATATATCTCTATTCTTCTGGGTAGCAGTTGGTTCGGGCTTGAAGGCTCTCCATTTGGGTAAACTTGGTTGAAATTAGAGGACTTACCTCTTGGTAGAGTATTCTGAGGAACTCAATTTCCTGACGCAAGTTGTCAACTTTGGCCTGCAGGTCCACCTTGGTTATATAAGCAGCATCCACGTCCTAGAGGAGCAATGGACATCATGAAGTCAAATTTTTTCCAGGGCAAATCCCTCTTGTCAGCTGACAGGGGGTTTTCCAAGTAGAAGAGGTGTTGGGGTCTACTCTACACCTTTATCCTGCAGGTGGATCACAATCCTTGGATTGCCCCACTCCTTGGTATCACAGTCACAAGGGAGGGTGCCTGATTTGCTGAGAACCTGCCTCCCCACTTACTACATGAAGTGCTGAGATATCTGGAGAGGCAAGTGCCTGGGCAGTCCAGGTCCATCATAATGTGGGGGGAAACCTCTACCGCAGATATTCATCAGGCCTGCTCCCTGGTTCTCCTCACCGTGACTTTGTTCTGTTTAGTAATTGGAGACCCTCTTCTCCTATTTATTTCAGATGTGAGGTCCATCCTACAGAATTTGCTCACCTTCTTGATGGTCACAAATTCATTCTCTGCATTTGTCCGCTTGTTGATCTCTTCCTCGTACCTGCAAGGAAATCAGAAGTGATTCAGAAATTCAGAGAAAATGAGGCCTGAAGTTCAGCTCTCTAGACTAAAATTGGTGTTGCCTGTCATTGCTTTCCTGTTCCCAGCCTGGGACATGTCAGCCACCCCTTTCTTCTGAGCAATAGAGCCACTAAACTATTCCCAGCTTCTGAGAAGATGAAGATGTCTGAAAATGCCAAATTGATTTGCCTCTAACCTAAGAAAACACATTGTCACATACAGTGCCTAGTCTTAGCTTGCCACTTTCTGGAAATATTTTAGAATGAAAATCAAGAACTGCCTGGGCAGCTTTCCTTACTTGTTCCGGTAATCTTCCACCAGGTCTTGCATGTTCTTCAGTTCTGAATCCATCCGAGATTGGTCACTCTTCAGCTGGTCCACTTGCCGTCTAAGACTGCTGATATACGCCTCAAAAATGGGTTCTAGGCTCTGGGTTCTCGTAGGGGTGTCCACCTGCTGCAGCAGCTCCCATTTTGTCTGCAGCACCTGGTTCTGCTGCTCCAGGAACCGCACCTGAGAACACAAGAGCCCATCACCCACCGGAGCAGAAACGGAGTCCACTGAGTGCCAAGGGCTCACACACAGGAGGCCCGTGCCTCATTTGGAAAAGAACTCCAATTCTTGCTCTCTTGGCCATGACAAACAGAGAAATAGGAAGAAGATGATCAAGTTAGCATCATCGTCATAACAAAACCCAACTCGCTGTTAACTCAGAGACGCTTTGATTTCTCTGAGAACAGTCACTGTCATACTATTTCAGCCGGAACTTCAGAAGGGATCAGCTACACGAATATCAAAGAGCAAAGCACATAGAAAATTACTGAAATTACACTTTGAAATAGATTCATGATACTTCAGAGATTTGCCTTCCAATTTTTTTTTGGTAGATTACCATGAAAATTGGTTTGCATTCCCTAAGCATACACACAGTTCAAAAGTATGTTGGGAAAATCCTAAGTTGAATTCCAAGTTGATGGTGGATAACCTTGAGTTGATAGTACTGATGACCTAGCAAAAAAATAAAAAGTGGTTTACATGTTTTTCCAGAGCAGATACTCGGAAACATGAGTAGAAAAAGATCCCTGCCCTGATCTAGTCCCAACGTAGAAGTCTCAGAGGGGAGAGCTCTCCTTCTGACAGCGAAAGGTTCTCTAGCACTGCCACAATGTCCCGTGCATCTGTGCACATCCCGCTCCCTTTTACGGTTAGGAAGACCTCTCCAGGGTCCTCATTTGCACCCTAAAAGGTTGATTTATCCCATTTCTATTATCTTCATTCAACATATCTGAGTCCCAATTCACCTCAAGGGCGGAATAAAAAATCACTTCTAGGTGATGTCAAATTGACCACGTTTATGTAGACAGCAGACCCCTTTGACCAAGAGAAAGTTTAGTTATTAGTATCATTCACAAGCACACTTCTAATGTATCTCCTTGAAGACAATTCCACAAAATATCCTTTTAGTCATTCAGACACTGAACTGAAACTCAAGGCTCAAACCCACACATGTCTTGGCTGCACTGATCTCAAATGAACCAGGAGCAGCTCTCCCAGGGCAGTGAGCAGACCAACTCACCTTGTCAATAAAGGAGGCAAATTGGTTGTTGAGGGTCTTAATTTGCTCCCTTTCTTGAGACTTTACTCTTTGGATCTCAGGATCAATCTCCACGTTGAGTGGTTGCAGAAGGCTCTGATTGATGGTGACTTCCTGTATGCCACCAGGGGGGCAGACAGGCCCAAAACCACCCCGAAAACCACCTCCACCAAAACCACCTCCACTGCCAAAGCCACCCCCAAAACCGCCACTGCCAAAACCACCCCCAAAGCCACCACCGCCAAAGCCACCACCCCCAAAGCCACCACTGCCAAAGCCACCACCCCCAAAGCCACCACCACCATAGCCACCAACCCCAAAGCCACCACCGCCATAACCACCACCAAAACTACTACGTCCACCTCCTCTAGCCACACTTATGGAGATGCTCTTATTGCCACCGAGGTTAACAAGACTCCGACTTCCAAAACCACCGCCAGCACAGCCAGCACCATATCTTCCCCCTGAAAATCCCCCACCACCTCCCCCACCACGGCACACAGAGCTGCTAGTGGTCCTGCGCTGGAAGCTGACCACCCCAGCAGAGCCAGAGCTGAAGCCCCCTCCAATCCGGCGGCCAGACCTGGAACTAAAGTTTCGGCTCATGTTGACTTAGAGAGAGTAGAAGCAGAGTCGAGGAAGGGCAGGAGCTCACACTCCTCTACCCCAAGCACAGAGACTTCGCCTTATATACAGGGAGCAAATTGGGCTTGGTCCTCGAGTCAGCGGGATGCAGCGCCTCTCAAGGGTTTGGCTTGCCTGCAGCCATACAAGATTTTTACGAGCCTCAACAATACGGTAAACACTACACACCTAGCTCCCAGGATGCCTCTCCAAGTTGCTGTGCATGCAAGATCGCTCATGTGGCAATCATTTTATCAGGCAAAATCTCTCTTCAATTGCTTGGGACTTTGGGAAAATAGGACCCCTGGTGTTTCTTGGCAGGATTTCATAACCTCCTGTCACAAAGATATGTACTTTTCCATCCTTGCCTTGCCCTGGTAAGCTGCTCAGCACGTTCTCTCCTCAGGCACAGCAGCTGCCATTCTCCACCCTCGAATCTCAGAACGGAGCTCTCCTGCCTGTTTCTGAGATCTTCCCTCCTCACCTCAGAGCTCACCAAGTTAGATCTCCTGATAGAGAGTAAACGCTTTAATAAGTGAAAACTTAAAGGAAGTTATTTTATTAAATGTAAGCTTCCTAAGTGTACTGCCTTAATATGAGAAGGGGAGAAGCTAGTGTCGGACAGGATGGACGGGCAGGTACTCGAGAAGGACCAGGGGGAAAGACATGTTCTTTTCTGAGTTTCCAGTTGTTCCTTTTCCTCAAAGATAGACCAGGGCGGAAGATAGAGGCACCAGCAACAGAAAACAGGTGCAAACAGGTGGCAGGCACATGCTGGTTGACAAAAGCATCTGGAGCAGCGAGCTGAGCAGAGAGAAGCTGTTTCATACATTTAGAAAGGACGGGGGTGGAGGTGAGACTTGCGGGGGTGGGGGGCGGTCAAGCTTCGAGCTAGACTCAATGGAGAGACGGGTGTCAACTTAGAAGGGAGGACAGTGATGGGGGCCTGGAAAGCCTGATCTGAGAAGTTAAAATTGTTTCTGGGCGATAGTAATGGCAATAGTAAAAAGAATAGTAATAGCTAACGTATCAAAAACTAACCGTGTACCAGGCACTGTTCTGCTGAAACAGGGCCATTTATGTTTGTATTTTTTTATTGAGGTAACGTTGGTTTATAACATTATATAAATCTCAGGTGTACATCATTACATGCTGATTTCTCTGTAGATTACGTCATGTTCACCACCCAGAAGTCTAATTCCATCTGTCACCACACGCATGGGCCCTATTATCCCTTTTGCCCTCTCCCCTCCCCTCTTGCCCTCTGGTAACCACCAATCTAGTCTCTGTATCTGTGTGTTTGTCATTGTTGTTTTCATCTTCCACTTGTGAATGAGATCGTATTCACATTTGAGCATCATATTTGAGTTTCGCCATCTGATTTATTTTGCTTGATGCCACCCATTTTTTATTTTTATTTTTTTGGTGAGGAAGATTCACCCTGAGCTAACATCTGTGCCAGTCGTCCTCCATTTTGTACGTGGGATGCCTTCACAACATGGTAAGTCCGCACCTGGGATCTGAACCCGCAAACCCAAGCCACTGAAGCAGAGTATGTGGACTTAACCACTGGGCCACGGGCCCGGCCCCTTATGCTACCCATTTGTAAAATGAGGAAACTGAGGCCCAGAGGTCGAATAGCCTGCCCCAGTTTACATAGATAGTAAGTAGCATGGCTGGGGTTTGAACTGAGAACGCCGAGCCACAGTACACAAGATCTTAACCAGCATGCGGTGCAGCAGCACGACAACTGACCTCGGTGTGTGCTGCCGTTGTGTGTAAAGGCAGACAGTGTGGGGAGCGGTCCCACCGCAGAGAGCCCTAGGAGTACCCAGCAGGCATTACTATGGACCAGGAAACCCCAGGGGCCTTCCTGGAGAGCAGTACTCAATCCTTCTTACTGGGTAGTAGTGACATTGAGATCTGGAAAGACCTGAACCCCACACAGACTTCCATTCTGAGACTTCCTAGAAGCCCGGCATGCTCTCCACACTTGCATGTGAACACAGAATTGAAGACAGTGAGGAGAAGCCAGCGCCAAGCATAGCCAGCTCTGAGCAACTCTGAGGTGTAAGTCAGACCCACGTGGAAGGTCTCCACTGTGGAGCACAGATACACAGCAGGAGGGGAGTCTGTGAAGACCCTCTGGGCCCGTCGCCCTGTGGTTCCCAACCAGCAGCACCAGCCCTCTCCAGCCTACCCCTCATCCCTGAGCCTGTCCCTCCGCTTCCTCCACACTTCCCACACCCTCCTCCAGAAAGTTCCCCTCGCTTCTCCACTGCTCCCCTCCTTCACCCCATCTCCACGGCACTGCTGTCTGGGACTCTGTCCTGACACTGACATCCCTGGGCTGCTAAACCAACCATCTTCGTGGGGAATGAGTAATCCAGATCTTGTTTCTGACTAGGAACAATGGGACCTGGGATGGTCTTGGCGTGGTGATGACTGTTGCCTAATCACCTTCTGACAGGCGATCAAAATGCTTTTAGCTCAGCATACTCCCCCATGGGACATGTCACTCTGCATGACCAATTCCTTCTAGCATTTTGGAGGGCATGCGCATGTGTGTGCATGCACACGTGTGTTCATTCTCTCACCTCTGCCAGCCAGCAACAGATCTTCACTGCCATAGTGCTTCCATCCCCAAACTAAGAAAGTGACAGAGAGAGAAATCAAAGAGGTGGATGGTCAGGAAACTAATAGACAATTTACGGAGGTGCAAAACTTCTCTAGCTGCACAGGAACTAGCAGGAAAAGAAGGCATAAAAATCACCATTAGCTTACATGGCACAGTTCACCTCACCAAGAACATACAGAAACACGATCCCTGGGAGCCCCTGAGAACTAGGCGGTCAAGCTGTTTCCCACCCACTTTACAAAACAGAAAACCGAGGTTCAGAGAGATGAAGTGACTGGCTTAGACACTCCAGCCAGGAAAAGACACATCTGGGACTAGAACCTGAGTTTTCTGGTTTCATTTCAAGTGTTCTTCCTCCCAAACTGGAGAAGAGGCTCCAGGACAGGCGAGTGGAGCTGGTTCCTGTAAATGAGTGCACAGAGAATCACAGGATGTTCCCAGGTACAGGGACTGAAAGACCACCCCCCACCCCCCACCCTGTTTAACCTGCCTCTCGAAGAAGTGAGCAGGCAGACCCAACAGAGGAAAAAATGTCTCCAAGTCACGCAATCAATTCCTGGGAATCCTCCAATTTCTGAATCACACTCCTGTTCTCTCTCCATTGCTCACTTCTGAGGGGACCCAGGAGGGCCGGAAACTTCAATGCTGCCAGCTATCCAAGTGCATCGTGTCCTGCGGTGTCCTAGGAGTGTGGTGGGTGCATGGTGATATGAAAAAGCACATGGAGAATGGGAGAGAGGTGTTAACCACACGCCCCTATTCCTGGCTTATTTGTGTGCTCTGCATTTATAAAATAAAGACAAAATGGAAGATGAAAGAGGCACTAACATCTACAAGCGCCAACTGTGTGCTAGGAGTAGATCTCATTTAAGCCCATGTGATGGTAGTTATTAGCCCCGTTTTAAAGAAAAGACAAGGTAGGTTCATAAAGGTTAAAATATGTGCCCCACTTCCCCCAGGTGGTCACTGACACCCAAGCTTGTCAGACCCCAACTGCCTCCTGCCTTCCTCCCGTGGGCCTCCTCTTGCCGCTGGCCGGCCTCCGGCCCCTGCATCACCTGTGGCTTTCCTGATCCCCGTCACAAAGCCTTGCACTCGACCTTTCCACTCCCAGGCTTTGCACAGACTGTTCATTCCTCTTCTGTTCCTCTCTGCCTTCCAAGCCCACTTCTCCTCTGCTCTTCTCTAAAGGCCCTCCAGTTGCCTCGGCAACTCTCTTCAAACTCCTACCCATAGTTGAGCTCCAGGCTACCTAAGGTCTCAGTTCCTGAGCACTTGGGCCTGAATCTATTGTCAGTCCATCAGGCCTTGAGGGCAAATGCCTGCATCTCTGCTCCGCCAGCAGTGGACAGGCCTGCTCCTCCAGGCAGTTTACCTTGATTGACACCACTCAGCTGCTCCGTTGGTTTCTTTTTCTCATCTCAGTTGCTACCAAAATCAAGTGCACATTGATGTATCGATTGGCTCATTTTCACTGTGTGTGTGCATGTGTGTGTGTGTGTATACTGGTCCCTCAATTGCTCTGCAAACCTTCTGAAAGCAAGACTGAGTCCTCTGTGTCTTTGGGTGCCCCCCCCAGAACCTCCTCTTTCCCCAACCTCCCACACGGTCCCCTGCACCTGAGGGGTGCCTCCCTCAGTGCTGGATAACAGAGCACTGAAACACCTCAAGTCTCAAGGACCCACACCCCCCCAACCCCCAGAACCGAGCACTGAGATGCTGCCACAGGCAAGCTGTGGGCATGGGCAGGGGTGGGTGTGGTGATGTTTTGAGAGCTTTTTGAGGGATGGGACTGAGCAAAGATTTGAAGAGAGACATGCAATGACAAGTCACCCGGGCCTGTGGGACTCCCCTGGGGACACGGGAGAAGGAAATGTCAGGAGAGTGGGGAAAGCTGAAGCCTGGGAGGGTAAGGGAGAACACAGACAATGGGGAGGCAGGTGAGATGTCAAAAGCTGGCAACCCTCAGAGAGGCCGAGGCTCCCTGTGCAGGAGAGAGAGGTGCAGAACTGGGGGCCGCCTGTTCAGGACAGACAGCAAAGAAGGAGGCCCCGAGGAGGCACGCACTAACAGTGCTGCAGCAGAGCAGAGGCCAGAAAGGAGGAAGGCAAAGAGGGGCATGGAGAAGAGGCGAGATGGAGGTTGTCTTATTTTGAGGTATGGAGTCAGCCAGACCGGGTCCCACACCTGACTGCAAATTTCTAGCTGCGTGACCCTAGGCAGGTCACTTACCCTCTCCAAGCCTAAGTTTTCTCATCTGTAAAATAGAGACTATATCTGCCTTACAGGGAAACTGAAATGTAGTAGATGATAGATAGAGGGAGGAGGGCGGAGTCTCTCTCACTCTTGCATTTGGAAAGAACCAGAAGATGATATAACAATCAGGGAAAGCTTTGGAACGAGCCCCTGTTTCATGGGAAACAGTGAAAAGATCTGGAAAGGAAGTATAAGTTCTTGAAATGAGGCCATCTTGTGGGAGAAAGTCTGAGGGGACCCATAAATCTATAATCAGGAAGCTAAGGGCCCATCGCACACGGGTAGGGCTGCTATGTGCACCCGAAGCCGAAGGGAGCTAAGCTAGACTGGGAATTCTCTCACTGTGGAATGCCTGCTCTGCAGGGTGGGGACAATCCCCAGGGCTGAACACACTGGGACAGGCGTGGAAACCAGACCTCACCCTCGGAGCCCCCTTCAGGCCTGGCACTGGGATGTCAACCGATCCTCCAAGCTCTAGAACCTTCCAACAACGCAAGCTCCAAGCTCTGCCTTGCAACAGAGTGTTGATCAACCTGAAGACAGTTTCCAGGACTGATCAGAAAGTTGATAAAACCAGGACAGCAGGAACAACAAAATAATGGGAGTGACACTGAGCTTAAAGAGGGACTGTCAGAGCATGTGACTCATAATTTGAAGACACATCCTGGGCCAAAAGGCCGGTAATTGAGGGTGAGGTGACATTCCTGAGAGACTTCCTTAGACCGAGGACTTTCCCAGCCCAGAAACGCCCACCTTGTCCAAGGTTAGACAGAGTTAGGATTTTATTGAGCCAAAGGTGGCTCCTCCCGTTCACCGTGTCTCGAGATCAAAATCTATGTAGATGAGAAACTGATGAGATTAAATTTAGATTCCCAGAGCACCCTGCCCTGCCGCAGCCTCTCAGAGGGAGGAGCAGCTGGCAGACTGTCCCCAAGAGTCTTGCTGCCTGGGTGCCCGGCTCCCTCCTGCCACTCCTCCGTTGATTAATAGAGGGCCTGCCTGGCCCTCCCTTGGAGTATCTGCCGTGAGGGAATAGCATTGACCAGAAGCAGGGATGGAGTGCTCCACGCTCCCTGGAAGGACCGCAGCCTTCCCACATGGGGTCTCCCCAGCCCTCTTCCAGGGGCCAGTGAGAACCCAACGAGGCAATGCTGGTGGGAGCATTTTGTACATGGTAAAGGGCCATGCAATTGCTCATTGTTTCCACTAGGGTGAGTTAGAGGTGAGAGGCATATGCTCCTGATAGGAGTGTCTTTAGTGCCAGCCCCCGTTGCTCAGGCTCAGCATATCACATCCAGGATTCTCATTTAGCCTTCGAGATCCTCCTTGACTAGCTCCTCTCTCCTTGATGTACATTTCTCATGCCCCTGCTCTGCAGAATCTTTATTCCAATATTCCTAAGACTCGGGCACATGATTCCTTCTGTCTGGCCCCCAGTCCTCCAGGATTGAGATGGTCAAGGCTTCTGGAGAGAGAAGGCAGGTCTGTGTTTTCTGGGATGATCACAATTCCTGCTAGAAGAAAAAGGATGGGAAAGATGATCTCTGATGGGACCTCGCCCTTGTGTTTTCTCCAGAGCCTACTTGGATCCCCTCAGAACATCACCACACATGCACGATCCCAAGTAAATCAAGTCTGCACCTGGAACGGGTCTGGTGGCGCCAGAAAGCTTGGGTTCATGTTACAGTCCTGACTTGGGCCCTTGGCCTCTCCATGACTTGATCTTTCCTTGGACCTGACCTTGATTTTCCCAAATATAAAATAGAGAAGAGGATTTCTTCTTTCTCAGGCTCCATCATGTGAACTCTTCAGGCAGCAAAGATATGACATGCTGGCATACAGGTATCCCCACGCATTCTTCACTCCCGCCCTCCACCTCCTGCCAGATGGTTAGCCAACCTCTGCTTGAAATGTGCTAACTCCTCTCATGGCCTCTCCCGTCTCAGGATCAACATAAAGGTGTTTATTATATTGAGCCAAATCCACTGCAGTTCTCACCTGTCCATCTGAGTCATCAGCTGGGGCCAACCCCTCTCTGCTAGGGAGCTCTTTAGATCTCTGCAGTTAGCTGTCAAGTCTCCCCCACAGACCTCCAGCACCTTCCACAGTCCTCATGAGGCCAGATTTCTCATTCCCCCACCACCACTGTCCTGACCCCTGCCCTCTGAATGGGCTCCTGTCTTGTAATGTCCTCAGAGTGGTCTGACTACAGAAGAGCCAAAGCAGGCTCTGCACACTACTCTCTCCCTGTCCTCATGCCTGTCCCCAGCAGCCACCACACCCTGTTGGCTCATGTGCTGTCAACGTCAGCTGAATACTCTCAATCATGTTTACACCCACTAGTATTCGTCCTTGTCTTTCCGTCCTTGTCCCCATACTCTTGGTCTTTGACTTCAAGTGCAAGACATCACATCTATCTGCGCCCTCCCTCCTTCCCTTCGGGCAGCTCCTCTGCCCACCTGTCTCTCTCCCAGCCAGTTCCCCCACAGGTCCGCTGCCAAGACAGGTGAGATGGGGAGCAACTTCTCAGAGAGAATGTAAGGCGTGCCTGGGAACACAGTATCCTATCGATATGGGTAGCAGTCATATTTGAATGAATCCCACACGCAAATTCCATCTGTATTCCTGCAGGGGATGAGAAAGTAGGTCACGTCTCTTATGTGACTCATTTACACAGACTCAGAAATATCACATGAAATAAGGTGATAGCTTTGCTTCCTCCGTTCTTGAATCTCTGTACCTACGCTTCCCTCAGGGGCATCGATCAAAGACGCCCCTGCTCGTGACCCCCACGGGGTTAGTGAGCTCAGCATCTTGTCTCCCCCTCTCAGTTTCATCCCCTCTTATCTTTGAGTCTCTGGCAGGCTATTCCCCTGTCTGAAGGGCCTTTCCCTGAGGCCCTGTCCACGCCTGCCCCCATGCTGTCCCCTGAGCCTGCTCCACTTTCCAGCCCTCCAAGAGCCTCTCAGGAACAAACATCCCTCCCTCAGCATTGGCACCTGCCGCAGCCCCACTGCTCCTGTTGTGGTGGGTCTGCCTGTGTCCACAGGATAGGCCCTGCGTCCACCCTCAGGCTAAAGGTGCACAGGGGCACAGACTCCAATTTCTCCTCCCTCTGAACCTTCCCCTCCCCCATAACACATCCTTTGGGCTGTGAGTGCCTTGAGATGCAGAAACGTGCTCATTCGACATTGCATTCCCTGTGCTTAGGCCACTGCCTGTCACACAGTAGGAGATAAATAATTGCTTGCTGAACAAATGTGTAACTGACTTCTCAATGATCAGCCACTTTAAGGATTAGTAAAATTATGTCTGTAAGGTTTTCAAGATTGTGCATTACTCATGCAATAAAAAAATAAACTTTACGTCCCAAATATGAATAATTTCAGAGGCCTGCAGCAATTAAAGAAGAAATAACTCATCTTCTGACCAAACAGCAATTTGAAATCACAGAAAAGTTTATTGTAGAAACACCCAAAATATCAAGCCTTTCAAGGTACAACCTTCAACCAGGAAATGATGAAGTCCCAGCCCTCCCCAGGCTGCACACGCCAAGCCCATCAGCTGCTCCACGAGAATCGCGAACTTGGAGGTTGTGTTAGGACCCAGCAAGCAAGTGAAGGTGACGCCAGCTCTCAGAAGCAAAGCCACCTTTGCTCTCTCAAGGCCCATTAGTTGGCAGATACCTTCCTCTTCCTGTCTCCTCCAGCACATCTCAAGCATCTTATGTAAGGCTCAGAAGCAAGAGTGAAATCCTCACGGCATGCTCACTCACAGGGAACAGAAGGCAGATGGGACTTTGCTGTCTAGGAAAGAGCACGGAGCTGCCTTGAGAATAACAGCCAGCTTCCAGACTGACTCAGGAGCGCACTGTCCAGGACCCACGTCTGACCCTCAGACTCCTCAGGGCCTGGGCACCAGGATGGAGTAGAGCTGGGCTGCACCCGGCCAGCCTGTTGGACGATTCTCAGGAGGGCCATTATGGAGCAGAGGTCAGGAAGGGCCAGGCTTCCAAGGGACGGAGGGGTCAGGAGGCGCAGGACAGATCAGAACTTAACTGCCTGTCAATCGACTCTTCCATTCACTGCTAATTACAGTCGTCCCTGTGGACAAGGACTCATGCCCTCTGAAATGCTCCCACGTTGGGCTGTTTGCCCAGGGGGTAATTCTTCCAGAGACCCAGATTCAAAGTCAGGACCAGACACAACTTACAGGGGTCTGATGTGAGCAGTAAATCCACACTCCGCATCAGCGGGGAAGTGTGAGGCCACAGACCCAGAGGCAGGAATTGGTCCCCGGCACAGAGGTCCCCTTACCAAGCTGGCTTGCCTTGCCATCAGCTACCTCCCCAAAGGCCTTGTTTTGTGGGTCCCCTGAGGAATGGCTCATTATTCACAGAGCAGCCCAAGGGCAGGAAAGGGAGCCTGGGAGGGAGACACCTGGTGTCCTTGACATCACCTCTCCATTATCCGCCTTCTAGATGCTCTACAGCTTTTTCTCCAGGGCCAAACTGGGCCCCTGGGCATCCCCAGGGACAGGAGCAGGGCCAGCTGGGTGGAGTCTGAGTTGAGAATGTGCCAGGCTGTGATTCTGACTGCCAGCCGTGCCCTTCAGAGGTAGATCTGCCGTCTGGGGTTGTCCGCCTGCTTGCCATCTAGGGTGTAATTTATTGGCAAAACTGCTGAGACCCATCAGGAAAAGGTAAGTGAGAGAGGGTCGGGAAGGGCGCGGGGGCGGTGACAGGAGAGAGCCCTGCGGTGGAGCGCGTGGGAGGCTTCCCCTCTCTCTACTCCAGGACTCGCTTGTGGGAGGTGTTGGTAGACGTTTGGATGATCTGCACGTGGGAGGAGACGCCGCTGATTCTGCCCCTGAACTTGCTGCTGCCTCTGTAGCTCCCGCCGCCGCTGCCGCTCCCGTAACCCCCTCGACTGCCCCCGCCATAGCCTCCTCCGTAGCTCCCTCCATAGCTCCCTCCGTAGCCCCCGCGGGAGCTGCTGCTGCCGCCTCCGCCGCCGCAGTAACCTCCAGAGCCTCGACCACCGCCGCCGCCCCCGCCGCTGATGGACACCTGGCTGCTCTGCACAGCTGTGAGGGAGAGAGCAGCCCCAGCGGGGGTCAGAAGAAGGGTGGGGGCCGGACCCGCCTGCACCCGCCTCGGGGCAGCCTCCTCCATCCTTCATCACTGGCAGCAACTGCCTTGCAAAAAGATGCATTGGATGAAAGTATTCCCGTTGTTAAAGTATTCTTCATACAACAAACGGATGTACCCTAAAGAGTTCTAAGCCACTGCTTGTTCTTAGGCATCATAAAAATTAAGATAAAGAAGAACTAAAATCTAACAATTTATTTCAGCGAATATCTCCAGGCTTTGTAGCTGTGCCTGCTCACTTCAGTTTTCCTTGTGTAGGACTGAAAACTAAAACGCCCCCTGCCAGGTCCCTGCTGGCCAACCCTCCCCAGCCTCCCTACCCCCAACACCCACCAGCCCCTACACCCAGCTCTGCTACTTACAGATGCTCACGTGGCTCTGCAGCTCTCCGGACATCCTGTAAAACCAGAGCACGCACATCAGCCGGGCTCGCAGAGCCTGAAGGAGGGCAGCAGCCTGGAGACATCGGAAGCAATGATGGGGGCAGCGAGAGCCGTCCCCAGGCTTCAGGGAAAGGTGTGTGCACGGGCAGGGGGGTCAGAGAGCCAGTGGGGCCAGAGGGCATTTTAAGCATTTTCTGGAAGCCTTTTAGCATTGAGGGGTCACCACCTGGCTGCCATAGGTTGGGGTTAGGGACATTCTGCTTAGAGGCAGGAGAATGATGACGATGACCCTGCCAACTCACATATCCTCTGCTTCTGACTTGAAGTTTCTGCTCCCCCTGGGCTACCAATCTTCCCTGAAGAGCTGGGGTTGTCTTCTCTCCAAATAGTCAGTCCCACCACCCCAGGGGTGCAAACTGCATTCTGGCCCCCAGAACACGGCCCACCTGCTCTCCTCGCCCTCCAGCAGCTTGCGGTAGGTGGCGATCTCCACGTCCAGGGACAGCTTGGCTCCCAGCAGCGCCTGGTAGTCACGCAGCAGCCGGGCCAGCTCCTCCTTGGCCTGCTGCAGGGCCTCCTCCAGGTTCTGCATCTTCTGCCGTGCGTCCTGGAGGGCCTGCTCTCCTCTCTCCTCTGCATCCGAAATGGCCATGTGCATCTGGTCGATCTGCTCAGGAGATGATCACGGAGAAGAACCGTGCAGGTACTGAGTTTCAGGAGCCCCAGCTGACCGGGCGCTGTGGGAGGCGGCGTGTCTGGTCAGCCCACCCTGAGCGCCTGTCCCACCTGCTTCTTGATGTTGCTGATCTCTGCCTGCAGCCTCTGGATGGTGCGGTTGAGCTCAGTGATCTCCACCTTGCTGTTCTTCAGCTCGTCTCCATGTCTTCCCGCCGTGATCTGGAGCTCCTGGTACTGAGGGTCGAAGGCAGCATCGTGGTCAGCCTGCTGCTCTCCATGAGCCCCTCCAGGAGGGAGCAGGTCTGCCCTCCCAGACCCAGTCCAAGGCTGCTCCCCGCAGCGAAAGTTCCCTGAGAAAGCCCCCCAGAGCTGTGATCCCCACACACACGCTCACAGCTGTACCAAACCTCCCTTGTCTGAGCTGCAACACCACACACACATGCACACCACACATATCTATATCAAACCTCCCTCATTCCCATCAGTCTTTGGGCCAGACTCACATCCCAGACAGACAAACTTGCTTCTGGATGCCCTTTTTTACCTCCTTTTCCCCATGTCTAAGCTTTCACGCTGGCCCTTGCCCGCCCTGGGACCCCTCACTTTTTCCACCCCACCATATTCTTCCCGCCCTTTCCAGAACGATTTGCCTGGCAGGCAGGACCTCACTTCCCCAGAGGCCCTCAGCTCCATGTTTATTCACATTTTCCTCTCTGTCTCCGTTTCTGTGTCTGTGTGGCCCCATCAATAGGAACTCTACCCACGGCCACGACTCTGAAGGAAGCAAGAGTGGGGTTGGCTCAAGGGAAAGTCTGCTGCTGTTTTCACTGTTGACCTTCACCTCCCCAGTCTGACACTGAAATCGTGACACTCAGCACACCTGCCTACAGGACAGTGGGACAGAGGCCAGCCAGGATTGGAGGTGGGCACAGGTGATCCACAAAGCAGATCTCAAGTGCCTGGTGTTCAGAATTTAGTGAACGGCTTTGACACAACTACAGAGCCTTCACCTTCCAGAATGATCCAGGCTAATTTAAGTTAAAGAATTAACCAAAGATGAGCCCAAAGACTTAGCTACACAGACGTTTATCTCATCAGTGAGGGTATGTCCTTAGCATGGAAGACCACGCTGCCACGGAAAACAACGTAGAATACTGAGTGTCACAGAAAGTCATTCATGAGTGACGAGTGAAAGAGAAAAGTAAAAACTCTATTTTAAAAGATATTGTTATGAAAAATACAAGTGAAAACCATAATGGTGTTTGAGAACATGGGTTTCTAGACAGCACAGCTGAGTTGAGTTGAGTTCTGCCTCTGCCACTCACCAGCCACAAGAGCTTAGAGAAATTAGGTGACCTCATACTCTACTATCCATAAAATAGACACGATGAAATCCTCACCCCATCGGGTTGTCGTAAGGAGTAAATGAAATAATGTACATGCAGCTCTCAGTGCGCTGCCTGGCACACATGAGTTTTCAGTAAATGTTGGCTACATGGAACCGGTAGAAAGTATGCTGACATGTTAATAGTGGTCAAGGGATATGAGTAACCTTTATCTGTAATTTCTGAATTTTCTATAACAAACAGTTTTACTTTAGAAATAGGACAAAGACAGCACAAGTTCTGGAGGTCTGTCTGGGTTTGGGATACCAAGTCTGGCCGGGGGCAGCCATGCTCACCTTGGTCTGGTACAACGCCTCGGCCTCCTCCTTGCTCTTCTGAGCGATCAGCTCGTACTGAGTCCGCACTGCGTCGATGATGCTGTCCAGATCCAGGGAGCGGTTGTTGTCCATGGACAGGATGACATTGGTGTCACTGATGTGGGTTTGCATCTGGGACAGCTCCTACAAGGCATGGAGCACACGCTGGCTCCTTCCACTCTCCTCCTGGGGCCTCAGTTTCCCTCTTCTGCCCCCTCAAGGCTCTCTGGGGAAGCCAGAAGCCATGGCCATATGGGAGTCTTGGGGGAAAGTTCTTTGAATAGTTGTTGTGTGCTGAGGGGTACCTTAACTAAAGGTAAAGGCGGCCAGACCTAGCCTTCAGGGAGAAGAAAGGAGCCTGCACTGGAGTCCTTATAGACACCAGCTGCCCACCACAGTGCCCTCTCTCCCTGCCTTACTCTGGTTGGCCGCCATCTTGGGCAGGGACCTCTGACAGGCAGAGGTCCTTGCTCCTTGAAGCTACATGAGCTCTCAGAAGCAGTAAGATGGACTCCACTTGTGCAGCCACACACACTCACTGTTGAGTCTGGGCTCTACCATTGACTGAGCAAGTAACTGAATCCCTCAGTGCCTCAGTTCTCTCCTCTGTGGAATGGAGATGCCCAAGACATGGTAAAGCTCCTTGCATCGCGTCCAGAGCAGGTGCCCCCAGTTAGACACAGGTGACTGTAGGATGGGGGTGGAGGGAAGGTAGGAGCAGACTATCCCTCACCACTGCAGACTTCATCTTTGTCCCTTTAGTCCACGCTGCCTTATCCTTCAGAGTCCCTTATAGCCCCATTGACTTCCCAGAGCTGATGAAGATTTCTGGCTGGTTTTGCCCCTGCATGTCCCCCTGTCAACCTCATTTCCCAGACAGAAGCGGGGACAACTCCACCTTCTCCTACCTTGGAATTTGCCCTGCCTCCCATCTCCAGTGCCCCCACCCAGGAATTCTGAGCACCAGGGGTTGAGAGGATGGCTGACTCTTGGCCCCCAGAGTTGAGGTGACCCAAGAACTCACAACTCTTGTGAGATGTGAGAAAAGAGAAGGGTTTCCCGTGAGGACTGAACTCACCGTCTGAAATAAGTATTTCAGGAAATTGACCTCTCCAAACAGAACGTCCATCTTGGACTGCAGGTCCACTTTGCTCATGTAAGCAGCATCCACATCCTGAACAGCAAGCAAAGACAGGCTGACTTTATTGCCAGGCGCTGCCTCCCACCAGCTGGCTAGGTGGCCCGGACAAGTGGCAAAGCCCTCTGGGTTTATTTCTTTGCCTGCAAATTTCCTCACCTCACTCAAATAAGACGCCTGTAAACCCTGGCTTTTCCTGGCCAGAAGGAAGTGTGACACCAAGCTCCTCCTCTTGGTCAGTCACACACAACACCCCAGGTCGGTCCCCAGGTCCCAAGGCCACACATAATGAACACTCAAAAGCTGTCAGTTAATTTAATTTCACTTTCAGGACCTTGGAAAGATAAAAACTCCAGGGTTGCTAAAGATTCACATTAGCATCACTTTCAGACTCTCCCCTTCAGTGTAAGGGCCCCAGGATTTGGGCAACACACTCAGCAGACTGGCCCCCGAGGTCACCCTGTCCATCCCTCGGTCATGTAGCATCCCACAGGAATTGCTCACTCTGCTCAGCCTCCTGGGCCCATAGTCCCCCTTGCAACACCCCCATCCCTCACCTTCTTCAGCACAACAAAGTCATTCTCAGTGCTGGTCCTTCGGTTGATTTCTTCCTCATATCTGCGGGGTGACACAAGAAATACACACAGGCTTCAGGGGCCGGCCTTGGCTCCTTGAGATTTCTCCTTGCAGCGAGAGGCTTGGAATTTCCCAAACTTTTATTGTCCTGGACTCTGGCTGTCCCCCACCAGGACCTGCCACTCTCCCTGACAAGCAGCTGGAACCACCTCCTGGTTCTCCAGGTCAACGGAGAGAATAACAAATGACTCAACGTTGAAAACCCAGAGCCACATAGAATGCCCCCAAAATGTCCATTTTTATTTTGATGTTTTACCTTTGTAAATTTGTCAAGCTCAATCATTTTTTTAATTGAGAACCTCAAGTGACAAGCATTTTTACTAAATTTTTTTAAAGAGAAAAAAATTCCACCTAAAATTCTGCCCCCTAACACCTTCCACGTGAATTTCATCTCTCCCTTGTCAACTCACAGACACTTGACTCTGCTGGCCCGATGCAATAAGCATGTCAGGGTGATGTTGAGAGAAGCACCCTGCAGCCCCAGCTTCGGGAGCAGGAGTCGCTCAGATGCCCGCCCAGTGCCAAGGCAGCTGATCTAGAATTAGACAAGTTCTGTCACCCCTACCATTATTATTAATAATAGTTAGTGCTTATTGGGTGCTAGTATGTGCAGACATAACCTAATAACTTACTAAAAATACTTGCATCCGAATCAGCCGTTCTCAGTCCACCAGCATCAGCATCGCTTGGAAACGTTAGAAAATGCAAACACCCTGGCGCCACCCCAGACCTTCTCAATCAATCTGCTTTTAACAAATTGGTACACACTAAAGTTTGAGAGCCACAGATAGACCCCTCACAATGACCCAACAAGGAGGGTCACCAATGTGAGTGCTAAAGTCTTAGAAAGACAAACTTTCAGGCAGCCAGAGAGTGGCAAAGCCCACACCAAAATGCAGATTCATCTAGCTCCAACATCCGTAAAGTCAATCTGCCCCTCCTCATCCAATGCAGTTGAGAGCTGACTGGCAATACCATCCTACCAGGGCCACCATATGCAAAATGGCGCCCCCTGCGGTTGTGCAGTGCAGAGCCCTCGTGGCCCTGAAACCACCACCGTTTGCACGTTAACACTAAAGCAGGATGTCTTGCCCCATGAATGAGCTCCCTGCCATCTCCTCCCCGACCCCTTTGCTCTGCCTGGAGCCTCACCTGTTCTTGTAGTCCTCTACGACATCCTGCATGCTCCTGAGCTCTGTGTTCTGGCGCATCTGCTCCGCGTTGAGGAAATCCACCTGCCTCCGCAGTTCGCTGATGTATTTCTCCAGGACGGGCTCCAGGTTGTTGGTCCGAGTCGACGTGTCCACCTGCTGCAGCAGCTCCCATTTCGTCTGTAGCACCTGATTCTGCTGCTCCAGGAATCGCACCTAAAAGCAAGAGACCTCCAAGTTCATGACTGTGGCCGTGGGTCCAAGAAGCTCCCCCACAGGGAGGAGGACAGACAGCCCCAGGGCATAACCAGACCTCTGAGAACCAGGATGGCCTCTGCAGGGGTCAGAGAGCTTCCCCTTCTCCAGGACCAGGACACACAAACACAGGGTGCTTTCTGATGGTTGACCAGTGGCTGTAAGTTCAACTTGCCTGAAATTAACACTAAGCTGACTCTGGTGCAGAAGGTAAATCCCTTCCAACTGAGGGCCTTGTCTCCTTCAGCTGCGGCCATTTACGTCATAGAGCTGTCGCTCCCTGCACCCAGATCATCATGCCAGCAGAAGGAAGTGGTGACCGGAGCATGTGAGTCACTAACACATGCAAGGCTCCTCTCTCTTTGTGGTTGAAATGCCTTATGCGATTGAGGAGAGGAGAACTTAAGAGGAGGGAAGAATTTGGCTTAGGATATTAAACTGATCCCTGAGCAGACTTGCCTGAGTGTCCTCACCCTGCAGGCCCCCCCGCCCCCACCACTGCCTGCCAGTATGTTTTTCAGGAAAGTCACGTCACTTAAATGCTTTTATAACCCAGACAGAATTTAAAAAGTAAATGCTCTCAGTTTTGTAATGTGGTATAATGCGTTCTAGTGCCCCAAAGTAAGGATTTGGGGTTGCCTAGTGTTTGGGAAATACCCACATCGCTATTTCCTTCATTAGCTCAGAGAATGGAGAGGGGGCATCACCCTAGGGTCTCGCTACCTCTTCCCCCAAAACTGCGGACACAGAGGTCAGGCACAGGATCCAGAGAGCTGACTGGCCGTGCAGACCAAGTGCGTGGACTGCCCTTTGCATGATAATGATCGACCCTCACCTTCCCTCTGCCTACAGATGGAGCCCCCACCCACCCACCCAGGTCTTAGGTGAAGACGGTGGATGCCTCTATGCTGTGCTCAGGTGCTTGTACACACACACACCCACACACACACACACGTCCCCTCCAGAATCCATCTGGGAGCTGGGTATGGGGGCAAACCCACTGCTTTGTGCTGTCAGAACAGAACCCTGAAGACACTCCCCTACAATGTGGCACTAAGGAGGGTGCCCAGGATCCCCAGCCCTTGAGTCCCCCCAGTCTGAGGTCCCAACCCTTGGTAACTCTCTTTGGGTTCTGACTCTAGGCTGGAAAATGTGTGCAGAGAACACTTTCCCGTGACCCAGGTTTGTTCGCTTTATCAAAGCAGGAGATGAGGCAGCCAGCTCGCACAGCTTTGCCGGCACAGCTCAGAACACCCCTGTGAGAAACACCTGCCACCCCGCCAGTTTTACCCTGGCGCCACTCCCCAGGGGTGGAGAGACCAATCCGACACTCGATCACAGCCCTGTGCTCCGTGTTGTGGGAACCAAAAGAAAGAATCTTACGGTCCCACGGGGAATCTCCACTCAGACAGCACGGGGGTGGTGGGACCCCACTGGGTGCTCTGCCCCAAGCGCGGTGTCTCAGGAGCTCAGCAAAAGAAATGGGGTTCTCATCAGGCCACCCGCACTGCAAAGCCCGGGGCTGGCTCAGGGCGTGCCAGGCAGTTTTCATGGAATTTATCCACTAGAAAAATCAATGAAAGCCATTGTGCTTTTTCCCCAGGTCCCCCAAAATGCTCCTTGGCTGTGTCCCATTGGCAATACTCAGGGGAAGCTCAGATAACACAGATAAAACTTAGCATCCTACTGAGCTGACCTTCCTACTGGGAAAAGCACACCCCACTCAGCCTCTTGTGCCCCTCCGCCTCCCACTTGGGACTCTCCCGCCACAGTGACTGACCCCAGGGGCCGCAGCAGCCGGCTCTCCCCAGCATTTTGCCTGCCTAACTCCTGTTAGATCACCACTAAGGTGGCATCCCCTGGTGTTGTCCCTTCACACCCCTGTTGTTTCCCCATAGCATCTATCGTGATTTGTGTTCTTTTGGCATTGTTTTAGTGTGTCCCTCCCCTGCTGGGGTGTGAGCCCCAGGAAAGCAGCCCCATGCCTCTTTGTTCCCCAGTGGACACAGGGCACTGAGACCCATGGACATATGGTGCCCAACACAGAGAAGACAGTTCAGAAGTGTCCTGGACTAAGGAGATGCTGAGGGCATTGGAACTGCCTGCTACTACTGCGCAGGCCACTCCCTACCCTGGCATAGAGGATTCGAGCTCAGCTGAACAAGCCAGGCCAGTGTCCCCATGGAAAGAGCTGGACCCCTCCTTCCTTCCTGAGGTCTCTTTCCTTTGTTGTCAGTTCTAAAAAAGCCTTCGTCTCCATTCCCACTCTCTGAGGGTCCCAGCCTGACACCTGAAGGGCTGACTCAGTTTTTCATTCAACACATATTTATTGAGCCAGTTTCATGTGCCAGGCACTATTCTGGGTGTTGGAGATTCAATTATAAACAAAACAGACAAAACTCATTTTTCAGGAGTTTACATTCTATTCAGAGACGACTGTAAAGAAACAAACATGTGAAATACCTGGCATGTCAAATGGCTGTAGGGGCTATGGTGAAAAGTAACACAGGGAAGGTGGATAAGGATGCTGGTATGGGGGAAAGCAAGGAAGGTCTCACTGAGACAATGGCACGTGAGCAAAGACCTAAAGGAGGTGATGGGGGAGGCCAGACCACTCTGGAGGGAGGAGTTCCAAACAGAGGGAATGGCAAGTGCAAAGGCCCTGAGGTAGGACCATGCTTGGGATGCTGGAAGATGCAAGAATGCAATAAGGCACTGGTAAGCAAGGAGAACGCAGAAGAGGAGTCAGAAAGGGCGTGCAGGGCCACTGCAGGGAGTTTGTACCCTGGGGAGCTAAATTGCAGCCCTCACTCTGCTCACTAAACCTTGCAGCCTGAGAGCTGTTCCACCTGGTGGTGGCAACATTGCCTAATTCTCACAACTGCAAGCCAGGGGTTAGCAGCATCTGGGGAGTGGAGGGCCAGATCATGTAGAGGCTTATAAGATCTTAGCGTTTATTCCAAATGAGACAAGAAGCCAACAGAGGGTTCAAATGGAGGAGTGATGTGATGAATTTTTAAAGGTGGTGCTGAGAATAGGCTGGATGGGATTAAGGGTGAAAGCAAGAAGACCAGATCAGAAACTAGGGTCAAGAGTCACTGCCATCGAAGGACCTGTGTCCTAGTCACCCTGTAGCACCTGGCACAGTGTCTGACATATAGTAAATGCTAAGTAAATGTTTGTGGGCTGGATGGGTGAATGGATGGGTGGATGGATGGATGGATGGATGGATGGATGGGTGGATGGGTGGATAGGTGGATGGATGGGTGGATGGGTGGATGGGTGGATGGGTGAATGGATGGATGCATGGGTGGATGGGTGGGTGGATGGGGGGATGGGTGAATGGATGCATGCATGGGTGGATGAGTGGGTGGATGGGTGGATGGATGGGTGGATGGGTGGATGGGTGGATGGGTGGGTGTATTGGTGGATGGATGGATGGATGGATGGATGGATGGATGGATGGATGGTTGCAAAGTGAATAATGAATGAGAATGAGGTTACTACATCATGTATTTTGTTTGTTTGGTATTTTCATTCCTCTTATCTGCTTTCTTGCCAAAAGGAAAAGATAGAGATAAATCTCCTCAATAAGTGAAGTTGAGGCCTAAATTAGGCAAATGCTTTCTTAAGACCCCAGGACACACATCTGGAAGTGATTATCACCACCACACTGAGTGGCGAGAGATGGCAGGGCACAAGGCCCTCTCAGTCATTTGGTCAGAGACCAGAGACTCTGCCTGCCCCTGGGGTACTCACCTTGTCAATGAAGGAGGCGAACTTGTTGTTGAGGACCATGATCTGCTCCCGCTCCTGGGTCTTGACCCTCTGAATTTCAGGGTCCACCTCCAGGTGAAGTGGCTGTAGGAGGCTCTGGTTAATGGTCACCTCTTGGATGCCTCCCGGGGGACAAGAAGGACCAAAGCCCCCAAGCCCAAAATTGCTACCCCCAAACCCAGCAGCCCCAAAACCACCTCCTCCATAGCCGCCACCTCCAAAGCCACCGCCCCCAAAGCCACCACCACCCCTAAAGCTTCTGCTCCCTCCAAATCCCCCTCCTGCTCTCCCGCCCTGGCAGAATCCACTGGTGTTTCTCCCCACCAGCTTAATAGAGATGCTTTTACTGCCACCCAGATTGTAGAGGCTCCTGGAGCCAAACCCCCTCGCAATGCTCCCATACCCACCACTGCCACACCTCCCTCGGGCCTGACACACAGACCCCACAGCCCGACTCCCACCACCAGAGCCTGCAGAAGAGCCAACGCTGTAAACCCGTCTGCTCCTTGAGCTGAACGCCGACCGAGAACTAAACTGGCGGCTCATGGTTACTGGAGCATCCAGAGAAGCAGCCAGGAGAAAGGGCCCAGCTGGAAGGAGGCGGAGACCAGGGGCAAAAGGAGCTCTGACTCCTTTGGCAAGAGATCTGGCTCAGTCCCTATATATACAGGCCCTCACTGGGCTGGGCACCTTCCGAATCCTGGGAGGGGAGTATTCATGTTTAGTTTGCCTGCCAGCAACATCTGCTTAAAACCTCACACCTAGGAGTTGCAGAAATTGCACTGTAGACAAACTTCCCCAACTTGATCATTTATCACTCATCTCTTGCCATTTAGAGATCAGACTGCAATAATCTCTCAGGATCAAGTTTAGAAACTCATATACAGTTTCCTCCGAATCATTAGCCGATATCTTCCTAAGAAACTCTGCCATTGAGTTGTTTGTTTTGGGGTGTGCCCGGGAGATCTGGGGCGAAGCTGGGGTTGTCCACCTGTCTTGGAACCACAGCTGGGACAAGGGTGGAGACATCTACTGCCATCGCAATATCCTGGTGGGGCAAAAGTCTTGTTCTGACCTCCCACACCCTGCTTCTGCTCCCCTCTCTTATCGTCCCCAGGCACACCCCAGATTTTTATCACATGAAAACACAGGTTTGTGGTCATTGAGTGCAAGTGAAAGCAGAGGACTCTGCCCGTGACTGCCTACATCTGGCCGCATGCATCACGCGCTGCTCCATACGCTTCGGGCTCCGCAAACACGAAACAGACGAGGTCCCGAGCACTAAAGCTCTGTGACTGGAGGTTCACCGAGCATCAGCCAGGACCTAACATTGTCTTCTAGACCAAAAGACAAACTATCCCAAAGTCTCTCTCCTTTTCTTTTTTCTTTTTTCCCATTTCCAATCTATTGTAGACCAACGCTACAATAGAATAAAATGAATTACCCTTCAAAGGAGATTTTTTTTTAAGATATACAAAATACAAGCCCCAGTGTTTTATTTTTAGATTCAATAGATATAAAATTATTCTATTGGTAAAAGGAAAAAAGAGTAATTAAGCTCCTAAATAGTTATTCTCAAATTCTGTGTTTGTGTTCTCTCAAACCAGTAACGCAGTGACCACGGCCCCGTGTGGGTGTGCGGGCCCACATTCTGCGGAGCACTGACCCAGACAGCAAGCATGGGCGAAGCTCATTCAGCAAATGCCAGTGTCAGCCAACAAAAATGTGTGTTTGCCCTCTGGACTCAAATAGATGGTGAATGTCATCCAAAACTTAATAACAATAATAATAATTTAAAAACTTGGAGGAAAAACACTCCAGATTCAGAAAAATAGCTAAATGATGGCTTACCCACTTGGAAACATTTATTTAAAATTATCATCATGGAGACCATGTAGCAGCATTAGAAAACACTAGCGATACAATGTTGAAGGAAGGAAGATAAATACACAATGGTGTCTGTGCTATGAACTCATAAAAATTAAGAAGGTAGGCTTAAAAAGTAATATAGAAAGTGGATTGTTTTTATTAAGGATTGTAGGAGGTTTTCTTCCTACTATTTAAAATGTCCTTTTCTTTTGTTATTTGTGCAATAAGCAAATATTTTTGCAAACGCTGGAGCTGAAATCACAGCTGCCAACAGCTATAGAGGTGGGAAGAGGCAGGCGGTGGGAAAGAACACAAGCGCCGTTGGGCGCTGTGGTGGGCAGAAGGCATCCCCGGACTGGGAGGGGCTCTGCGGGCAGCCTCCAGCCTCCACGCCCTCCTGTCTGCTGGGGACCTGTTTAGTTTGTGGGATAGAATAGAAAGTAAGACTGAAATCTACAGCGGCAGGAGCTGGTTTCAGCGCCCAGCCCTGCTGTTACTGGCCTGTGATCTTAGGCAAGTTGTCCACACTAGAGCCTCAGCTACTCAAAGGAATCAGAGTATCTATTTCTCAGGAAGTCAATGCTACAGGCCTGTGAAAAAGCACAGAACAGCATAATACACCAAACAAGCGTAAACATAGCTACGCTCAGATCCTGGTAGCATGACCAACTGTCCGGCTTTTCCTAGAATTTCAGTGCTTAAACCAGGGCGGTCCCCAGCAAGTCAGGACAGTTGCCACCTTAGTCCTGGCACCTCTGGGCTGCACAGCCCTCGTCCTGAGCCTAACCCCTATGGGGAGCTCTGGGTGGGAGAGGGAAACGCCCGGGTGCAGGAGACATAAGGAGAAAGCCCGTTGAGCCTGAGCAAGGAAAGGGAAGTGGCGCTCCAGATTGGGATGGGTCAGCATAAGAGAGTTGCCTAGAGGCAAGGATTTTGAGTCAGGAAGAGACAGAGAAAACCGGGGCATCTGGAGATGGGACGGCAGGAAGCAACAGTGGCGTGGTGAAAGATCCTTGGACTGGGCCTCTCAAAACATGGCTTTGAATCTTGGCCCTGCCCTCTCCCGGCCCCGTGGCTTGCACAGATGCCTGACTTCTTGAGCCTCAGTTTCCTGGCCTGTAGTTTCAGGAGAATAATACCAGCTTCACAGGCGGACTAGTGAGCAGCTGAGATCAAATACGGAAGAGCCTATTGGAAACCCCAAAGAGTCATACAAGCCACCTTCCCCACCACCTCCAGGCAGCCTTCCCTGAAGACTCTAGACCACATGAGCCCGCCTCCCTCTCACCTGCTGCCATGCTTTTTTGCCTCACTCACTTTCAACCCGTGTTATGAAGGATGCACGTAGTTAACCTCTTCACATACGTCTCTGTTGCCAACTGCGTAAATAGGAAGCTCACCCAGGTTGATATTTACCTTCCTGCTGAAAATGGGGAATTATTAAATTGTGATAAAGTAAAAGAGGAACTTCCAGGAAGCAGAATTTAGGAAGCCTTTTGTCTCAGGGTGTGACCAGCTGCCAGCACCCAATGCCAACCCCCAGACTATCTCCTGTTAGCTGATGGCCCCTGGTGGGCTGCTGTCACTCCCGTGAAGGGCTGGGGCAGGAGTGCCCAGCAAATACCACCACCTGAGCCACTGGTGTAGAGTGACAGCCATTCTCTGCTCCCTCAAACCAGAAACTCGCTTAAAGTGAAGCAGGAGAGGTTTTACTCATCCAAAGGAGGTCCTCGACCTCAGGCCAACATCAGGTGGTGGGTGAGGTTTCTTGGGTAAGTTGCCACCCCTAAAGGAAGCTCCTCAACCTTTTGGACGGCACAGAGCAGTGGTTTCTAAACTTACTACCCCTTGGAATCACCTGGAGAGCTTCGAAACCACGGGTGCCCGTGCCCACCCCTGGAGACTTCGCTGCTCTGGGTACAGGCTGGGCTTTGGAATTTTTAAAAGGTCCCTGGTGGTTTTAATGGGCAGACAAGTTTGAACACCACTGGCTTGCAGGAAGCAGAAGGATGAAAGAAATTCCATGTGGTCCAAGGACAAAAGAATAATAATGATCATAGTAATAATAGTTCACCCGTTTCAGAGTGCTCTCGGGTGGCCATGCTCTGCGCTAGGTCAATAACACGGATAGTCTCGTTAAATCTAAAAACCACCCTTATAAGAAAGGTATTCTTATTATCCTCATTTTACAGACGGAGAAAAGGAATCTTGGAGGGATAAAGTTACTTCTCCAAGAACACACAGATGCAAGTGGTGGAACGGAGATTGGACCCCCGCACTCCTGCTCTGGAACCCACGGGGACTGTGGAGGAGGTGGGGTCTTTGGAGTGAGGGGTCCCCTTCCTCCTCTCCTCATCTCTCCCCACCTGCCACCAGGACTCTCCTTAAAAGGAGGGGCGAAGCTGGTTGCGGGCTCCACTTGGCCTGCTGGTCCCTCAGGCACTGAGACCCAGGGCTGCCAAGAGGGCAAGTCCCAGGGCAGTTCTCAGCCACCAGATCGCAGTCTCGGGCAGCAGCGAGAGGCAGGATTTGAGAGGAGCTGCTGGTGTGACTGGCAGGGCCTCCCCATCGCACCCTGCATCTCCCAAGTCTGAAAGTGGGGTATCACAGGGCAGCTCAGAAGTGGGGCAGGGGTGTGGGGACAGAGGCAGGGCCCCTGGGCAGAGACAGGGAAGGAAGGAGAATTTCACTCGCCAGTTTCCGCCTACGAAGGAGCGGAGAGCTGCAGCCCCGTGCAGACTTTAATCTTGAAATAGGAGCTTTTAGACCCCTGGGCAGCAGAGGAAGGCAGGGATGTGACAGGGATCAGGAAGAGCAGAGTCCTGGGACTGAATCAAAGCTCCCAGCCTTGGCTTCGCACACCCTCAGACCACTATTCTCCGTGCATTTCGTGGCAGACCTGAACTGGTGACAGAGACCATCGGCCCAGCGCCTTCATTTTACGAGAAAGAAATAGGTACAAGGAGAAGAAAGGACTAGGTCAAAGTCACAGGGGAAAGTTGGTGGTACAACTGTAGCTAGAGCTTAGGTATCCTCCCTCCCAATCCAAGAAAGAACGGGAGCCTACGAGGAGCTCCCATCAGCCCCTGAGCTCCCGGCTCCCAGGAGAGATGGGCAGACGGGAGCTCCGCCTCCCAGCTCAACCGGCCTGCATCCAAGGCAGGAAGGGGGTGCCGGGCACGGGAGCACCCCTGGTGGCCCCTTCTCCTGATTTCTGGGTTAGGGTGGGTGTTGGGGTGTCACCGAAGCCTTCGACCTCATCCGCAGGCCTCAAACCAGCCAACACCCCACCTCTGACATCCTTTCGACTAGAATCCCAGGGACCCATGGAAACTAAGGATCAGGCAGTCTCCCTCTCTCTCATCAAACCCGACAGGTGCTCTCGGGCCAGAAGCCCTCGCAAGGTCTCAGAGCGGTGCTGCCCATTCCCATGGCCACAGTCCAGAGACAATATTGTCCCAGGCACATTAAGCTCCTCCATCCACCGTGCTGGAAGTCACGACTGTTTATACACCTGTTTATAAAGCTGGTGACTCTCTCTCATCTCTGAGGAAAGGGAGCAGCGGAACAGGTGTGGGCCCAAAGGAAAATAAAGCTGCAGGCTTGACTTGGATTGAACTCCAAGAGAAACTGTGAGGCCCCAGCAGGGAGCTGGGGTTGTCTGGGCAGAGGATGCGTCTCTGTACTGGATCAAAGAAGGAGACGAGACAGACTCGAGGTACCAGGGCTAGGCAGTGGTGGGGTAGGGACCAGAATCCCAAATCCATGGGGAAAGTATGAAACCTGTGGGAAAATCCCAGATCAGATCTCACCTTGCCCATGGGGGGAGAGATTACAGAGCTAAACAAACACAAGGAATTAACAATTTATCATCATCCCCTCCATTTAAGGAATGGCTGCGTTCCTGAAATGGCCATAAATAGTAGTGACCCTTTTTTGAGCTCTTACAGTGTACCAGGAGTTAAACAGATGACATCATCCAACCTGCACAGCCACATTTTCCCGAGGAGACTGAGCGGGGTAGGAGGGGCGGGGGACCTCGGGCAGCGTGCCCGGTTGCACAGGGTGCTAGGCCCAGATCACCCCCGGCAGCCTGATGCCGAGGCCTGAGAGCTTCCCACGGTGCTGGATCACTCTCTGCTTCCTGAAGCGGTTTAGGGAAGCTCTGGGCTCAGGCTGCTGGAGTCTGAATCCTGGTTTCACCCCTTATTGGTCGTATGACCCCAGATAAGCTCATGAACCGCTCCGTGCCTCAGTTTCCTCATTTCTAAAGTGGAGGTAATAACTCTGCCTGCCTCTGTGAAGATTCAGTGAGTTAACTTATAAGAAGCCGCTGGCAGAGTGCCAGGCAGATCACACGAGAGCGTCATTCACCGATTATTATATCGGTGCACAATGGATGTGGATTGCTTTAACCAAACTGTATTTTCCAGCCAGCTTCCCTTAACAAATCAGAACGTCATCATGAGCAAGAAAAGATGTTGCAAATTGTGCCAAAGATGCAGAAAAGCTTTTCTTTAATCATCTTCTTAAAGAAACAAGCCAATTTCTTGGTAGGTTTGAAACGAGTCAAAAGCATGTCTTCTGTCGCTAGGATAAAGGCGACCCTCTCCTGCCGCATGTGGCAACAGTGGGTTTGCTTCTGAGAGGTGAGGCTGCAGTGGGACAGCCCCTGGGCTTCCCTCTCTCTGAATTCCAGGTCAGCTTTTCACTCTAGAGCTAGACCTTTCTCTGTCGAAGCTGCAGTTATCTGTCGTGTGTATCTAGCCTGGTGAGCTCAGGGCTCTCTTGCAGCCGTGTGTTTACATAGCCAAGAGTTTCTGTGATGCCCATGGGTGCATCCTCTCTTTCTGTTTATCTGACATCCTTCATCAATCCTTTATGCTAACGAGGACCATGCGTTATGAAGAAGATACGCACACACATCCACATTAGGTTTATCCACCTTTTATTTTGCTTCTCCCACCTTATGTCCCTGATTTGAGAGGGGGCCTCCCAGCCCTGCACTGAACCTGTGCTATCCACAGACTCCTGGATCTGCCTTGATTCAGTGCTGTGTCTGGGTCAGGGGTGGGGGTGACCTGTCACGTGACCATTCCAAGTTCTTTTGGATTCTCATAACTCTTCGTATTTGAAGGCTCCACCCCACATCATATCACTCAGGATAAAACACACCCTCGGCATAGATAATTTTTTGCTATAAAACATTTGAATTTTTATCATTGCTTTTGAAAATATTTTACTATCAGCAACTCATTTGATTATGAGTAGCTGTAATTACTGGGCAATTTCAGATAGATTTGGAATTACTGAAAAGCAAAGAAATCTACCCTACATTTTTTTTCAAATGTAATGAAATTTTTACGAATTCAAAATCTTATCAGTTAAGGAAGTTGATCCATGTCATCCAGAGCATCTGGTGGATGAAAAGATCCAGCCACTCAGAACTGCCTCTGAGGGTCTCCCTCCAGGGTCAGGCCAGAGCTCAGTGTGTGAAAGAGACCTCAGGTGACCCACTGGCCATGGAGATGAGACCCAATTACCTTAGAACCCAGAATGAAAATTCCACCACCCTGTCTGAAACATAATGCAGTTTATTGAAGACACAGAACAGAGAATTCTTTTCTGGGAGCCCAGAAGCGACAAGCACTGCTCATGGGAAATCTAAGCACCAGCAGGAGGTGGGGACCAGGGGACCCCTGCCTACCAGGGCGGGGATCAGGGTGTGTGCAGGGTCAGCTGGGGCTTCCCCCTAAGGAGTGAGATAAGTAGCCGGGTTGGGGATGCCTGCAGGGCAGGGGCGGTGGCTCTGGCCCGATCCTGGACACTGCCCCGAGACTGGCCTGGTGAGGGTAGATGGTTTTTCAGCCCGATCATCCTTCCCAGGAAATTTTGGGCTACGAAGCCCATCGTCCAGGAAGGTGGGGCTCAGGGGCGCAGGTCAGAATGTGTGTTAGGCGAGGGCCCCACGGGGGTCGGGAATAGCGCACAGAGTGGGGATGTGCTGGCTGGTGAAAGAGCCTGGGGATCCGGGGAGACCTCGGGCGCCCGGTTCAGAATTTCTGGTGGGACCACTGGCTCTGGGAGGAGCTTTGAGAAACCTGGATCGAGCTGCTGCCGCCGCCCCCGCTGAGGACAGATGAGCCCCGGGAACTGGAAAAGCCCCCGCGCACCACAGAGCTCCCGCCCGAGCCGCGGCCAGAGCCCAGGCCCCCGCCGTTGGCCCCGCTGCCCAGGCCCCGGCGGCCGCCTGCCCCTCCTCGGAGGACGCCTCCTCCCAGGGCGCCTCTGCCGCCGCCGCTGCTGATGATGATGATGTAGACCATCTCTGCAGAGAGCATTTGGGGTCAGGGAGCCTCGCACCTCCAGCCCGCAGTCCCTGCGGCCCCACTCGTGTTCCCCGGGGTACCGCCCACTGAGATTCCCAGAGGGTGGAGAGGGCAGGCCGCAAGAAGGGAAGGAAGGTTGGCCCCTTTGAGACCGAGAGCCTTAGGGTTATCCAGCCGCTACCCAGCCTGCGGATGGAATCATCTCACACCAGCACCGGCCCGCGGTTTGAGAAACATTATTCCATAAATGTCCAGCCCCTTCCCAGACAAACAGCCCTGTACTCACCAATGCTCACGGAACTCTGGCACTCTCCAGACATCCTGTGGGAGGACCAGACCCGGAGTTTAGACATTTGTGCCAGGTCCTCCCTTCCCTAAATGCACCTTGCTTAGGTCGACAGCAATGAAAGCCTTGATCCCCCAGCCCCTTCCTAACTGATGCTGACAATAAGAAATGGGCTGGGTAGGTGCTCAAAAAAACCATGGTGTGCATTCCTCTTTCTATGGGGTAAGGCTGGACTTAAGTTGCTACCCTTTCCACGAACGTTCTCCCAGAGAATAACAGAGCAGAGGGTTATTCCTGGGCCCACCCATCCTCCCCTCACTTCTCAGGATCCTGTTTATTCAATAGATATTATTTGAACCCACATAGGCCAGAGCCCCATACTCAAGTGCCAGGCTACAGGAACCCACCCTTCAAAAACCTACAATTAAGACAATAAAGAAATGGCATAGAAATAATATGTATGCCTATGACTCCTCCTCTTTGCAGACATGTGTTTTACGGCTAAAACGTGAGACATGAAAGGTAGAGAAATCTACGGGAGAGGAGGTTCTGATGGTGTCACTGTTGTACAGAAGACACAGCTCTCCTGGAGGTCTGGCAGCACCTGGTGGTCCTTAAAAAGAGGAGGCTGGGCCTGCAGAGGGCTACCACCACCTCCAGCAGTGCGCCCAGCACCCGTGCACTGGCAGCAGGCTCAGCGGAAAGCCACCAGGCCTCTGGGCCTCCTGGGAACCAGAGGGACTCCCGCTCACCTGCACTCCTCGCCCTCCAGGAGGGTCCGGTAGGTGGCGATCTCAATGTCCAGGGCCAGCTTGACGTTCATCAGCTCCTGGTACTCCTTCAGCAGCCGGGCCAGGTCCTCCTTGGCCTGCTGCAGGGCGGCCTTGAGGTCCTGAAGCTTGGCACTGGTGTCCTGGAGGGCCACTTCCCCATGCTGCTCTGCATCCGCGGTGGCTGTCTGCAGGTTGGCGCTCTGGGGGTGGGAATCCAGGAGTCCAGTTTAGCTTCACGTGGCTCACTGAGGGCCTGCCCTGTGCCTGCTGCTTCCCCATGGGTCACCTCACATTGAGCACATGAGGGCACTACAGCCCGTGGAGGTTAAAGCCTGGGCCTCGATCTAGATGCTAGCATGGCAAGGAGTGGCATTAGCAACATCAGGCCTCAAGGACTGGCCCAGCTCAGGAGGAGTCAGACTCTTCCGGTACCTCTCTCCTCTTTCATGGTAAGAGACTGAGCATCTTCTGCAAACCTCCCTCCTCCAGGAAGTCTTCCTGAATTAGCAGAGACACCATCTCTTTGCCCTAGCCCATCTGGATGTGGGCTTCCTTGGCTACTCTCCCAGTTTGGTCTTCACACAATCAGCTTCTTTCCCAGACCTCCCTAATCACGTCTGCACACTGTATTTCTGGCCCACATGAGCCTTCAGTCTCCAGGGTCCACATGACAGCCTTTGTTCAGCGCCTGGCCCGGAACTGCTCCGGGTCAGTCTTGGCATGCGTGGGTCTGGGCCAGGATGTCACAGCGATGCGTGCCGAGCCCTGAGTTTCATGCTACAAGCATAACCCGCAGACTCGGACACATGCTCCTCCTCCTCCTTCTCACCTGCTTCTTGACGCTCTCGATCTCGGCCCGCAGCCTCTGGATCACCCTGTTGAGCTCCGAGATCTCACTCTTGGTGCTCTTCAGGTCCTCCCGTGCCTGCCCGCCGTGGTCTGCAGCTCTCCCAACTGTGCAGGAAGGAGCCACACTTTCAGAAAGCCAGCAGGGGCCTTACAGGTCCCCTAACCCAACCCCTCGTGTCACCAACAAGAAAACCCAAACACAGACGTGTGACTTGTGCAGGGTCACCCAGCTGGGGGAACCGGGTGCTCTCTCCCCTGCACTAGGGGACCTGTCTCCTAGCACAATGGCTGCTGTAGTTGGGCAGACACCTTACCCCAGGCCCTGTGCTTTATCTCATTAAACCTCACAACAACCCGATGAGCAAGGCATTATTATCCCCACTTTATAAATGGGACCACTGAGACACAGACAGCTTGAGTACCATGACTAAACACATCGGCCCTTGAGTGACAGGGCTAGGACTTGAATACAGCCCATGAGAGGAGGAGCCATTGTCTGAACCAGCAGGCTGCCCTTCCTTGGGCAGAAAAGCCAGAAAATTCAGACACATAAGGGCCAGCTCTGCCACATTCAGGTGCAGAACTCCTTGTGTCTGTGGTTCAGCCTTGCTCCACCTCCCTTTCCCTCCCCACACTTCTTTCCAGACATTGGCTTCAACCCCTCCGTGTGATCAAGCCTGAAGCACAGGACGACAAGAGCCAGACTGGTGGAGGGGAAATGGAGACCTCTCCAACAGTGAAGGGGGTGCAGCCAGAGGGAGCTAGCTTAAGGATCTCTCAACCTTGGCACAGCTGACATTTGGGGCAGGATGATTCTTTGTTTGGGAGAAGGATCTCATGCATTATAAGATGTTTAGCAGCATCCCTGGTCTCTGCCCCATAGACGCCAGTAGGAGGCCCACCCCCACTCCCAGATGTGACAACCAAAACTGACTGCACACGTTGTCATATGTCTCCTGGGGGGAAGTCGTACCTTCCCCTCCTGTTGAGAGGCACCACGTTAGAGCCGAGTCAGAGCTCTCTGATTAGGAGGGAGATGTCTGCTAGTAAGACCAGACCAGTGGAAGCTGCCATGCTGGAGATGTGGAGAAGAACGACTCAGAGGCAGGATCTGCCCTCCAGATGGCCTGCCCAGCTAGGTTGGCGGGAGAGACAAGATTCTCTGAAGCTACGTGATGGTGTCACCCACCTTGCTGTGGTACAGCGCCTCGGCCTCCACCTTGCTTTTCTGGGCGATCGCCTCGTACTGGGCACGGACCTCGGCAATGATGCTGTCCAGGTCCAGGTCCCGGTTGTTGTCCATGGACAGGACCATGGACGTGTCACTGGTGTCTGCCTGCACCTGGGACAGCTCCTGCAGAGCCAGACAGACATGGCCACTTCTGAGCAGACCCACCCCAGGGCTCCCCAAAGGGAAGGCTCCCAACAGACTGAGGGACAGTCGGGAAGGGACCACTTTTGTCAGAAGGACAGACACGACTCAAACTCCTACGGGTGAGCCTCTGAACACCTTCTTCTCCAGGAGACGGAGGGGGTGGGTCCAAGGCTTAAAGAAGAGGAGGAGACTTATGGCGTCATAGAGGGCCCTCAGGAAGTTGATCTCATCTGTCACGCTCTGCACCTTGGCCTCCAGTTCCACTTTGGTCATGTAGGCAGCATCAACATCCTGAGAGAGAAGTCGGTCACTGTCCCCGCTGACCTGTGGGCTCAGCCCAGTCCTGGGCACTAGGGGAAGGGGCAGGAGGAAGGGGCCCCGGGGACCTGCCCATCAGGAGCCCCCACTCAGGGGAAACGAGGCTCCTGTCCCGGCACAGGTGGACTCGTCCTAACGTGACTAGACCGGCCACTTTGTAGGCTGGGCTGGCAAACGTGGATCAGAGAAGAGCGGAGGAGGCTGTGAGGGCGAGAGGAAGGACACGGCCGAGGCTGCGGCTGTTACACTGACGCTGGGGGAGGAGGATTTCCGAGGGAGAAGATACATTGGCAACACTCATAGGCCGTCTCCACATAGCTCCTGGGAATACACCCCTGAAAAGAGATCCTATTTCTTGTCTTTGTCTGCTTTCCAATCACAGCTCAAGGCCTGGTCAGATTCGTACACCCACACGCCCCTCGGAAGCAACATGGCGAAAGTCCAGTGGCTCCTTCAGACCCTCGTCCAGGCGCTCCTCAGGGGACCCCCCTCCCTGGCCCTGGCCCTGGCCCTCCCCTACATGACCTAAAGGAGACCCTCAAATTAGCAGGACCAAGCTCCTGCCTCCCATCAGCCTTCACAGCGCTCTGTTGAGTGGGGCTCCAGGGTGGGAGGTGGGGAAGGACCGGTCACCTTCTTCAAGATGACAAAGTCGTTCTCTGCAGCCATGCGCTTGTTGATCTCCTCTTCGTACCTGTGAGAAGCGAGTTACTTTCTGGTCTACCTTCTTGGGTACGTCGCCATGGCCCCAGAGCACTTCCAATGAGTAACATGGACTCAGGGCTTCTTGTCCCACCAGTTTAGCCCAGGGCCTGTGTCATTGCAGCGTGCAGCCTCCTGGGTCCAGGGGAGACCCAGCTCATTCAACAGGCTTTACTGAGCACCTGCTGTGTGATAATGGGGATGGCGGTTACTGGGCACTAGAGTAGAAGCCCCTTCCTCATGGGCTTCTATTCTGATCAATCCTGGAAGGCCTCCTGGAGAAACTTGGATTTTTTTTAAACTATTATGTGACCAAAGGGAGGTGGCTGAGCTGCCAGGAGCTTCTGGGGAAGTGCCTGGGGCCAGCTCTGTGTACAGCAAGCACAGTAGCCCCTTGGGCTCTCAGTAGATACTTCCTGAATTAATGAAAACCAAGAATGGGTCACTAAGAATGTGCCGGGTCCTGCTCCAGAAATGACACTTGTATTAACTCATTTGGTCCTCATTATGGCCAATAGGAGAAATGCTATCACTCTCTCCATTTTACAGATGGGGACACTGAGGCACAGAGAAGCTAAGGAACTTGCCCAAGATCACAGAGCTGATAAGTGGCACAATAGGGCTTGACCAAGGCACACAGACTCCAGAGTCTGAACTCTGAACGATAAAGTAAGTTGCTTCTCATTTAGATGCCTATTGACAGGGGAAATAAAGTTCATCTTTGGAGGGAACTTGGAGGTGATGTAGTCCAGGGAGGATTGAAGGGTTATCTGAGTCTATGAAGTTCATGAATGAGCTTCAGGGTCTCTTGGAACCCCCCAGAATTATCTGTATGTGTCCTTTCCGTAAATTCCCAAGAGAGTTTCTGCCCCAAACAAGCCCTGAGCCACTGCCTCAAAGACTGGGATATTGAAAGTCAGAGAGAGAGGGGGTAAATTCCTACAAGCTGGAAGCCAGCTGGAACACAGCTAAACGGGAGCCCAGACGCCTGTCATCTGCCCTCTCCCACCGTGCAGCCCACCCTCCCCTCCCCCGGGCACTGGGGGCGCGCACCTCTTCTTGAAGTCCTCCACCAGCTCCTCCATGCTCCTCAGCTCCCCCTGCAGCTTGCTCTTCTCCATGTGCAGCCCGCCCAGGAAGTCCTTGAGGCTGCTGATATAGCTCTCAAAAAAAGGCTCCAGGTTCTGGTTGTTGGTGTTAGAACCGGTGCCCTGTTCCTGCAGGAGGCTCCACTTGGTCTCCAGGACCTTGTTCTGCTGCTCCAGGAACCGCATCTGCCACCCAACAACAAAAGAGCATCTGGGAGCTGTCCAGGGCCAGCTCCAATCATGGCGGCTCTGACTCCCCCAGAACAAAGTCCCAGGGGTCTCCCTGTGTCTCCAGCAGGGCTGCATGCTGCAGGCTGCAATAGTTTGTGCTAACCCCGTGTGGACAGCAGCGTTGGGGTAACACAGGGCAGGTAGAGCCCTATTGCACAGGTAAGGAAACTGAAGCCCAGAGATAACCAAGGTCACACAACAAGCGAGTAACAAAGCTGAACTGGAGTTTCCTGACACCTAGGCTCGACGATCTTCCCATGACGTCATTCATTCATTCATTCCTCAAACATTCAGTACTCAACAAACAGCAGGAGATTCCAGCATCCGACGGCAGATGTAGCCTTCAGGAGGAGGTTTAAAGTACATCTGCGTACACTGCACTAGGGTGGGGAATAGACAAAACCGTAAAGAAATAGCTATCAGGCAGCCCTGGTCCCAGGAACAAGGGTCCAGACACACCAAGGGTCAGCCCCTCCGCCCAGCCTTGTTAAACGCAGGGCTCAGCTGCTTTTAAACTGAGCCACTGGCTAAAGATGTCTCAAAGTTCATTTGCTACAAAACATTTCTGTACACAAATTCAAGGCCAACTTGTATAAGCAGGTGGAGTAAATATCAACCAATTGGCCATTCAACAAACATTTGCGAAGTGCCAAGAACGTGCCAGGCCTTATGCTGGACAATAGGACCCCAAGATCTGGGAATCCCCCTTTAGGGATGATGAGAAGGCCTTGGGTGGCGAAACCTACCTTCTGTGGAGGAGAAGCATTTTCACATCACTTTCTACCTTTCTATGAATAATTTGTCTAGATACCCAGGTGTCTGCTGGGGACTAGCAGGTCACCTGACTTTCAAAGGCTCCAGCTCTGCCCAGATCTGATATTCTAAAGATAAGACCAACTTCTCCTCCTTCAGCTTTGTCCAGGACACTTACGTATGGTGAGGGGTGCCACAAAGAGTCCTCAGAAACCCTTTCTTTAGGGCCTAATATTAACCCAGGATCACAAAGAGATCTCCACACATCGTACTCAGCATACTACTGAAACCCTCTGTTAGCAGTCAGCCACACCCAAATGCCCTCTAGTCACCAAAACAGTTGTCATAACATCCTTTGCATGGAATGTCCGGAGCACGGAAATCCCTGTAAAACATCTCTTCAGCCTGGCTCGCACGCATACACGTGTCCACAAATGTCCGATGGCCTCCATGTCTGCAGCTCCTCACACTGAAATCTTGCTGTGAGAACCACCCAGGAGGAGGAACCTCTCCCCCCTGCCCCCTCCCACCTCCCCAAAACTCTCTGCATCTCTCTCCTTAGGTGGATGGCAGGGTGACTCATCTCTCAGACACAAATCCAGCATTGGCAGAGTCAGCCTCTCTTTCAAAGAGGAGCAGCTCACAATTCCCCTGGGATAGAGGAGGAATTCTGTGTCTGGGTTTCAAAAGGCAACAGTGAAGGGACCTCTGTGATGGCAACAAATAATCCTGGCAGTGCCTCTGATCCATCGCAGTAATGGGCATGTGCAGGGGCCAGTAACTCCACCCAGTGAGGGACTCAGGATCTTCATCATCTGCTGCTGCGTTCAGCAGGTCCACCACCTGCTGATATGCCCCGGAGGGCTTGAGGTACAGCATAAACCCCCAAGTCCTTCCTCTGATTCATAAGAAGGAGAAGAAACAGAGAACAAGCCAGGTGGGCCAGCTTGTCTCACTGTCCAGCGGTCCCGAGAAGGGCTCACCTTGTCGATGAAGGAGGCGAACTTGTTGTTGAGGGTCTTGAGCTGCTCCCGCTCCTGGGCCTTCACTTGCCCAATCTGGGGGTCAATCTCCACATTGAGGGGCTGCAGGAGGCTCTGGTTGACGGTCACTTCCTGGATTCCCCAAGGGAAGCCACCTGGGCCACCAAAGCCACCGGAGACACCAAAGCCACCAGAGCCACCAAAGCCAACAGCTCCTCCACCAAAACCCCTGGCTCCTCCTCTGAAGCCTCCAGCTCCTCCTCCCAAGCCCCCACCTGTCCCTCTTCCGCTACCTCCAAAACCACCGCCCCTTGAGTATCCCCCCTGGCCCCCCCAAACCCGCCAGCCTGGGTGCCACCTCCAGCCACACTCATGGAGATCTTCTTGTTCCCGCCGAGGCTGTGGAGACTCCTGCTCCCGAAGCCTCCTCCCATCAAGGCGCAGGCAGCCGACCCTGAGCAGGAGGCCGAGGAGGACCTGGCGGAGCCGATCCGGCTCTGGCCCGACACCACGGCTGAGCGGCCACTGAAGCCCTGGCCACGGCCCCCACTGGAAGACCTGCAGGACTGTTGGCTGTAGCTGGCCTGGCGACTCACGGCGGTCAGCACGGTATTCCAAAGGAAGGATGGACTCAGAAGGCTGGAGGAAACTCAGAGAACTTCTGCAGTTCTGGGCCGAGGGTGACCCTTATATAGGGTCAGGGAGCTCGGCTGGCTGACGGTGCCAGACAACTAATTGAGGTATTATCTGCTTTGGTTGGCCTGGCAGCAACAGGTTGAGTCCAAAACTTGCAACACACCTTGGTAATCACCCCAAATTTCCAAATCACTTTGTTCTCTCAGAGTTACTCACCTGAAATAAGCTGAAGATGGCAAAGGGGCCATCCTGCGGGGCTGGACACAGCCCCTAATCCCCAAGAGATGTACGCTCCCATCCTGGGAGTGACAGGCTTCTCTACCTCCCTTGTGTCCCCATGGCCACTCTGCCAGCCCATCCAGCCTCAGGAGGTTACAGGATGAGTGTGGAGCCCCAGCGAGGACCCTGGGGGAGAAGGGAGAAGAAGGAGAAAGACTGACCAGGAGAAGGAAGATGCGGAAGTCAGGGAGGGGCCGCAGCTGCCTCTGGGGCTCCTGCCATCCAGAGAGGAGAAGGTGCACACACGAAACTCACAGCCTCACAGCGGGCAGCTTCTCAACCGCAGGGCCTTGGAGGGAGAGCCGGTGAGGAGGGGAAGCAGGGGGAGCCGGCCTGGCGGAGAGCCGGCCAGTCTGAGAAGGATGGGAGCGTGCAGGGAAACTGAGAGGAAGTAAAGACCACAGCCTAGGACTGCGGGAGGGAGGGAGAAGACAGGGAGAGGGGCCTGCAGAGAAAGGAAAAACCTATGCAGGCAGGAAGAGAGTGTAGACCGACTGATCTGGGCTAGAGCAACCACCAGTCTCTCCTCTTCCAAGCTCACATTCGGAAATAAGTCCGGGGTTTCCAAGGCCTGCCTCCCCCAGCGCACCTGAGAGACATCACCTGCACCGTGTAGGAAGCTCAGATTCTTCCCCGGGAAAATTTAAGAGGAATGGTGCTACAGACCGTCTCCATTCTGTGGCTGGGCCGTGGCCATCTCTCTTGACTCAGACCGCATGCGAGTAAAGACTCTCTTCCATCACAAGGTTTCTGAAATTTCTTTTTACTTATCATCATGATCCATACTACAGGGCTAATTACTTCCAAACACATCATGATCTAGGAGTAGATTTTTTCCCTCGAATTCTTTATATTGTTCTTTATTCCATATTAGGATGAAAAGTTTCAGATTCCTTTTGACTCAGTGTTCCCAATTCTTGGGGCAATTGTCATTATTTCCCACTATCCTGTTGTAATTCTTTTCCTGGGACACATTGTTGGCTAAAATTTGTAACTTTTACAGAAGCCCCATTTAATCTGCTAATTTCCCTTTTCTTTTCACCATTAATTTTTTAAAAAAAAAAAAAGAAGAAGAATGATGTCTGTGCCTAAGGTTGTCGGGAGGAGAGCGTGAGAGGGAAGTTCTCCGTCAATCGTCACATGTGGCGTGAATGTTGGGCACTTATAACACCTGCTGCCTTCAGCAAAGACGCGTCTGGACTCCACTCTTGACAGCGAAACCCATGGTGCCCTCTGGAACGTGAGTCTCTACAGAGGCCATCCCCCTTTAAATGAGCCCGCCCTTTCTGCTTCCCCTCTGACTGCCGGAGCCCCCAGGGACGTGCTCCTCCAAAGTCCTACCTCGGCTGTCTCACCCCTCCCTCGGTTCTCCCCCTCCCCTCTGGCTGCTCAGCACCTACACCTTAAACCAGTCATGCGGAGATCGCTCTCTTGCAAGCTAAATGAGGGGGGTGCCAGTTTCAACCAGTGACCCGTCAAATCTTAGAGCAGTTCCCAAAAACTGAGCTCCTGTTCCCTTCAAGCATACAAAGTCACAAAGATGCTCAAGTAAAGTGAGCTAAGAAAATGGGGCCAAGCCGAGGTCCTGCCTGACCCAGCCCTGCCTCCCCAAGAATTCAGCGTCCTCGGGTGATCGGACTTTCCAGATATGGAGAGAGAAGCAAAACACAACACATGCTCTGTGCACTCACACGAACGCATGCGTACGGATACACATACTCACAGAACCGCCCACACACGCGGACACACACCCTCGCCCTGGTTCCCTGCCAAGCGCTCTGATGCCCAGGAAGCCCTTCATGTTGCAGATGGGCATGGCCCTCCCTGCCCGCTTCCTCACCCAGGTGCCTGCCGCCTTCCCCCATGGCCTTGATTCTTGCACAGAGCGTCTTGCTAATCTGAGAAGGCAAGATGCAGCAACTGCCTCCCGCTAGGGGCACCGGCTGAGAGTTAGGCTGCCCAAGTCCTGCCCTGAGTCTTCTCCTCACGGGGCCTCAGCCTCCTCCTCTGCACAAGAAGGCTCTGGACTTGAGCAGGGTTCATACTGGACCTCCTGAGGCCCGGGGTTCAAAGGAGGCGTGGGAGAGGAGAAAGGGCACCAGGGGCAGTGTCCCAGGCTCGTTGCCGCCGCCATCTCAGCCCGCTGACATCCACGATGCTGAGGACAGAGGCAGCCTGGGAAAGTGGATGGGGCTGGCGTGGGGGGCGGGGGGGGTTTGGTGGCTAGGGGCTGTGGAGGGGGACTTGAACAACACATAAAGCCCCATATGTGGGGCTGATCCTGACTCCTAAATCCAAATAGTGCTTTGGGCTCCAAGTGTGGCTGTGCCTTCATCCAAAGAGACCCTGGGAGCAAATGAGGAAATGTCGCGCTCTGACCTCCTGCCCCCACGTACCATTTTTTCAGATCCTTGCTATTAAAGGGAAATGCTACAGAACAATTAACTGGTTTCCACCCCTTGACAGTTGCCAAAGTCCTGGCCCAGTTTGAATGTGCTGAGAAGTCAGTTTGAGTTTTAAACATCAAGAGCAAAGTCCAAAGAGACTGGGGTGGAAGTTTAGGACTGTAATGAGGGCCCATCCCAAATCTCTTCTTCCTGGCAAGTCCCGCCGCTAATCCCCCACACCTCAGACAGTAAAAGCCCAACTGCTCTCCTCCGTGTCCTCTTAGGGAGAGAGAGAGGGTGCGGGCCTGGCCGGGAGTCACCTCCACTGGAATTAATGAGGGTGCAGGGGTCCCAGGAGAGACACGCCCCCCTCTCCGTGGCCGTGGCTGTGCCTAACAGACTGGCACCGTGACCAAGGCTCCCTCTGCTCTGGGGAAGCTGGGTCCTCACTGGGGGAATCCGGGAGGCAGAAGGGCAATCGCTCCAGCCTGCAGGCCGCCCCGGCTTCTCTGGGAAACGGTGCTCAGACGCGCGCACTCAGGGCTAAGACGGGCTGGCAACACATGGCACGGCAGCCGGCAGAGGATGCTGAACCGGGGACAGCAGGTGGGCTGAGCGGAGCTGGGAAGGAGCTGAGGAGGGAGAAGCATGTGGAGCTATGACGAGAGATGTGAGATGCAGGACCAGGGATGTGGCGGGGGGAGGGGGAAGAGGGAAGGCCTCAGCTCTCATTTCCCGGGCGCACTGCTGCTCCGTGACGAACTGCTCTTCAACGCCAGCTCTGAGCCGAGTCCCAAGAGGGGCCAGCCTCGTGGCATCTGGAACGCAGGAAAGAAGGTCTTGGGCCCAGCAGCTGCAGCCTTGACCTTGGCTCAGCCCTGCAGGAGAGGGTCCCTGAGGGGTGAGACGTCCTCCTCAAAGAGCCCAGACCCTCCCACTGGGGGAGGCCATCAGGGCAGGGCCGTGGAGGGCACCCTGGACAGAAGCAGGAGGCCCCGGCTCTAGCCTCCAGTGGGCCAGTCATAAAATGGAGCCGCCTACTGAGCAGAGTGGCTGGGAGGGGAGTTAAGCCCAGTAAAGGGCTTCATAAACTGAAGAGCAGAAGCACTGTGTTACCTCAGGGACTGGGACAGCAGCAGAAAGACAGGCCACGAGCTGCTGGCCAGGTGGCAGGCTCTGTAACGAACTCTCTACAGACCTCTTCTCATTCAGCCCTCTCGGCATCCCCATGGGGAGGGATCTGCAGCTCCGTTTGACAGACGAGGAAAGCTGGGCCTCAGAAGTTAAACCACTTGTCCAAGGGCCCCAGACAGCAAGGGGCAGAGCCAGCCCTCCCATTCAGTTCCACCGCTATCTGGAGCCCATGCTTATGGAGCGGACATGCAAGAGGCCTCTGGAAACGGCTCTCTGTGTGGCCCACGGGGCGTTCTGTGTCTGTGCCTGCCCAGAGCTCAGCTCACAGAACAAGCCCCAACTCTGAACCATTGACTCGGATTTGCTCATGTTTGGGAACTGGCAGGTGAAAACAGAGTGTGGGATAGGGAGAAAAGGCACACACAGGACCCCACAGTGGTCCAGGCACGATCCCCAGGAGGGCACTTTGCATTTATTTCCGCAGTGGGAGGGATAGTCTGTGCTGCACCATCTCATTCCTTCCTGGGCAGGACCACCGGCCTGATGTTGCAGGGCAATGGGCCCGTCTGGGGCCATGGACCACCATGACACTAAGCAGTTCACAGCCAGCGACCTTGTCTCCCCCAGCCTCTACAGGAGGCCCCAGTGTGAAGCCCTCCGCCCTTCGCCCTCCTCTCATCCCAAGCCACCTCTTCCTGCTGCTGCTGCACCCACCTCTTCCGGCTGGCTCTCCCTCAGTCCTAGGGATCACGAAGAGTTCTCTGATTTAAAACCCCTCTCCTCCTTTCCCTTACACCCGAAAACAACCCATCATTTAGGAATCAGCATGCAGCCCAGCCCCACCACGATGCCTTGCATCACCAGTCCGGCCCCTTGAGCTCTCTCGTCCTGAAGCTCCTGGAACACCCATCGCCCCTACCATGCCCTTGAGTCAAATGAGGACGTCTTTCATCTCCTCAACCAGGGTGGAAGCCCTTGGAGGGCAGGCCTCATACCTAGGGCAGCCCCCCGTTCCCCTAGCACCCAGCCAGCCTTGTGCAACTCAAGAAGTTCTTTGTTCCCCCCAAAAGCCAAGCCACAGCCTCCAAACATACGTGCCAACACTTAATAGTATCTGACATTTATGGAATGTCTTCAGCTTCTTACAACCCTTTCCCTTATCTGACCTGACAGACAGAGGCAAACACATTGCACACAGACACACACCCTCTTGTGACTCACAGACAAATGTTTTCCTACAACCTGTGACCCCAATGAAAATGACAAGAGCATCAAGCATGAACTAGGTTTGAAGACAGATGTAGTCAGAAGGTGGATGCTGTCCCACCTGCCCACTGACTCTGCCTTCTGCCAAGAGGCCTGAAGAGTCCAACAGGGAGTGAGGGTCAGGCACGATGTTCAGAGAAGCCAGGCAGGCGGGTCCAGCCCTCATTTCCCCTGGGACTTCACTCCCTCCAATGACACAACGTGGGCCTCTATCCATTCAGTTATCTCTCCAAACATTCATTCCTTCCTTCATTCATTCTCTCAGCAATCATTGTTGAGCACCTGCTGTGTCAGGCACCAGGTTAGCCAAGAGGACAGCGAGGATGCACATGACGGGATCCACGGTCTGGAGAAGCTCACAGTTGTGTTGAAAGAGGTGTCAGTCGTGTAAATAACTCCTTACAGCACATTGGGGTCAGTATTTTTGACAGCAGGTCAAACAAAGTACTATGGGCATAAGAAGAAGAAAGGCTGTGGAAGGCATCAGAGAGGTGGCAATTTTGAATAGGGTATTGAGGGATGAGTAGAAGTGGGCCCAGTGGGTAGATAATAGAAGAAAGGTACCTCTGGTAGAGAGGAAAACATTTCAAATATGGGTGAAGGGGGAGTGTTGGTGTGAGATCCCACAGACTTGCAGAATAGGGAACATGAATGAGAAGGACAGAAAATGGGTGAAGAGCTGAAGGTTAAGGTTGAAACTGACTATGGTGTCTGTCTGTGCTGTGCTGCACAATTGGAACTTCACTGAGGGCCGTGACCCTCAGTGCCGACTGCGTGCTGGAGCGCTGGGCAGCTTTGAAAAATCCAGATCCTCAAGCCCCACTCCTGCCCTCCTGAATCTGAATCTTAGGGAATGTGGCACAGGCACCTGTATTTTTTTAAAGCTCGAGATGGCTTCATTCTGATGGACTAATTCCTATAATGTGAATGACTTTATCAAAGGAGGAAAATTCCACCATTTTATGAAAGTCTGGGAGAACCTAGAGAGACTCCTGTCCTGCTTCAGACCAGGCACGGAGTTTTATCTCGTCCAAGAGGCTGCACCAAGCATTCAGCCCTTCGATGCAAGTGCAAATGCTGAGACAGAGCGACTAGAAGGAGGCGAGGAGCTTCGAAACATGGCGTTGAGGACAAGAAAAGGCAAACCACAGCCTGGGGCAAAATATACACAACACATATATCTGACGGATCTCAAAAACATCATGATGAGCCAAAGAAGCCAGACACAAAAAAGAGTATGTTCTGGGGCCAGCCCGGTGGCTTGGCAGAAGGGTTTGCGCGCTCCCCTTGGGCGGTCCGGGTTTTCCGGTTCGGATCCTGGGCGTGGACCTACGCACCACTCATCAAGCCATGCTGTGGCAGCCCGCCCACATATAAAGTAGAGGAAGATAGGCACGGATGTTAGCTCAGGGCCAGTCTTCCTCGAAAAAAAATGTATATGATTCCATTCATACAAAATTCTAGAAGAGGCAAAATTAACCTTTAGTGACAGAAAGCAAGCCCCACCCTGGGCCTGAGGGCTGGCGGGTGATTGACAGCAAAGGGATGTGGGAGGGTGTTTTGGAAGATGTCCTATATTTTGATTGTGGTTGTAGTTACAGGAGTATGTACATCTCCAAACTCACTGAAATGTACTCTGAAAATGGGCGCATCCTTATTGTATGCAAATTATACCTCAATCAAGTTGATTTTAAAACAAGGACAGAAAGAAGAGATAGGAAAGACAGAATACTCATGTTCAAGGTCACCTGAGCTCTGAGCTGTTGTTACTGAGGGATGCCCCATGCTCAGCCCTCGCTCATTCTGTATCTGTCCAGTATCTGCTCTGGGCCCAGAAGTGCCAGGTGCTGGAGTCACAAAGACAAAAAGAGCTGGTGCCTGCCTTCGAGGAGGTCACAGTCTGGTAGGGGAGGCAGACATGTCAACACAAAAGTATTACGCACTCTGCTGGGGCAAAGACGGAGGCTTGTGCAGGGCCTGGTGGTGACATGGATGAGGGGTGAGGAACCCTGTTCATAGGCCAGGGGAGATGTCGAGATTGATCAGCAAGAGCAGACGTCAGAGCTGAAGGAAGATGGGGAAAGAGCATTCCAGCCGAAAGGAAGCATGTGCAAAGGACCCAAGGCTTGAAAGAGATTGTACAGGTAGCACAGAAAGGGGGATGGTGTTTGAGGATAGTGCTGGAGAGAGAGGCAGAGCCCCATCAAGAAGGCCTCATGTGTCATCTGAAGATGTCAGATTGTGTCCTCAGACAGTGGAAAGCGTTAAAGGGCTTGATGGGGGAAGAGGATGGTAAGGTTGATGTTTAAATATAACCCAGATGTCCTCAAAGTCCCCCAGCCTCCCGGGCCTCCTTCCTTCAATATTCAACCAAACCAAAAGCCCATTCTAGTCCTGCAGGGAGTTCAGTACCATCCTCTATTCCATACACCCAGGGATCCCTGTGTCACACATTCCCCGGTCAGTCTATGACACAGCTTCTTTCCACCTGTTGCTCCCAGTCCCTAAGGCCACTGTCCTGCCCCCACCCACTCTGACCCACAGTGGCCCCCCAGTCCCCTTCCTCTGCTGATGGTGTGCAGTAACGAGAGACAGTTATGGTATAGTCCAGGAATGACTCCATTCCTTATCAGACATCCTTGCAACTAGAAATGCCATTACCACCCCCTGGGAAATGCCTTCCTGACCATGGCCCCCACGTGCAACCTCCTAAGATGCTGCCGGGGCCTCTCTCTCCCTCTAGGCCCTGCTCACCCTGCTCTTCTCTTCACGGTGCAGCTCTGGCCTCCCTCTGCTGGATCTCCCTTGAAAATTAAAAATCCCTCTAACTTTGCATGCAGAGCAATAAATGCCTCAGGTTTGTCTCACCCTCTCCAGACAACCATGGGAGAAGGAGGGAGGGAGAGGACCTCACCTTTCAAAGGCGAAGAATCAATATATTTCTCAAAACAAAAAGCCATACCACTACACATCTCTTAGAATGGCTAAAGCAAAAGAAATACCGGCAATACTTCGAGAATGCCAACTAACTGCAACTCTCATACATTGCTGATGGGAATGCAAAATGACACAACCACTCTTAAAAACAGTTTGTCAGGTTTTTATAAAGTTACAGACATGCTTACTATATGACCAGAAATCCCACTCCTGGGTATTTACCCTAGAGAAGTGAAAACTTACATTCACACGGAAATCCGTACCTGAATGCTTATAGCAGCTCTGTTTATAGTCACAAAAACTGGTCTCAACCCAAGTGTCCTTCAAGAGGTGAAGAGATAACAAACCATCAATACATCAATCCAATGGAATTGCCGTCAATACAATGGTCATCAATACAATGGAATACTGTCAGCAATAAACAGGAGCAAACTATCGCTACACGCGACAAATGGGATGGGTCTCAAAGGCGTTATGCTGAGTGAAAGGAGTCCATCTCAAAAGGTTACCTACTGTCTGATTCGTTTCTATGCTATTCAAAAAAAAACAAAACTACGGTGACAGAGAACAGATCAGTGGCTGCCTGCAGCTAGAGGGGGAGGCAGAATGTGACTATAAAAGAATAGCACGAGGGCATTTTGGGACAGTGATGACATTGTTCTATATCCTGATTATGATAGTGGCTTCACAAGTCTATAAATGTATAATTGTTAAAATTTACAGAATTGTACACCCAAAAACATCCATTTTAATGTATGATAACTAAAATTATAGACAAAGGAAAGAGAAACATGTTGAACAATATGACAGAGGTGGGGGACACTAACTTAGAAGGACACTAACTCCACAAGACAAAGGGCCAGGTTTCTTCAACAAATAAATTACAAGAAATAAAAAACAGGGATGGGAATCTGTACATATGAACTGACTGAAATGCATGAACGTTATTTAGACCGTATTCAAACAAGCCATTTTAATGAAAGTATTCATGAGACAGTATGCGAAATGTGAATTCAAACTGGATACTTAATCATATGAAAGGATTCATGTTTATCCCATTAGGGGTGATAATGTTATCATGGTTATGTTATTTAAAGAGCCTTTATCTTTTAGAGAAACTTACAAAACTATTTATGAATAAAATGATATGAGGTCTGAGGTTTCCTTCCACATAATCTGGAGGGGTAGGAGGAGTGGGTGGAGAAGAGACAAAACGAGATACTGAGTTGATCATCGAGCTGGGTGATGGATACAGAAGCATTCATTATACTTTCTCTCTACTTTTATATTTATTTAACTTTCTCCATAGTAAAAAGGTTTTTAAAGAGCTACTTCCCCTAAGAGTAAATATGACACCTTTCTTCTCTGCTATAAATAAGAAATTTTTGTTTAAATAGCAGTTTTTCTTTCTGGTTCAGCCAAGTGATCTTTGCATAGAGTTCAAATTTATAACTGGCCTGAACCTAGTAAGAGTAACAAGCAAGTTGAATGGCAGGATCAGAATTCAAAAATAATGGGACAGTTTGGAGCTTGAGCCAAATGTCACAAGAAAGATTTAACAGACATTAATGTAAATTAAAACACTTCATGTGTATCCAAACAAACCAGCAGTACAGTTCAGCATGGGGCAAGTTTCCCAATGGCTTATATAAGATGGTGCCAGCTCAAGATGAATCATCATCAGGAAGAGGCTGCCAAACTCCTCTGCAAGGTCAGAGGATGCACAAAGAGAAACTCGTGCCCACTCCTTTCCTGGGCAGGAAACTCACTTGGAGGGTTGAGTTGGGTTCTAGGCATTCAGAGGATGTCTGTGAGAGAGCATCTAGGATGGCACGGGGCAGCCCAAAGGAGAGGAGGAAATGGAAGTGTTCCACCTGGAGAAGGAATCTGATACAGGGAAAAACCACCCTCGAACACTTGTAGATTCTCATAGACAACAGAATTTGCTCCGTATGGCCACAGAGAGAAAAACTTGGACCAATGAGTAGAATTTGCAAGGTAGAACTCAGCCTAAAATCTTCTGTAGGAAGCCAGCCCTGATGGCCTAGTGGTTAAATTTCAGCACTCTCACTGCTTCGGCAGCCCGGGTTTGTTTCCCAGTCGCAGAACCACACCACCCATCTCTCAGTTGCTGTGCTGGGACAGTGGCTCACATATAAGAATTAGAAGAACTTACAACAGGATATGCAACCATGTACTGGGGCTTTGGGGAGGAAAAAAAAGAGGAAGATTGGCAACAGATGTTGGCTCAGGGGGAGTCTTTCCCTGCAGAAAAATAAAAATCCTCTGTGAGGGAAAGGAGTGACCCACCACAGGAGGATGGACTACCCATTGTGGATGGTGTTTTAGAGAGGACCCCAGTGTCTAAATGGGGGCTCCTCTTGCTGGCCTCTGCAGCCATCAGTCATTTCTAGCCTTGAGAGTCTGATTCCTCAGAAATCAATTAACAGTGGTAACCCTAGAAATAAAGATGGCAAAGTCTCCATTTATAGAATACTTATCTTGTTCTAGGAGCTATGCTAAGCTCTAACATGCATTTCATCATTTAACAAGTCCATCAGTCAAGAGGTACTTATGGAGTGCACACTTTCTGTCCAATATTGTGTAGCATACAAACAATATATGGCATAGTCCCTCTCTTTAAAGAGTTTATAATCTAGTTGCAGTCAAAATTTGCATACCTATAGTACAATATCTGTATGAACAGCTTCATTTTATTTTTACATATATTATTTCATGTATTCCTTGAAACATCCCTGAAAGGCTGATATTATTTTTGTTAACATATTCATGAATAATAACAGCTAACATTTTAAATCACTCTCTCCCTCTTTGAGTGCCAGCTTTCCAGTGTTGCTCAGCATGAACCTAGTCTCAATCAAGAGAAGACTAGCTTTTCAATTTTCTTCATTTATATAACTCTCTCATCCAAATAATAAGGGAGTTAAATTAAAAATAATAATCCAAGGGCTGGCCCAGTGGCTTAGCAGTTAAGTTTGCACTCTCCAATTTTGTGGCCCAAGGTTCACCAGTTCGGATCCCGGGTGCAGACCTACACATCACTTATCAAACCATACTGTGGAAGGCATCCCACATAAAAAATAGAGGAAGATGGGCACAGATGTTAGCTCAGGGCCAATCTTCCTCAGCAAGAAGAGGAGGATTGGCAGTGGATGTTAGCTCAGGGTGAACCTTCCTCAAAAATAATAATACTAATCCATGATAAAACAGGAAGCAAATATTCTAATATCCCAATGACGGATGATCCCTAGCAGCTGAGGCAAAAAAGACAATATGGAAATATACATAAATTTTATTATCTATAAAGACTTTGCAAGCCCCTCAAAAAATTATTTTAGTCTTGGTTTTAAAGAGAACACGAGAAAATGGACAAAGTCTAGTCCTATATTTAAATTGAACTTTGGACAAAATATTTATTTTATCTTAGACAGGAAATCTGTGAACAAATGCAAATAATTAGAGCTACGGTAAGGTCTGGGAGAAGTCGAGTTCCGAGGGAGCAATAACGAGCATCAGCCTCCTGAAAAAGACAGGTCCTCCAGGCGTCTGGACCAGATTTCAGCACCAAGGACAGAGCCCCTGCCATCCCAGACTGGAGACACCCCACTCCCCAAATCTATCGTGGAGAAACAAACTACACGTGTATTATCAGTATAGCACAGATGTTACAAGCATGGATTCTGGAGTCCAACCATCCATTTTCAAACCCTGGCTCTACAACTTGCTAACTGTCACCTTCAGCACAATGCGACCCCTACCTCTCTGCCTCCTTTTCCTTATCTGTAAAATGAAGATAATCACACCTACCTCTTAGGATCATCGTGAAGATTCAGTGAGTTATATGCAGAATTCTTGGAACAATGTCTGGGCAGGTGGTACTTACTAAATAAAACTTTTTCTCATTTATTGATTTTCCAGAACCTTGAGATCTCAGGATGTGGGGGGAAAGGGAGGAGGAATGCTGTAGACAAAGTCTTGCTGGGGAGAGGAGTCACTGCCGCTGAATCATAGGAAATAGGGATATAGGGGCAGCTCTTGACCACGTTCTCCCACCACTCTGCCACCCTGGCCCAAAGCCCCAAGGGAGAGGTAAGGAAAAACTGCCCTCTTAGGTGACTCAGGCTGGGCCCTCAGCTAGTCACTTGGCTGTCATTGAGCTCTTTGGAACTCTTGGCAAGGACCACTGGAGCCAGTAGAAGAAGTGTGCCAGCCCTATAGTGTGGTCTGCCCTGGGAGGGATCCAGAAAGACTGAAGCACATAGAGGCAGTTGGGCTGATTGTAAAATCTGACCCTGTTGGCTTAACCCCAAAGGTTCTCTCAGCACCCTCATTCTCTTCTCATCTCTCCCTCACTCCACACACAGCTGCTAACACAACTTCCTGCAAGTCACATTTCCAGTGTACTGCCCTCTGACTCGGCAAACAACACGGGTCCCTGTTATTATACAAAACTCATAGAGTCAAATGCATCATACCATATTGCAATTTAATAGAGAAAGAAAACAGAGAGCTGGGAGGAGGCAAGACAGAGCTTATATACAAGGGAACAAAAGGCAATAGTGGAGTGCATGGTGGGCTCAGGGACAAACTCCGAACTTGACAATGTCTACCTGGGTCCTTTTCTTGGCTTTGAGCCTCTAAGAGGATGAGATTATAGTGTCACCAACTCTGGGGTGAGAGGAGCAATTGCAGAGAAGTGTGGCTAAGGGCAGGGGGAGTTTTTGGTGTCCTGTATCAGGTCCCCGTCTCAGTATTTGATGCCAGAGCGCTGGTCACTGCTGGTGGTGGTCTGCACACTCCTGGCTGAGGAGGAGGAGTGGGCATGGACTCTGATCCATGGAGATGCTTGTGCTTCCGGGCTGGCTGTCTTTTCCAACAGTCATGGACTTATTGTCCCCTCAGATGTCCTGGCCACCTCTGTTGCCCCAGTGGCCACTGCTGCTGCTGCTACTGCCCCCAGCACTAATATTCTTGCTGCTGGAAATGTGTTTGACCACACTGCAAAGAGAATGAGCTGCTCGGTCACATCTCTCTGTCTAAACGCCCATCCCATTGCATGTGTTCTAAAAAAGCAGTGCCAACCCTGCATGGAAGAGTGTAGAGGCAGGCCAGCTGCAGAGGCTGGGGACCAAAGAGAGTCAGCAAGGGAGTAGAGATAACTCCCCTCCTACCTAGATCTCAAGGCTCAGAAACAAAACCACCAGAGCTGCTATGTACAACTATGCATGTTGTGTCCTGCACAAGAGTTCCAGGCCAAGAGTGTGAAAGAGAGTTAAAATCCAGCCCACACACTGGTCACCAAGCTGTGTGCTGTGGCATGGGCAGTGTCCCTCCAGAGCACAGTGCCTTTTACTTTACACAAAGTGCCATCCTTTGCCAAGCCATGTGCCTATGGAGCTGTGTCTACACAGAGTGGACACTTGTTTCTAATTCACAAAAAGACCAGAGAGGCCAAGAAGACCTTGGAACACCAGAACTGGACATCACAAGTCTTGGACTGAGAAGAATCCACTACTCGAAAACCTTTACCATTGTATCCTCACTGATCTTTGGCTCAGTTGAGTCATGTCAGAGTAAAACTGCCTGAGTTCAAATTCTGGCTCTCCCACTCCTAGTCACATGAGCTTTGGTAAGCTGTTTAACACCCTGTGCCTTTGTTTCCATCAATAAGGTGAGTATAACAATAGTATCTACCTCATAGGGTTGTTGTGAGGATTAAATGATTTTAGAACAGGTCCTGGTGCATCACAAGTACTCGTACCCATCAGCTCTTAGTTAATAGCATCATCTTTATGCACAATGACAGAAAATCACCTCTGACATATCAACCAAACAACATAAACTCTTATCACCAGGGTTCTCATTCTTCAAAGTGTGTGTGTGTGTGTGTGTGTGTGTGTGTGTGTGTGTGTGTTGTTGCTGCTGTTGCTGTTTAGTGCTTCTCTGTTTCCAAAAGGCAGGCGTGTGGGTGTGAGCACATGTGCATGTGTCTAGGTGTGTGGTGGGTGAGGCAGGGGTTACAGTCAGAAGACTCAGGGGCATCAGCCATGTGTGGATGGGGAAATCGGGCAGACTGAATCAGCTCTATAGTAAAAGTTGTACTTAATTCTAACTGAACAGCAATAAGTAAGCACGGCTGAAAAGAACTGTTAGAAATGCCTCACGTCCTAGGTTTTCTTTGTACTTCCATCACAAAGGGTTATTGTTGGCCAGCTAACACCACACATCATAATTAGCAGTTTCTCAGGGCATAAAGCTCGTGAAGTAAATTTACAGGCATTCAAACGTGGACTGTGTTGCCTTTGTGAGTAACCTCATCTTTAACAAGGCAGAACGCCTGGCCTGAAACAACCAAATGACTAGACTTAGCAGGAGTGAGAAAGGAGCTGTGATGCATGCTTTGGCTAATTGCTCTCCCTGTTGCTAGTAAGGGTGGATTGGGCGAGGTTGGCCCCAGCAGCCTGGAGGCAGGGAGAATGCCTAGGAGTTCCCATCTCTCAGCCCAGGATCAGCTAACAGGAGTCACTACTTCAGTGACCTTGGGCATCAGAGTGGGGTCATCAGAAACTCAGCCAGTAGGAGAACTAACGTCCAGAATGGACAGAGCAGGCAGAAGGAGGGCTGAGGAGACTGAGCCAATCAGCACGTCAGTCCCTGCCCAGCCACAACTCAGCTTTTCTAACTGTCCCCAGCAAGGGTTTAAGGCTAAGCAGACGGCAGCAAGCCAGGGAAGCCCACTCCCCCACAAATCACTGCAGAATTTTCTGACAGATTCTTTGGTATATACCGGGGGCTGCCCATCACCCCTGGTTCTTCCCCTCCAGGATCTTCAAGGATCTCGGGGTCTTCTTCACTTCCCCCAGGGCACAAGCTCCTACCAGAAGGGGGGCATCCTTGCCATCCAAATCCCAGCCAAGCAGCCAGCTGGCTGCTCCCTCTGCCCCATCTCAGATCAGAGTCCCAGGAAACAGACTCTGAGAAGGAGATTTGTGGGCATGAAATGTACTGGGGTGTGCTCTTAGGGTCAACACAGTGAGGGGGTGAATGAAGCAGCATTGGAGGTAGGGGCCATCCGCTACAGACCCCTAATCCCTTAGGGGCTCATCCTGCTTCTGTTTCTCTCTTAGCCTCTCCCCACTCCGTCATCTCATCTGCCACTGCAGACATGATTTTGGAGGTGGCCCCTCCCCACGACTTGGCCCTGCTCCGCTGGCATCCTGTGAGCCCCACTGAACTCTCCCGAGGCTAGGTTCTTTCTTCCCCACCTCAGCCCAGCTATTCTCAGCATCCACACAGGGCACTAATTCTGACCCACTTATGAATGTTCCTTGGGTTCTGGACTCCTGGGTGACTCAAGTGCTGTTAGAGTCCTTGCCCCCGACAAGCGTGTAATAAGAAAAACAAAATGACCACCCAAAGAGAAAATGGACCAAGCAAATGGAGAGACGGTCCAAAGAAAATGAAAATTAAATAGCTGATAAACATATTTATAATGCCCAACCTCATTAGGAATCAAAGAAATGAAAAACAAACCTAGAAAACTGTCAAAAATTAAAAAGAATACCACAAAGTGTTCACAAGACTGGCAAAACAGGAAGTCTTAGACACTACTTGTGAAAGCATCAGTTGATACAATCTTTCTGGACAGCAGTTTGACTATATAACTAAAAGCTTTAAAGTGGAAGTTCCACATCTAGGAACTGATCTTAAAGAATGCATAGGACAAGTGTTCAGAGACATGTGTGTTCATTGCAGCAATGTTTATTACAGTGGAAAAATTAGGAACGGCATATGCATCAAAATGTGCTGCATCCATATAATGGAATATTGTGCAGTCATTAAGAATGATGATCTTGGTCATGGTGACGGCAGGTACTGGCATGACTCCTGGAGGTCAGTAATGGGGGCAGGTGCAGAGCCTCCAGGTGGAGCACGGAGGCCCCAGGGCGAGCGCGCAGGCGCAGACTCAGCCAGTCCCAGGCTGATGGGAGGCCGCCAGGCCGCTCGTCCCCACAGGGATGGATGCAGCGGAAGTGCCGGAGGTCTCGGAGAGACAGAGTTTCACGCGGTCCATCTCTTCCGCCTCTGAAGTCGAATTTGACGCTGTGGTTGGATCTACCGACGATGTCATCATGGATGCCGAGTCCCAGGTCCTGCAGAGAAATTTCATGGGCAAATACTACCAGGAGTTTGAAGACACAGAAGAGAATAAACTCGCCTACACACCCATTTTTAAAGAATTCTACCTTTCTTTGGTAGAAAAGTATATTGAAGAACAGCTGCTGGAGCAGATTCTGGGATTCAACATGGCGGCTTGCACAACGTTGAAACATGTTAAAGATGAAGTGGCTGATGACATATTCAACATGCTCCTCACATTTGTAGACTTTGTGCCATTCAAAGAGCTGTTTCTGGACGACAGAGGAGAAAAAGAAGGCCGAGGACTGGACTTAAGCAGTGGTGTAGCGGTGACTTCGTTGTGCAAATCATCTTCTGTGCCAGCTTCCCAGAACAGTCAGCAGCATTAGCTCCTGCCTCCAGGCAAAGGCGCCTTCTGGACCTCACGGGCCCAGTGGGCTGGGACAGGCTTCTGCTGGTGATGACAGGAGAAAGCCTCTTGGAAAGACTGGCTCCGTTCTGCAGCTCTTTATTAATGTTAGGTATTGGTGGGTTGAAAACATAATTACCTGACCCTCCCTGAACTTCTGCTTTTCCTGAAACACCTTCTTGTATTCAGGAACTAGTACTCTTGCCAAAGTAGACACCTCTGGAAGGTGCTCCTGAGAGCCAGCCTGCCCTGGGGCAAGACTTCGTCAAGCACCGCACCAGGAAGGCCCCCTTCCCCCAGCATACATGTTCCTGTGTCAACCAAGTGGAGGAACCCTCCCAAACCCGCCGTGTCCCGAATACCACAGGCAGACATGGCATGACTCTGCCGTGTGCCCACAACTCTCTCACTTGGGTCCGAGTTTCAGTGCTTCAAACCCAGTGACCCACCTGTGTGGAGCTTTTGACTATGTGGGAGTGCCTATCTAGGCTGCTAAAACAGCTGCCCCCATCTTCAGATTGCCAAAACTCCTATTTTATGCCCAACATTAAGGGAAAATTAGAACTTGGCTGTGGGAATAAACTGAAAAAGATGCCCTTTACCCAAAAGCTACATGTGAAAATCAACTCCTCGTCTTGAGTTTGCCATTCTTTCATCTTTGTCTTCTAGTCCTGATGTGGTCCTGCTATTTCAAGAGAAGCTTCATTTTTTTTTTTAGAATTGTCTTTGGAAAAAAATGTATTTTTATAGATGACTACTCAGGCTAATCTAGCAGATTTAATCTTAGAAGTTCTGTAATTACCCGCTTAGAGATCCAACTATTAAATGGTTGCAATTTTTAGTTGTTAGCGCTGTGAAAGCAAAAATACTCTCTTCGTTGGATTTACTGTTTTACTGGACAGCAATGAATATACACTGTATGCGGGAGATAGACTCAAAGATATCCTTTTCTTATAGCATACTAAGTGTATTTGTGCAGGTTTACTTTCTGTATAAATCAGTTTGTTAGGTTTCAGTTGGGGTGGGAGTGAGTTTGGTAAAGATTTTGTAATTCTACAGGCTCTGAACTTCCAACTCTATTCTTCCTGCCGAAACGGTGTTGCACTGGTCCAATTCAGCCTGCGTGAGAGGAGGCAGTAAGGAACTTTAATGGTGCTCTGTCTGGCTTTGGTTTAGTAAAATGTTTGGTTGAACATTACCAACCAGAAAATGTGTATGTCACACTTATAGAAAGAAGGGGAAAAAATTGGTAGTTTAATGTCCAACGTGTACCTTTGATTTTTTTTAAGTAAAAATAGGAATCTGAACTGGAAAAGAAGATGATGATCTCCACCTTTACTTATTATTATAGAAAGTTGTCATTTGGTAAATTTCTTCCCAAGTGAACTGTAAACTCCATGAGTGCAAAGATGATCTGTGTTCTCTGCTCTATTCCTGGGCCCGGTCTAGAAAATGGTAGACACTCGATCCAGTTGTTGAAGGAATAAATGGATAAATTTCACAACAAATTAAGTGAAAAATCAGGTTATAAAGCAGTATATATTGTAAGACCCTACTCTGTAAAATATGATATATTTACACGTAGCTCCGTCTATGTGCATGTGCGTGTGCCTGCACTTGCATACACGTAAGAAAATGTCGCAGGGTGGTGGAATTATAGATGATCTTTCTCTTTGGTTTTCACTTTGCTAAGTCTTATCCATTTTTGCTGTAAGTATGTGTTGCTTTTATAACCTAGAGGAAGATCTTTAGAAGGAGACGGAGAGGAGTGAAGGGTAAAGGATGAAAGATACAGGATGGGGAACAAAGAAGCAGTTGCCACTAGGAGATGGATTGCTTGATCCTAGAGACATAGCTGGTAGCATTTCAAGTATCGATGTAGGAAGGCTTCTGTCACCCCTCTGACCGCTCCACACAGGTCCGCGTCTACTCTGCATCCCCTGGCTGCCCTCAAAGGCAAAGAGCTGCCCCAGCTCGACTTCAAATGGGAGATGGATTTGAGGGATTTTTTAAGGCTCAGAAAGATCAGGATTGCCAGCCTCCCATAAACTTAGAAATATTCCATTCTCCCAGGCCTCAAACGTGTTGCCCTCACCCTGGAAGCTTCTTTGCTCTGCTGCCACGTGGTTTAGTCCCAGCCTGTGTCAAGAGTATGGAACATGGTGCCAGCCCTGGACCTCTCCTGGGACTTGGTCTGGATAGCTGCCCTGTAGCCCTGCCCGTCCTCCGTCTTGCCCAGACTCTCTCTCCTTCCCAGGCCTGCTCCAGGCTTCCTCTCCAGCACTCCTTGATTGATCCCCGCCCCTAATTCCAAGTACCCTTCCGTCTTTCACTACCTCCCTTGGCAGCCCCCTCCACCACCTCTCCTCACAAGAGTTCGCAAGAGGGTTCTAGGCGCTCACCCTCGACTTTCAGCTCCATCCTGCCTTGGGGTGTGGCCTAGCCCACCTTCCTTTCAGGCTGGGGAAAGGAAGGTCTTGCTTTCCTTATTCATTTTTATTCATTCTTTCAATTGGCCACCAAACTTTCACTGAGTACCCCACGCCCGGTGCAGGGCCCTGAGACAGCGCTCAGGACCAAGCTCTCCACACATGGAGCAGATGGATAAAGAGAGTGAGCGGCCATCCCAAACCCTGCGGCTTCAGTCAAACGAGAAGCTGGGTTAATCGAGGACAGTCAGCCTCTTCCCAGTAGGTCAGGCAACACATGGAGCAGAGCATCTGGGGGCTTTTCTGGTGACATTCCTGGTCTGTTTTCTGGTTTTATGGTGACGTTTCCTGTAATGTCTCTAAAGGGACAGTAAGAGCGCAAGTCAGAACAGTCTGCCCTGCCCCTGAAGTACCCAGAGCTGTGTCAAGGGTAAATGGGGAAGGGGGCTACCTCTTGCCTGTAGCCTTGAAAAGATGGGCAAGGGTTTATTGAGCTCTCAAGCATAGGAACTTTGAAATGTCTGCCTCTCCAAGTCTTGGTCCAGGGCTGCTATGCTTTGGAGATCAGATGGAGTGAGCGTCAGATGGAGATCAGATCGGGCTCAAGAGCATTGAGGCCAGGTCCTGGCATTCTCCTTGGACCTTCAGACAAATACACAGATGCCCTCTCGTTATTCCAGCTTTGATCTGACTTCCGGGGGATAATGCGTGATCTGCAGTGACTTACAAACCAGAATTTTACCATGCTCAGAGGCATGCCGAGGGGATTGGTTTAGCAGGTGAGGAAAGGAACAGAGACGCTAATTGTCATCTCCAATGAAGTCTGGGTTTCTGGTTTCTCTCAGTGGCTGGCTCATCACCCCGTCCTCCCTGGGTTTGGGATTCAGCTTTCTGAGAACAGCCGGGAACTATTGGTGTGGGGCAGGCATGCATTTCCCCCATTCCTGATTTTACATCCATGGGGAGTGAGCTTCGCTGATGCAGCGCCCCTAACCTCCCTCTTACCTGATTGATGAGCTTGGAAGGAAAAACTGGGCACACACAGCTGTCTCCCTCCATCTCTAAGATCTGGCTGTCCGTAGCAAGCTTCTGTTCTGCTCTCCTACCTACTGTGAGGGGTCTGACCCCATAGGGAGCTATGTTTGCAGAAAGAGAATTTGCTCAGTGTCTGGCTGGTGTGAGGACGGAACAAAGGAGCTGAAGTCCCAGTGGAATCTATTCCCTCCGTGAACTGCAAAACCCTCCTCTTCCGAGACTGGACCCCGGAGGCCTGCTCAGAGGCAGGAGGATGGACGGGAAGACCTCCTTGGGGGTGACGGGTCCCCACTTAAGCAAGATAAATGCTCTTGGGCAGACCTATCACAAGAACCAAGCAAATGGATAAAGGAGACGCCAAGATTTTCAGTGTCCTTGAACTTCTGGAAGACCACTAATCACACCTTATTTCCCTCCACTCTTGGGCCTCAGTTTATTCTGTGACTCCTTGAATGAAAACCAAACACCAGAATGTGAAATACAGTGCAATTTATTGATGAAAAAAGTGCAGCAAAATCATCACCAGGGGATCCACAGCTTGGAATTAAAGGACAGAAGTAAGTCAGGGTATGATACCCAGATGTGAGGAGGGCATCCTGGGAACCAACAGTCCGGAGATCTTGACCATCCACCCTCCAGCGCTGGCCACACTGCACTGCCCCCTCAGGTGGGGCCGAAACATGCCGGCTTCTGACCATCACCTCCTACTGAGAGAGGGACACGGGCCAGAGTGGAGCGAGCCAGGCTGGGAAGGCCGGCACTGGTTTGGGCTCAGGTGTTGCTGTCCAACATCAGGGGCCATCGCAGGGGCTCATCTAGGGGCATAATCATCCCAGAGGAGCAGCTGGACCTCCTTGGCCCAGGAGAGGTCTTGAGGATGGAGGATCCAGGAAGAAGGTCAGCCCCTTCTCCAGGGAACTTGGGGAAAAGCCAGGATGAGGTTGGCATTCCTTGATGCCAAGCAGAGAGTGGGAAGTGCTGTTGCGGGCTGAGAGGGAAGCGGGGCGCATGGAGATCTGGCCCCGGAGGATCATTTGGAGGAGTGCTGGCTTGAGCTGGTGGTCTGGGAGAAGCGGATACTGGTGCTGCCTCCACCGCCAGACTTGTAGCCGCTGCCTACAGAGGTCTGAATGCCGCCCGAGCTGGAGCCACTCTGGCTCACCGAGCTGCTGCTTCCGCTGCTGGGCCTGCTCCCACCGCTGCTGCTCTGGTAGCTTCCGCTGCTGACCCTGCCCCCACTGCTGCCACCACTGACCCCTCCATAGCCACTGCTACTGCCACCACTGATTCCTCCATAGCCGCCACTGCCGCCTCTGCTGCTGCTGCTTCTGTAGCCACCGCTGCTGCTGCTGGCCCCTCCAAAGCCTCCACGGCTTCCACCAGAGCTGCCGCTTGTGCTGGTAACGTTGCTGACCACCGCTGCAGGAGAACAGGCACTCAGTGAAGGCTGAAGACCGGGGTCTGTAGCCCAGCTCTATCCTGCTTGGCTGCGTGACTTAGGGGAAGATGCTCAACTTCTCTGAGGCCTCAGTTGTTAAACAATGAGAGTGAGCCCGGCCCTTTAGTGTCCTTTCCCAGGAACAAGAGGCAGCAATATCCACAGAAATTTCTGGGTCTCCAACCTAGGGAGCTCCCCAAGACCACAGCAGTTTTAGCTTTGGCCTGACAGTTTGCCAGCTCACACCAGGGGCAGAGTGAGTGACCACGGCCTGAGCCCCTAGACACTGTTTGGTGGCCCAGCTTCCTTGCATGAGTCAGGGTGTCCTGCCTGAAAGCCGGATGTGTCTAGTTGCCCTTTTTACGACCCAGGGAGAAAATTTCTGAAGGGCTACTTACAAATGCTCACAGCACTCTGACACTCTCCAGACATCCTACAAAGGAAGAGAAGGAGATGTGGGTTATTTCTGCAATGGGCCATTAGCCAAAGAGCTAAGGGTTCAAAGCCTTGGGCGCTGTGTCCTCCTGTCTGCCCTACTAGGGGTCCAGCTCCCGGGGGAAGAAAGGCTATTCTAAGTCTGTTTCCATGACCAGGTCTCCCCAGGAAAGGAGGTTGCTCTCGGGGGGGGGGGGGGGCGGGGGGCGCCGCTGAGGTGTCCAGAAGCTTCACCAACCATGCTGTGTTTCTCCATCTTCCCATCGTCTTTCCCTTAGTTCCCAGATCATCTGTTCCAGGCAAACTGCTCATCACCCAACTCCCACTTGATTAGCACTTCTTCGCTTCTCCTCCCCTGCTGACCGTCTTCCCATCTTAGCATGCGTGCTCTTCCCCTCTTCCTCCACCCAGCTCTGGCTTTTTTATTTCCGACTTTTCTCTCCCAGGAAGCCTTCCCCAGTGAGCCCTCCTGGGGTGGGGGGGTTGGTGACGATGATGGGTGGGTAACATGTGCGAGGGACTGACACTCAACACATGACGAATTTGAAATGTCCTGCCCACACTGCCCATCTCCCTATGCCTCACTCTGGTTCACGGAGCAGGCGCGTCCACGCATCGGAGCAGACGTGGAATGTGTCTGCGCACTTTGCCAACGTGGCCCCGCTGGTGTCAACCACTCCCTCCTCATCCCACGACTCCCGACACACGTAGCACCATCTTCACTTCTCCTCCTTTTCACAGAGACTCCTAAGAAATCCTTAAGTGTCCTTTTCACGCTTGACTTCTACTTCCTCCATCAGAGTGGGAGCCACCTGGGACAGAGGCTCTGAACACGGGATGCATGGAGCAGCCAGTCAGCAGAGAGATCTCTCCATTCTTGACACTCCTTTGCATGTCTGCTTATCTGCTGCCTGATGTTGTGTTATTTTTCCAGCATAGGTATGTATCAGCAACCTTCCTGTATGGCCTGAGCCTCAGGGGTGGGGGGGTTGCAGGACTGTCTACACTAAGCTGTCCAATATGGCAACCACTAGCCTCATAAAGCTATTTAAATTTATTAAAATTAAATTAAATGTAAAACTCAGTTCTTCGGTTGCACTAGCCACATTTCAAGTGCTGAAGCGGCTAACGGCTACTGTATTAGCGCAGATAATAGAACATTTTCATGATCTCAGAAAGTTCCGGAGGACAACACTATAACTTTTGTCATAACCTCAAAGCCCTTTTTCTTACACATTGCACACAGTAAGGATCAACAGAGGTATGTAATAGCATATTGATGTCCATGGTAAATTGAAGAATTGGTTGATCTTGATTGACAAACAATAGTGGGGCTTGAAACCTAAACTCTGTTGTTCGGGAGATTCCCTAGCCTTTGTCTGAGTTGTCCTCTCCTTATCATCTTGTCCTCTTTCTTCATTGTCAAAGCTCACTCTCAAATCGTATTGGAGAATGCTGACCCCACGGCCACTCACCGGCACTCCTCGCCCTCCAGCAGCTTGCGGTAGGTGGCGATCTCCACGTCCAGGGCCAGCTTGACGTTCATCAGCTCCTGGTAGTCACGCAGCAGCCGGGCCAGGTCATCTTTGGCCTTCTGTAGGGCAGCCTGCAAGCCTTGGAGCTTGGCATTGGCATCTTTGAGGGCCATCTCCCCGCGCTGCTCAGCTTCCGCAATGGCCGTCTGCAGGTTGGCGCTCTGGGACAGAGAGAGGTGGGAGACTGGTTAGCATAGTGACCAGGAAACAAATAGCTGATCTTTTCTGAGAGGAGATCTCTTCCCCATCCATCATCCCTCCCTTCCCTTCCTTAGAAATCCAGTGGAGCATGCTCAGAAAACAGAAGTCAGTTTTGCAATTGGTTCATTCATCTTCGGCCCATTGAAATTAACTCAGGTCTCATCAGGAAAAGGAACCCTGATTTGCTGGTAAAGGTAGTAGTGGTCTGGCGAGTAGTCCTTTTTTAAGACTGTTAGAGAACTCCCTTGCCTAATCACTTCCTTCCAGTGGCATGAATTAGCCACCGAGGTTATGTGAAGGGTGTGATAAATAGCTCACTGAGGGCAGCGCCTCCTGAGAGCTGAGTGTTTGCGGCCACCCCTACAGTTGTAAGATTTGGTGGGTAAACCAGAATGAGCAACCATCTCTCCTTAGGGAGTCTTCCAAGAAGCCCAGGCTCCAGGAGGAGCACCTGGGAGAGTGGAGTGTCCCGGAGACTATGCTGTTCCACACAGGACACCATGGAAGGACAGAGAAAGCCTGTGGCAGGGGCACAGCTGTTGCTTCTCCTTCTCCCTGGGGCCCAGAAGACCTCCAGGATCTCTCCATTAAGCCCAGACCCACCTGCTTCTTGACGCTCTCGATCTCGGCCCGCAGCCTCTGAATCACCCTGTTGAGCTCGGAGATCTCACTCCTCGTGCTCTTCAGGTCATCCCCGTGCCTGCCGGCCGTGCTCTGCAGCTCCCCAAGCTGACAGAGGAGAAACCGATCAACATGACTTGCACAGTGTTGGAGCATTCCTGATGAAGGTCAGTGGGACCTAAGAGTAGAATGTGGGGACAAGGGGCAGGCTCCCACCTTGGTCTGGTACAGCGCCTCAGCCTCAGCCTTGCTCTTCTGGGCGATCTCCTCGTACTGGGCCTTGACCTCGGCGATGATGCTGTCCAGGTCCAGGAAGCGGTTGTTATCCATGGAGAGGACCACGGATGTGTCACTGACGTGGCTCTGCATCTGGGACAGCTCCTGCGGAGAACGTGGATGGTCATTTTCACCATCCCCTGACCCCAGGGGATGCAGGGAATGAAGTTCAAGAATCTTCTGCTAGCAGAGATACCCCAGTGATGGGGCCAGGGGTTGGGACATTAGAAAAATAAGCTTGCATTGCAGGCCTAGCCTAACCTAAAGGATGCCAGACAACAAAGCTAAAGGAAAAAGGAAATGCGCAAATATAATCAGGTGTCGGCCTGAGAGTATCAGCCAGTAAGCCTACTGGGTGGGTTTCCGTGGGCCTGCAGTAGGCAGGAGCACTCCGAAGGAACTGCTGTGATACTGGGATGGGAACCAGGGAGAGGGTGTAGAAGAAAATGGGCTGAGGACAGAGAGGGACCCAGGCCCTGTGGGCCAGGTCTGTGCAGGCTGGGGAGCTAAGTTAGCATTTCCTGTGTGGGGCGGGGCTGAGGTCTGAGCCCTGTTGCTGGTTTTGTGAGTGTTCTGCCACTTGACTGTCCCCTAAACTTCCGCTTGGGAAGCACGTTTGGGAAGATGCAGACAGGAGGGCTCTGGAGCTTGGCAAAGCAGGAAGGGAATCACCATCTCGTAGAGGGTCCTCAGGAAGCTGAGCTGATCTGTGAGGACGTCCGCCTGGGCCTGCAGCTCCACCTTGTTCATGTAGACTGCATCCACCTCCTGGGGAGGGCGGGGGGAGGAGGGTGGTCAGAAAGGCAAGACAGCGACCTCTCCTCCCCTAGCCCCACAGCTCTTGCCTAAGTCTTCATTTCTTCTCTTTGCCCCACCCCCCAATTGTGACTTCTCATCTTCCCTTTTAAAAGAAGGAAAACATGGTTTTCTTCCTTTTAATTGCTCTGACCAATCAAACCCCAATTCTTTAATAAAATACAAACCGTATTAGCCAGCATGGAGTAAGCGTAGAAAAATCACATTTATCTAATATATAGCTGGTTATATAGCACCGAAAACCCAACCTCCCGAATAGAAACAAAGGTGTTCCTCTCACTGCTTCGCCTTTGTGATAACTGGTTTAAACGGGCTGCAAGTATTTGTTGATTGTTATTACTAATAACATCCAGCGTACATTTGTAGGCTGAAAGCTTTGATTAATACTATACAAAAATGCTTATTATTAGTTCACATTCCTAAGCGGCTCATTAGTCACGTTGTAAGATGCCTTCCCTGCCAGCAGTGTACTCAGAGTGACTTCCTTCATCAAACACCTCATTTCCAAAAATGTAGAGAAAATGTAAACCACACACACAGCACAGTCTGCTCTCTCCCTGTGGGGGCAGTGCCCAGAAGGGGAGCCTTGAGGTGCTCGGCCCCGCTGACTCACCTTCTTCAGCCCCACAAACTCATTCTCTGCCGCCGTGCGTTTGTTGATCTCGTCTTCGTACCTGGGACAGAAAGAGGCACATATATGGACAGCGACATTTCAGAAGTAAAAAACAAAAAAGATGAGGATCCCAAGCACTCATGCAGAACCTCCTCACCGGGAGACAGGACCAGCTTCACGGGCGTGGGCCCCGGCACTTACACAGGTCCCTGGGCTCAGATGGTCCTCACACTTGGTGTAATGCTCTGCTGGCGCCATCTTGAAAGTGCATAATTTTTTAACAAGGGCCATGCATTCTCATTTTGCACTGAGCCCCCAAATTATGTAGCCAGTCCTGCCTAGAGGCCTTTCAGGGCTCACGTTACTGCCTCGCCCTCCTCCTCTAAGTCCCCGAGAGAGGCTGAGATGTGGGCAGACAGGGTCAGGGAAGAGGTCAAGGAGGCCAGCTACTTGCTCGGCCCAGAAAGACTTCTCAAAGCACAACGTGCCCACCTGAGACCCAGAGAAGTATTTGCTCAGACCAAGGTTTCTGCCTCTGCTTTCTCTTTTCATTCATTAGAGTTGCTTCTTACAAGATTTTGTGATAAGAATCAACTCATGTCTTCCTGCTTGTTAATGACCAAAATCTCCCACCAAGAGTTTGGATTTCATGAGGATTGAAGAATGGAATGATTTTAGGGAGAAGAGGTTTCTGGGCAATGTGAATCTGAGTTGCCACTGGATCCCCAGGACCCAGCACGGAGCCTGCCACAGAGTGGTTGCCCAGCGGGTTTGCGCAGCTGAGTAGGAATGGGGCCTCCCCAGAGCAGGCGTGCCCATCCCTTTGGGTCTTGACCCCCGGGGATGTCTGGAGCTCCCTCCCCACCTTGAGAGGCCCTGTTTTCCTCTCACAGAGGTACCACTCTCAGAGAGTATCAATCACAACCCCAAACATGCAGGCGGAGGCTGACAGAAGCTGCAGAAATGGGATGGGACTGGACACAGTGAAAGAGTACTTTGCAAAGTGTGGCCCTGAACTGTCTTCTTGGAATCCCTGGGGGCTGGACCCCTGGGGCCTGCCCCACACCTGCGGCTTCAGACTATCTAAGACTAGAGCACAGGAATATGCATTTTGACAAGCTTTCATGGTGATTCCTATGTACAGTAAAGTGTGGAGGGCTCTCCATCCTAAAGAGCTTTGAACTCTGGGAGGACTCTCTTGTCCGTCCCAGCTGGAGTAGGAGGGAGCCTACGTGGAGACTGAAAAATCTGTCATAAGCAGCCACGCAGAAGTTTCGGTCTCCACCCCTTCACCCCCTTCTGCTTGGTCATGCCTCACTCAATAAATCTATCCCAGAGTATTGACTGAACGTGCAGTCTGGAACAGTTGAAATCCCAAATTGGGGCCGCACCTCCCTGCTAATCCCCCGGAAGGGGAAACTCCCCGGTTGGAGCCCTCACTTCTTTTTGAAGTCTTCCACCAGGTCCTGCATGTTCTTCAGCTCTCCTTCCAGGTTCCCTCTCTCCCCCAGCACCAAATCCAACTGCCTGCGCAGGAAACTGATGTAGGATTCAAAGAAAGGCTCCAGGTTTTGGGGACCCGAGCCAGAGCCCGGGGTCTGCTGCTGGAGCAGATTCCACTTGGTCTCCAGGACCTTGTTCTGCTGTTCCAGGAACCGCACCTGCATCAGGGGAGGAAGAAGACGAGTCAGCCTCTTGCTTTGGGCAGGATACTCCCAAAGAGTAGAAACGTGGAAAATGAACCCAATTCCTCAATCTGCAATCACCTCTGTTTTTTCAGAATTTGGGAAGGATGAGCTTTTAGAAAAGGGAGAGCTAGAACATATTGAGTGCTTACTCTATACCTACTATTTTCCCACATTGTGTCTCACTTAGTGCTCACAAACCCTATAAAGGAGGCGTTATGACCCCATTTTGTACCTAAGGAAACTGAGGCTCAAGAAGCTTAGTTAAGTTGCCAAAGTGACATGGCTACAAGGTGACAAAGCTCAGAGTCCAACCCAGCACCGTCCTAGTCTATTGGGGTCCCCTCCCTCAGAATACAGCTAAAGGAGGTCAGCATGAATAAAGTTGTTTACCATTGTTTTTCAAGTGAAAACGTTTTCCCTCCATACAGACAGTGAAAACAATCCATGAGGGCTAACTTTTCCTTAGTCGTTTCCCCTTTCAGTTACTTGGCTTACGGCTGACCTAGCTTTAACTTCAAATCCCAGCCTCGTTCCCCAGACCCAGCACGCCCTTCCTCCCCTGGCCCAGCGTGGACAGCCTGACTTCACATTGGCTGAAGCACGGCACCATTCAGAAGGTAAGTCAGCCGTCATGACTGAGAGGAGGCCCAACATCCATTCTGATGCAAGTTTGATTACCAGCTGGTTTAGATTATCAAGCAATTGCTTTTCAAGAGTAACTGAAAGTTAACTATGCTAGTTTCATGGCTAAGGCCCCATTCACAATGGGAAATACGAGCGTGTTTGGACCTCACCTGATTTCCCCTGGTCCTATCCCTGGAAGGAAATCAGGAGCCAGAATCCTTCCCCTGCTGCACGTGTGGGAAAACAGGGCCCGAAGAGCAAGAGAGGCATGCTCCCTGGCTGGTAGGGGCCAAGGTTGACTCAGGACAAGAAGCCGGCACCCCTGCCTCCAAGCTGGCCGATCCCACTGGCATCTTCTTACACCAACCCCCAGGGCAGCCCAAATCCTCCACGACATGTCTGGGCTTTGCTCTCACCTTGTCGATGAAGGAGGCGAACTTGTTGTTGAGGGTCTTGATCTGCTCCCGCTCCTGGGCCTTCACTTGCCCAATCTGGGGGTCGATCTCCACATTGAGGGGCTGCAGGAGGCTCTGGTTGATGGTCACTTCCTGGATTCCCCCAGGAAAGCCACCAGGCCCAAAGCCACCAGGTCCACCAAAGCCACCAAGCCCACCAAAGCCACCAGGCCCACCGAAACCACCAGCTCCACCAAAGCCGCCTGCCCCTCCAAAGCCACCTCCCATTCCTCTGCCACCACCAAAGCCACCCCCAAAACCACCTCCATAGCCGCCCCCAAAGCCACTGCCACAGCTGCCACGCCCTCCCCCAAAGCCACCAGCCCGGGAGCCACCAGCCACACTGATGGAGATGCTCTTGTTGCCACCCAGGTTGTAGAGGCTGCGACTGCCAAAGCCGCCTGCTCCGCTCCGGAACCCACAGGCCCCTCTGCCAGCTCCCCCAGTGCGGGCCACGCAGCTCATCCTGCTGCTGCCGGAGACCACGGCGGAGCGACCGGAGAAGCACTGGCTCCCGCCACTGAAGGATTTCTTGCTGATTTGTCTGTTCATGATGAGAGAGCTTGGAAGTGAGCTAGCGATGAAGATGGTGGATGGGGATGACAGAGGAGACCGGCCTTTATATACCAAGGAGTTTGGCTTGGCAGAAGGAGAGGCAGGCAATTACCTGAGAGTCATCTTGGGTTTGGTTTGCCTCCCAGGCAATAAGTTACTTCTAGGTTCTCAGCACGCCTCAAAAATAATCCTCTGGACCAAAAGGACTTTGCTTTCTCAGCTTAATCACCCAAACTTGCCCCAGTTGACAAGAGACTAGAGCTCTCCTCCCTCCCTTCTTGTGATTTCCTCAAGGGTCTTAGGGAACTCGAACAGCACCTGATCCAGCAGGATGAATTGGATTTTGACACCAGAGGATTAAGAGCCACTGAGCTCTGTGACACAGGGGTGAGGACCAGACAACCTCTTCCAGATGGACTGGTCCCTCCCTGAAGTGCCAGAAGGCCACAGTCCAGTGGCATGTCATCTGTGCCCGCCTTTTCAGAGAAATATCCAGAGCGGGGCTTGGGGTTGGGGAGGGGGTTGGGATGAGAGGTGCGCTGACCCCACAGGGTCTACTCTGGCTCCACCTCAGCCAAAGGCATCCATCGAAGCCAGCCTGTCGTTTGAGCTGAGAAATGCTGCTCATGAGAAGGAAACCAAATGGAGTTTAGTGGTGATAAAATGTGACCCATGGGAAAAGTAAGGGTCATGTATGAAGCAAACAAGCGTGAGGCTTGGGAAGTGGAAGGGGTCATGTTGGAGGAAGGAGTCTCGGACCGAGTCCCTCCACCGCCTTCCTAGGCCATCAACAGGCGATCTCTGGATCCAGAAGCAAGAGAGGACAGAATGTGGGGGCCCTCCAGTTGGCCAATGGAGTCGGCTCAAAGACCCCGTTCATCTCAGGATGAGAGCGTGCACTGAGTCAGACCTCGGGGCCTTAGGCTCTCCTCCCGCTGCAGCATCTGGCTTCGGTTAGACAGCCTTCCCTGCTCCCCCGGCACCCTGTGCTCTTCCCGCCATGGCCCTGACTTAAAGTGCCCTCATCTGTTTATTCGTCTGTACCCCTCTAAGCCCTGAGCTCGTCGAGAGAAGGGGTTGAGTCCTATTCAGTCTGAATCTGCAGCTTCCAGCTAGGGTCTGCACACCACAAGCGTGTGTTAACTGACTGATGACTGCCGTCTGAGACTAAAACTATCTAGACCCAGGTCCCACCCCAGTCCTATGAAACCAAAATCTTCAGAGGAAGGGCTTGAGTGTCTGTACTTTTCACCAGCCCTCCAGGTAATCCTTGTGATCGAGAGAGTCTGGCAAGCCCTGGTCTAGACTGTGGGCACGGGGAGTGGGGGGAATGGAGGGCCGTTGACGGTGGAGCCAGGACACTGATGCATTACCACACTTAAGTTATGACAGCTCAGCTACCCCCATCCCCATGCCAACCCAACTCCACACCACACATGGCAAGAGCAACGTCTCAGGTTGTTATCTACATATGGGACTTCACAGCGGGTGGCAGGAGCAGGAGGGAGTGACTCTAGACTCCCCGAGAAATAGGCGGTTGGTCTATCTCCAGAATTCCAGTCAAATCGGCAGCAAGCACTCCGTCTTTGTGGGACGCTTTCCAGACAAGGCAGCCTGGGGCAGAGGATGGGTCTGAAAGACCCTTAGGAGCCTCAAGAGGAGCGATTTTGAGTGCGCTGTGGCTCGCTCTCACTTCTCTGCTCCGCGGCTTGTCTAGAGCCCGTCTGCCTGGTCAGCATCCCAGCTCCACCACTCGCTAGCTCTTTGACCTTGAACAAGTGACTTGACTTTTGTGTGTCTTGGTTTCCTCAACTGTGAAGTGGGGATGATAACAGCAGGCACTTCACAGGGCCATCGTGTGCTTTAACCAACTGAAATAATATAAAATGTGTAGTAATCACTGTACATTTACTTACTGCTAGTCCTCTATTTGGGGACACGGGAGAAGGAAATAATTTATGTTCAACCTTGGTTATTCTCCAGACAACTAACGCCCCTGAGAAACTCATCAAAGGGCACTGGGGAGTGGTGGCTGAGAGTGAGTGGAGAGTAAGAAGACCAAGCTGGGACAGTAGAGACAAGACCTCTGCTAGGATGGATTTGGGCTCAATGACCTTGGGCTGTGACTTCACACACTGAGCCTGTGCACTAATCTGGCAAATCCCTTCCTACCTCATCGGTTTGTGGTGAGCCTCGCAGGATAAAATATAAGTGAAAGTCCTTTGAAAATTACAAAATGCCACGCAAGGGTCAGGTGACTGTGGTCTGACAGAAAGCCTGTCCTCAGGGCCTCCGGAAGACCTGGGTTCAAATCCCTGGTCTATCTCTCAGTACATAGTGACCTTGGGCAAGCTCCTCAACTTCTCTGAGCCTCTCTTTCCTCATTTGTGAAATGAAGATTCTACCCCAGTTGCAGGATTGTTTTGAGATTTAAATAATGTCCAACAACAAATGTGTGGATTTTTACCAACATCACCCATCACAGACAATCCGTGATGGGGGTTCTGTGTTGGGTTCTTCTTTGAGACATTCACTCTACCCATCCCTTGAAGACCAGTCCCTCTTGGTGAGATCTTTATTCATATTCTTTGGAATTCCTTCAAATGCCCTCCCTGGGAAGAAAGCTGAGCCAGCCTCACCCGGATGAGATCCCAGAACAAGCAAGGACTGACATGAGTGTCTCCAGTGCCAAGGCAGCTGGGGGAGCCTCCCAAATGTGGCTCATCTCGGCCACCCTGGCTTCTGCTGGAGAAGAGTGATGGAGAGAGGCACTGGGCAGATCACAAAGCTCAGGTTTGGGTTGGGTTCCTCTAATCCACATCTCCCGAGCCTGCCAAAATATCACCTTAGTTAGCAGATCAGCGTTGTTTTCTCAGTAGTTGACTGAAGCTGCTGGAAATATCCAGAGTTAGCATCCTCGGCAGTATTTCTCTTATTCACTGCAGGATCTTTTAGAGCAGTGGCGTCTACTGTTGCCAGCAATCTGAGTTCTAATCCCTTGCCTGCCGGAACCTTCTCTATAAAGGTGGCCAAGTGGCTGAGCACTCTGCATCCTTACTTCCTCGTCTATACCATAGGGGAATTGTCACCAAGCAGAGTTATCCCCTGTAACCAAATCGTTCTCTGGTATTCAACTGCAGTGAGAATGTTTAAGAGTTGCCTACAATATAATTGTGAGTGGAGGAATGAGTGAGCAGACAGTAGTCCATGGAGTTTCGTTGCCTACAGGTAGTGAAGGTCAAAATGAGCAGACATCCCTACCCCCCAGGAGCTGCCAAGGACGAGGGGTGATAGTTACACGCCCCTTTATACATGTGGATTCACAGATCCGATTTTCAAGATAATCATTAGTTTGTTACCCAAAAAAAGAAAAATGAACATTCATTCTGGATATTCTGCCCCTGGACTAAGAATTATCGTTGTTTTCTCCTTTTTACCATTTTAAAATAAAAACTTACTACTGAAATAACTTTATTTAACCAATGAACAGTAAAAATATATTACCATATAGAGCGAGCTCCCCTTATAGCTAAAGCTTGATGAAGAAATAAACATCTAAGTACAGTTAGCTGTTAGCAATCACAATTTATTTTAATTCCGGTCTTCTCTCTAGATTTGATTAAAATACTCCTCAACTCACCTCTAAATCCTTATCTTGTACTAGATTCCTTCCCAGGGCTTGTCTAGGGCAGAGTTCTACCCCCCAAAGAGCCTTGATCAAAAGTCTCTGTGGGCGAATAAATTTGGGAAATGAAAATTCTATCGCTTTCTCTTGGGGTTTTAATGAAGCTGGTTAGCATATTAAAAGCCCTTAGAAGTCATGTAGAAAAGAGTTTTTTTCCTTTTATTTAATCACAGCCTCCCAAACAATCTTAACAACAAAATCTTACTACCGTAACTCCTATCAAGCTGTTGAATGTACTTGGAGAAACGCTAGTCCAGCTGCCCATCCAGAATGGACAAGAATAGGCAGAGAGAGCCCTCAGGGGGTTCAGGCTTAAGGTCAAGGGGACTTGACTCATCCCTGGAGAGAAAGTACTTGCTTCCAAGTGAGACAGAGGGAGCTGAGAGCAGGCTGTGGACTGCAGGTTGAAGAGGCCAGGAGAGGGGCCCTGGGGTCCTGGAACATGGAGAAGGGGCCTGAGGACCGAACCTCCTGTCAAAGCATACTCCTCACCTGCCATGGACCTTGCTGGGTCTTTCCGAAAACCATTGCTCTTCCCTCAAGAAGCACCATGGGAAAGGGGCCTCATCCCTTTTCATTGACTTGCTGGATTTTCTGGGCCTCAAATGACAGCGCCTCTTCCCTCTCTTTCCTTGCAGCTTGAAGAATGGAAAACATGGAGGCCTTGGAGTTAGGCCTGTGTTCAAATCCACGTCTCGCCACTCTCCGGGTACATGGGCTCCAGCAAGTCATTTTACCCTCTGGCCTCAGTTTTCTGTTCTGTCAAGTGGGATTAGCATGGCCTCCTCATCGGGCTGCAGTGAGGACTGCAGAGGTGGTGATGGAAAGCCCCCACACAGGGCAGGTGCTCAGCATGAGGCAGCCCCTGTGATGATGATGTCGCTGTGCAAATACCTCCGGGAAGTTGTCAGTTTGGATGCTGAAGAGAAAGGAGGAGTTCTAAAGGGTAGCCCAGTTCAGGGTCAATGCAGCATCAAAGTCTCAGGATTTTGCATAAAACTGCAAAGAATTACAGCATGTGTGTTGCAAGTTACATAAAAGCCATTCTTCCCCGCCCGGCCAAGCCAGCCCCTCTACAGGGCTCACTAATAATGCAACCACCAATCAACAAATATTCATCAAGCTAGTGCGTACTTTCCAGAATTGTGGGGACTGTGATTTAGTGAAAATAAACCTCCTCTTTCAAATCTTTACTCCTTTTGCCCATCTGCAAAAAGAATATAAAAATGGCGCACATTGATTGAGTGCCTGCCATGTATCAGGCACTGAATTAGGCTATTTACAAGTATCATTGTTATAAAAACTCTGCAAGGTCAGAATTTTCATCCACATTTTACTGATAAAGACATGAGATTAGTGAGGTTCATTAACTTGCCCCAAGCCGATTAGCTGACTGAGCTGGGATTTTAATTAGACCGTCCAGCTCCAGAGCCCTGTCACAGACTCCCGGGTCATGTTATCTTTGTGGGCTTCAGCAAGTCAAATACACTATGCCAGAGTGACAAGTCCACTTTGACATGTAAAGAACCCAGCCATAGAACGTGATAGACAAGTGTGCCTTGACACAGCAACTGGTGTTAATAAAAATAGTTTCAAACCTTTACAAACTCCTCTGTGGCATCAAAGAGAAACACCCATCATTATTAAAGGATTTCCCCCAGTCACTCTCTTTGGCTTCTCCACTGGAGATCAGAACTCTCCAGAGTTGAAGGTGGACCTGCCCATCCTCACAGGGCCTCAGAAACCTGGAGAAACCTCTCCTGCCAGTGGAGGAACTTCAGGTTTGGTTTCTGGCTCCTCAAGATTCCAGAGTCGTTAGCACCACACTCCAGAGCTGGCACAGAAGGGGGCATCCAGGAGGCAGAGAAGTCCACCAGGCCCGTTGGGCAGCGCAGCACAGTGGGTATGCGTGCAGGCTCTGGATTTGAGGGCCCGATCTGCCACTTGCATTTCTGGTGGCAGGCATGTCACTCTCTCTCCAGTTTCCTCATCTGGAAAATGATGATAATTGCTACCTGCCTTCTACGGTGGTTGTGAGGATTAAAGGAGATGACGTGTGCAAATGCCCGGGGGATGACTTGCACTGGTAAGTACCCAACAAGCTAGTTGTTTAATCGTATTGTTTTTGTTAAATATGTCAGGACAGCCATTGCATTTAAGACTCCACCCTACCCTTTTCAAGCACCTCCTTAGCTCGGTGAAACTCACAGGGCCTACCCTGTGCCAGGTATGTGCTGGGCACAGAGAGCCACGAAGATGGAGAAGGCACTTCTGCCCCTTCATGTAACTTCCGTTCTAGTGTAGAGAACAGACACTGAAGCTAGTCATTTTATTGTAAGGTGGCAAGTGATGAAATGGGCTCAACTACTCCAATGGGAGCACAAACAGACATTCAGTGCCATGTGGCAGTCCAGGAAAGCTTTCAGGAGGCAGTGACTGGGTGTTCCTCAACGAGAAGTCAGGCTAGTCAAGCCCTTGAAGGTGGAATGAGAATTCCTGGCAAGGGGCACAGATTTTCAAAGGCACAGATGCATAAAACAGCGAAGTTGGTAGGAGAATTGCAGGCACCTCACAGGCCATTGACACAGGTCTTGAAAGTACCCACATAAGGCCACAGTTTGCCTGGCTTTTTTCCTATGGTTTTGTCCAGAATAAAAGGGCATTTCCATTTTAAAACATATAAGCTTCTAAAAATGTACACTTCCCATGGAATGCTTTCTAACCCATTCTATAAGGCCAACATCAACCTGATCCCAAAACCAGACAAGAACAACACAAAGAAGGAAAATCACAGACCAATATCCCTGATGAACACAGATGCAAAAATCGTCAAGAAAATATCGGCAAACCGAATACAGCAGTACATTAAAAGGATCATACACCATGATCAAGTGGGATTTATACCAGGGATGCAGGGATGGTTCAGCATCCACAAATCAATCAACATGATCCACCACATCAACAAAATGAGGAATAAAAACCACATGATCACCTCAATAGATTCAGAGAAAGCGTTTGACAAAATCCAACATCCATTTATGATAAAAGCTCTCAATAAAATGGGTATTGAAGGAAAGTACCTCAACATAATAAAGGTCATATGTGACAAACCCACAGCCAACAGCATACTCAATGGGGAAAAACTGAATGCCATCCCACTGAGAACAGGAACAAGACAAGAGTGCCCGCCCTCAGCACTCCTATTCAACATAGTCCTGGAGATTTGGGCCAGAGCAATTAGGCAAGAAAAAGAAATAAAAGGAGTGCAAATAGGGAGTGAAGAAGTAAAACTCTTGCTGTTTGTGGATGACATGATCCTATATAAAGAAAATCCTGAAGAATCCACCAGAAAACTGTTAGAAATGACAACTACAGCAATGTTGCAGGATACAAAATCAACTTACAAAAATCTGTTGCATTTCTATACACTAATAACAAACTAGCAAAAAGAGAACTCAAGAATACAATCCATTTACAACTGCAACAAAAAGAATAAAATATCTAGGAATAAATTTAACCAAGGAGGTGAAAGACTCATACATTGAAAACTGTAAGAGATTATTGAAAGAAATCGAAGATGACATAAAGGAATGGAAAGATATTCCATGCACATGGATTGAAAAAGTCAACATAATTAAAATGTCCATATTACCCAGAGCAATCTGCAGATTCAATGCAATCCCAATCAGAATCCCAGTGACATTCTTCACCGAAATAGAACAAAGAATCCTAAAATTCATATGGAACAATAAAAGACCCCAAATAGCAAAAGCAATCCCAAGAAAAAAGAACAAAGCTGGAGGCATCACAATCCCCGACTTCAAAATATACTATAAAGCTATAGTAATCAAAACAGCATGGTACTGGCACAAAAACAGACACACCGACCAATGGAACAGAACTAAAAGCCCAGAAATAAACCCACACATCTACGGACAACTAATCTTCCACAAAGGAGCCAAGAATACACAATGGAGAAACTTTCTTCAACAGATGGTATTGGGAAAACTGGACAGCCACATGCCAAAGAATGAAAGTAGACCATTATCTTACACCATACACAAAAATTAACTCAAAATGGATTAAAGACTTGAAGGCAAGACCTAAAGCCATAAAACTCCTTGAAGAAAATATAGGCAGTAGGGGCTGGCCCCGCGGCCGAGTGATTAAGTTCACACGCTCTACTTCATCAGCCCAGGGTTTCGCCAGTTCGACTCCCGAGCGCAGACATGGCACCGCTCATCAGGCCATGCTGAGGAGGCATCCCACATGCCACAACTAGAAGGACCCACAACTAAAGATGCACAACTATGTACCAGGGGGCTTTAGGAGAAAAAGGAAAAATGAAATCTCTAAAAAAAAATATATATATATATATATGTAGGCAGTAAACTCTTTGACATCCGTCTTAGCAGCATCCTTTTGAATACCATGTCTACTCAGGCATAGGAAACAAAACAAAAAATAAACAAATGGGACCGCATCAGACTAAAGAGCTCCTGCAAGACAAAGGAAACCATGAACAAAACAAAAAGACAACCCACCAACTGGGAGAAAATATTTGCAAATCGTATATCCGGCAAGGGGTTAATCTCCAAGATACATAAACAACTCACACACCTAAACAACAAAAAAACAAACAACCCAATCAAAAAATGGGCAGAAGATATGAATAGGTATTTTTCCAAAGAAGATATACAGATGGCCAACAGGCACATGCAAAGATGTTCAACATCACTAATTATTTGGGAAACACAAATCAAAACTACACTGAGACATCACCTAACACTTGTCAGAATGGCTTAAATTACCAAGACAAAAAAGTAACAAATGTTGGAGACAATGTGGAGAAAAGGGAACCCTCATACATTGCTGGTAGGAATGCAAACTGGCACAGCCGCTATGGAAAACAGTATGGAGATTTCTCAAAAAATTAAAAACAGGAATACCATAGGACCCAGCTATCCCACTACTCCAAAGATATTTATCCAAAGAATTTGAAATCAACAATTCAGGAAGATTTACGCACCCCTATGTTCATTGCAGCATCATTCACAACAGCCGAGACGTGGAGGCACCTAGGTACCCATCAACTGATAAATGTATAAAGAAGATGTGGTATGTATACAATGGAATACTACTCAACCATAAAAAAGACAAAAATCATCCCATTTGCAACAACATAGATGGACCTTGAGGGTATTATGTTAAGTGAAATAAGCCAGACAGAGAAAGACAAACACTGCATGATTTCACTCATATGTGGAAAATAAACAATCACATGGACAAAGAGAACAGATTAGTGGTCACCAGAGGGGAAGGGGCCCGGTGGGTAGGTGAAAGGGGTAAAGGGGCACATACGTATAGTGATGGATAAAAATTAGACTATTGGTGGTGAGCATGATGCAGTCTATAGAGAAACTGATAAATAACAAACTGATAAATAACCTGAAATTACACAGTTAAGAACCATTATGACCTTAATAAAATAATTTTTTTTAAATGTATTCTTCCCTCAAACTCAGAATGGTCTCTACTCAGCTCACCTATAACCAATATCGCTATAGCCAAGGATCCTTTCCTAAAGAGAGGGGTCAATGAGATGACCTCTTGCTTGAGTGCAGGGTTTCCAACAGCATCTCTACTGACATTTTAGGCTGGATAATTCTTTGTTGTGTGGCCTGTCCTGTGCATTGTAGGATGTTTAGTAGCAACCAGGCCTCCACCCTCCAGATGCCAGTAGCACCCCTCCACTTGTGACCAAACATTGCTATATGTTCCCTGGGGGAGGGGGGTGGAATGGCCCCCACTGAGAATCACCACTTTATCACCATCTAGAGCCATCCTTTCCTACCCTGTCTCCTCCAGAGTTGATGAAGCTGTCACCGTTTGGTGATGTCACCACGGATTCCAAGGCTATCCGATTGCTCCCTCCATAGCTCCATCAGTGATTCCCTAGGAGAATCAGCTGGCCTTCAGCCTTCAGCTGGGCTGGAAGCGTTGGTGGTATATAGCTTTGTCTTAGGCACAACAGAGGTTGAATCCTACAAGGGCTTGTGAGGGATATAGATAAAATATGTGAGGAAGCGTTTTCAGAACTTACTAAGTTTTTCTCAGTCATCCCAAGATTATTGCGAGATGTCCACGCTTCCGGTCGTGGCAGCAGATAGAGAGCGTACCTGGGCTACAGTGCTGAGAAGGCAGAGAAAGGCCGCCCGGATCCCAGAAGATAAGATTTTTGATGATTGGCTAACAAAAACCCCACCCAGCTCAAGGCAAAACAGGGAAGAGTCTTAAAGAGATTTACCTACAAATTACCCAAAACTTCATATGTAAACCTCGATCGTCAGCAGTCAAGTCTGGATTCTGGATTATCCACGGACAGATCCCTGTGGGAAACAATCCCCTGATTTCCTTAACTAAACCTTTTGTGGCTGTGTCACCATCACGGTTGATACTTGCTCTGGCTTGTCACCTACATCCCATAAGATAGAAGGAAATAAGTTGAAATCTAAAAACACATCTTGGTCTCCCTCACCTCAAGGGATGTGTGAACCAATGAGTCAACAAGCTCTTAGAACAGGAAAGTGTGCTGTGAGCTTTCTTTCCAGTTGGGGTGCAGGTGGAGGGCACAGGAGGAAAGG